>NC_080033.1:70938831-71238831 GCF_030020395.1 Manis pentadactyla | reverse complement strand
CTCTCCCTAAGAAGCCTAGCACCACACTCTCCCTCTTTCAAAGGAGCCTAACATCTCTCAATCTCTCCCTCTTTCTCTCAAGTAGACTAGAATCTCCGTCTTTCTATCTATCTCTATTTCTCTCAAAGGAGCCTAGCATCCCTCAACCTCTCTCTCTCTCAAAGGAGCCTATCTTCTCTCTCTCTCTCTCTCTCTCTCTCTCTCTCCCTCTCTCTCTCTAGCTCTCAACAGTGACAACCATCTAACTCTCTCTCTCTCCAAGGAGTAAATCGTCTCTCCCTCTCCCTCCCTCCCCCTCAAAGTGTACTACCATGCCTTTCTCTCTCTCTCTAAAGGGATTCTAGGATCTCTCTCTTTCTCCCTCTCGCTAAGAAACCTACCATCACACTCGCTCTCTTTCAAAGGAGACTAGCATCTCTGTCAATCTCTCAAAGGACTCTAGCATCTCTCTCTTTCTCTCTCTCACTAAGAAGCCTAGCATCACACTCACTCTCTTTCAAAAGAGCTTACCATCTCTCTAACTATCTCTCTTTTTCTCAAAGGTGACTAGAATCTCCGTCTTTTTTCTCTCTTTCTCTCAAAGGAGCCTAGCATCCCTCACTCTCTCTCTGTGTCTCTCAACAGAGCCTTGCATGTATCCCTTTATCTGTCTCATTCAAAGGAGCCGAGCATGTCTCTCTCTCTCGAAGGAGCCTAGCATAACTCTGTTACTGTATATCTCTCTTTCTCTCAAAGTAGCCTAGAATATCTCTCCCTCTCTCTCTCAAAGAAGCCAAGCATCTCTCTCTCTGTCTATCCCCAAGGAGCCTAGCAACTCCCTGTCTTTCTCTCTCTCCTTCTCACAAAGGGGCCTATCATCTCTCAGTCTCTCTCTGTCTATCTCTCTCTAAGGAGTCTAGCATGTATCTCCCTCTCTCTCTCTCAAATTAGTCTAGTATCTCTCTCTCTTTCTCAAATGATCCTAGCATCTATCTCTTTCTCTCAAAGGTGTCTAGCATCTCTCTCTCTTTCTCACAGTAGACTAGAATCTCTCTCTAAGAGTTGCATAGCATCTCTGTCTGTCTCTCTCTCTCTAATTAGCCTAGCATCTCTCTCTCTCTCAAATTAGTCTAGATACTCTCTCTTCACTGTCCCTCTGTCTCTCTCTGTAATGAGCCTAGCATCACTCTCAAAGGAGCCTAGCATCTCTCTGTCTCTGTATATCTCTCTTTCTCTCTAAGGAGCCTAGAATCTCTCAACCCCCCACTCTCTCAGAGTGGCCTTTTATCCCTTTCTCTCTCTCTCTCTCACAAAAGAGCCTATCATCTCTCTCTCTGTCCATCTCTCTCTGTTTCTCTTTCTGTGAAAGGAGACTTGCATGTAACTCTCTCTCTTTCAAAGGAGACTAGCATCCCTCTCTCTCTCTCGAAGCATAGCATCTCTCTGTCTCTGTATATCTCTCTTCCTCTTAAAGGAGCCTAGAATCTCTCTCCTTCTCTCTCTCACTCAAAGGAGCCTATCATCTCTCTGTCTCTGTATATCTCTCTTTTCTCAAAGGAGCCTAGAATCTCTCTCTCTCTAACTCTCTCTAAGGAGCCTACCATCTCCCCCTCTCTCTCTCAAAGTAGACAAGCATCTCTCTCTCCCCTCTCTCTCACAAAGAAGCCTAGCATCTCTCTCCCTCTCTCTCCAAGGATTCTAGCATCTAACCCTTTCTCTCTCTCCCTAAGGAGCCTAGCCTCACACTCTCCCTCTTTCAAAGGAGCCTAACATCTCTCTCTCTCTCTCTTTCTCTCAAAGGAGACTATAATCTCCCTGTCTTTCTATCTCTCTCACTTTACCTGTTACCCCAGGTTCCTGGGAATTTGTCCCCATGGGACCATCTATGGGATGTCCAGATAGAAGGATTATTGGAAAGCTTCCCACATACACCCAGAGAAATCTACCACATCTCCCCGAGAGTGGAGCTAATGCCCCTGTGAGGAAGGATCTATGGGGGAACACAAGGAGGGTAAAAATATTCACACTTTGGTTGGACGCCCAGGTTCTAAGTCTGTTCAAACTCACATTCGAATGTGGGGCTTGGTGTCATCCTTGATAACATAGCTGCCAGAAGAGTCATCCAGTTGATCTAGAAAACGCACAACAGAAAGCATCAAGAACACTGACTGGAAGTGATGCAGGATCCCCTTTTTCCTACTTTTGTAGAACAGCTGAAAGCAGGGTTTCCAAGCTTGCAAGGACGGGAGCTCCCTCAGAACACTAACAGCAGAACTACCGTATGATCCAGCAACCACACTTGTGGGTATTGACACAAAAGGACTAAAATCGGGCTCTCAACGAGACACCTGCACTCCATTGTTCCCTGCAACGTGATTCTGAATAGCTAAGAGGTGGTAACAACCAAGATGCCCATCGACACATGAATGGGGAAAGAATATGTGGTTTATACATACGATGGAATCCAATTTAGCCTTGAAAAAAGGAAATTTTGCAATATGCAACAACATGGATGAACCCCTTGAGAACATTAAATGAAACAAGCCAGTCACAGAAAGAGAAATACTGCATGAATACACTTAACATGTAGTATCTAAAGTAGTCAAATCCATATAACCAAATGGGTGGAATGGTGTTGGCCAGGGTTAGGGTCATGGGAAATGGGGAGTTACTAAACAAGGAGTGTAAAGTCTCAGTGAAGGAAGATGAATAAACTCTGGAGATCTGCTGTACGGCACTGCCAACAATACTACATTAAACACTTAAAACATCTGTTAGACGGTAGGTCTTACGTTAACTCTTCTAGCCACAACAAATATTGTTAAAAAATCATGTGGCAGAGGACTGGGACTTTTAGAAAGACAAATTGTAAATCAACAAAGTAACAGGTAAAAATTATTTTTAAAGCAGTTAAAGTCTCTAGAAGTTATCCTAAAGGTATACAGCATTTTAAGAATTATTCATTCAGGACAACTGAGTATTTGTCGGTAAGAATAGTGAGTTTGTGGCATCTGAGGCATGACTTGTTCCCTTACCTACCAAACCCATGCACTGTGTATCAGAAGCTCTACTTGGAGTGCTCTACTCCTGGGAGGTGCAGGCAGGGACAAAGTGGGTACCTTTCCTCACAGCTCTCATACGTAAAGAGCTAAAGGAAGGTACAGTGAAAAAAGCTCATCAAAGAGAGAATACTATTGAGAGGTAGAAATTGTATTTTTTTAGAACCAAATGGAAATCTTGGAGTTAAGAACCATAACCAAAGTGTATATTTGAGCTGGCAGAAGTAACCAGCAGCCAACTTAAAGCGAGATCCATGGAGATTATGGATTTTGCAGAACAGAGAGAAAAATTAATGAATGAAGGAAAACGAAGAGCCACAGAGAAATGTGGGGCATCAATAAGTGCAGCCACACGTGCAATGCGAATACAAGCAGGATTGGAGAAAGGAACAGAAAAATATTTAAAGTATTTAATGGCAGAAAATTCCCAAAATGTGACCAAAAAACAATACATACATCCAAGAAACTCTATAAATTCCAAGTAGCATAAACACAAAGAGCTCTCCATCTGGGCACATCATAGGCAAAATACCGAAAGCCAAAGATAAAGATCTTGAAGGCAAAAAGAGAAAAATAACGTGATATACATGTACACTCCAGTAAGATTAACAGCTGACTTCTCATCAGACATGACAGCAGTTGGAAGGCAGTGGGGACAACATGTTCTCATTGCTGGAAGTAAAAACTCAAACAAGAATCTTATATCCAGCAAATTACCTTTCACAGATGAAGGTGAAAAAAGACATCCTTAGGTAAATAAAAACTGAGGAAACTTGTTGCTAGCTGACATGTCTTACAAGGAACATTAAAGGGAGAGAATTATTCAGCCATGAGAAATAATGAAGTTCTGATACACACAACATGGGTGAAACCCTAAGTTTTATGCTAACTGGAGGAAAACACAAAGAATCACACATTGTATGATTCTCACTTATAGGAAATGTCCAGAAGAGCCGAGCCTACAGGACAGAAAGTACATTCGTGATTACCTACGGCTAGGGACAGTTCTCCCTTGTGTCATAATGAAAATATCTGAAAATTGATGGTAGCAATGGTGGCACAGCTCTGTGAATATACCAGCCACCACTCTATTGTGTATTTTAAGGGGATGAATTGTATGACATGTGAATTACACCTACACAATGAAAATAAATGCTACAGGAATTTCTTCAGACTGAAAAACTAAATTAAATGAGACAGCTGTCTGAATCCAAACAAACAGAAAACACTGGTAAATGTACTTCTATAGGTAATTATAAAAGTCAGTATAATTGCATACTTTTTCTCTTTACTTAATTCTCTCAAAGAATCCTAGCATCTCTCTCTCAAAGGAGCCTATATCCTCTATGTCTCTCTCTGTTTATCTCTCTCTCAAAGTGCCAGCGTGTATTGCTCTCTCTCTCTCAAAGGAACCCAGAATCTCTATCTCTCTGTCTCACTCTGTCTCTCTCTCAGAGAAGCCTAGCATCTCTCTCTCTCTCTCTCTCTCTCTCTCTCTCTCTGTCTCTCTCTCTCTCTCTAAGGATTCTAGCATCTCTCAAATTCTCTCTCTCCCTAAGAAGCCTAGCACCACACTCTCCCTCTTTCAAAGGAGCCTAACATCTCTCAATCTCTCCCTCTTTCTCTCAAGTAGACTAGAATTTCCGTCTTTCTATCTATCTCTTTTTCTCTCAAAGGAGCCTAGCATCCCTCAACCTCTCTCTCTCTCAAAGGAGCCTATCTTCTCTCTCTCTCTCTCTCTCTCTCCCTCTCTCTCTCTAGCTCTCAACAGTGTCAACCATCTAACTCTCTCTCTCTCCAAGGAGTAAATCGTCTCTCCCTCTCCCTCCCTCCCCCTCAAAGTGTACTACCATGCCTTTCTCTCTCTCTCTAAAGGGATTCTAGGATCTCTCTCTTTCTCCCTCTCTCTAAGAAACCTACCATCACACTCGCTCTCTTTCAAAGGAGACTAGCATCTCTGTCAATCTCTCAAAGGACTCTAGCATCTCTCTCTTTCTCTCTCTCACTAAGAAGCCTAGCATCACACTCACTCTCTTTCAAAAGAGCTTACCATCTCTCTAACTATCTCTCTTTTTCTCAAAGGTGACTAGAATCTCCGTCTTTTTTCTCTCTTTCTCTCAAAGGAGCCTAGCATCCCTCACTCTCTCTCTGTGTCTCTCAACAGAGCCTTGCATGTATCCCTTTATCTGTCTCATTCAAAGGAGCCGAGCATGTCTCTCTCTCTCGAAGGAGCCTAGCATATCTCTGTTACTGTATATCTCTCTTTCTCTCAAAGTAGCCTAGAATATCTCTCCCTCTCTCTCTCAAAGAAGCCAAGCATCTCTCTCTCTGTCTATCCCAAAGGAGCCTAGCAACTCCCTGTCTTTCTCTCTCTCCTTCTCACAAAGGGGCCTATCATCTCTCAGTCTCTCTCTGTCTATCTCTCTCTAAGGAGTCTAGCATGTATCTCCCTCTCTCTCTCTCAAATTAGTCTAGTATCTCTCTCTCTTTCTCAAATGATCCTAGCATCTATCTCTTTCTCTCAAAGGTGTCTAGCATCTCTCTCTCTTTCTCACAGTAGACTAGAATCTCTCTCTAAGAGTTGCATAGCATCTCTGTCTGTCTCTCTCTCTCTAATTAGCCTAGCATCTCTCTCTCTCTCAAATTAGTCTAGATACTCTCTCTTCACTGTCCCTCTGTCTCTCTCTGTAATGAGCCTAGCATCACTCTCAAAGGAGCCTAGCATCTCTCTGTCTCTGTATATCTCTCTTTCTCTCTAAGGAGCCTAGAATCTCTCAACCCCCCACTCTCTCAGAGTGGCCTTTTATCCCTTTCTCTCTCTCTCTCTCACAAAAGAGCCTATCATCTCTCTCTCTGTCCATCTCTCTCTGTTTCTCTTTCTGTGAAAGGAGACTTGCATGTAACTCTCTCTCTTTCAAAGGAGACTAGCATCCCTCTCTCTCTCGAAGCATAGCATCTCTCTGTCTCTGTATATCTCTCTTCCTCTTAAAGGAGCCTAGAATCTCTCTCCTTCTCTCTCTCACTCAAAGGAGCCTATCATCTCTCTGTCTCTGTATATCTCTCTTTTCTCAAAGGAGCCTAGAATCTCTCTCTCTCTAACTCTCTCTAAGGAGCCTACCATCTCCCCCTCTCTCTCTCAAAGTAGACAAGCATCTCTCTCTCCCCTCTCTCTCACAAAGAAGCCTAGCATCTCTCTCTCTCTCTCTCTCTCCAAGGATTCTAGCATCTAACCCTTTCTCTCTCTCCCTAAGAAGCCTAGCCTCACACTCTCCCTCTTTCAAAGGAGCCTAACATCTCTCTCTCTCTCTTTCTCTCAAAGGAGACTATAATCTCCCTGTCTTTCTATCTCTCTCACTTTACCTGTTACCCCAGGTTCCTGGGAATTTGTCCCCATGGGACCATCTATGGGATGTCCAGATAGAAGGATTATTGGAAAGCTTCCCACATACACCCAGAGAAATCTACCACTTCTCCCCGAGAGTGGAGCTAATGCCCCTGTGAGGAAGGATCTATGGGGGAACACAAGGAGGGTAAAAATATTCACACTTTGGTTGGACGCCCAGGTTCTAAGTCTGTTCAAACTCACATTCGAATGTGGGGCTTGGTGTCATCCTTGATAACATAGCTGCCAGAAGAGTCATCCAGTTGATCTAGAAAACGCACAACAGAAAGCATCAAGAACACTGACTGGAAGTGATGCAGGATCCCCTTTTTCCTACTTTTGTAGAACAGCTGAAAGCAGGGTTTCCAAGCTTGCAAGGACGGGAGCTCCCTCAGAACACTAACAGCAGAACTACCGTATGATCCAGCAACCACACTTGTGGGTATTGACACAAAAGGACTAAAATCGGGCTCTCAACGAGACACCTGCACTCCATTGTTCCCTGCAACGTGATTCTGAATAGCTAAGAGGTGGTAACAACCAAGATGCCCATCGACACATGAATGGGGAAAGAATATGTGGTTTATACATACGATGGAATCCAATTTAGCCTTGAAAAAAGGAAATTTTGCAATATGCAACAACATGGATGAACCCCTTGAGAACATTAAATGAAACAAGCCAGTCACAGAAAGAGAAATACTGCATGAATACACTTAACATGTAGTATCTAAAGTAGTCAAATCCATATAACCAAATGGGTGGAATGGTGTTGGCCAGGGTTAGGGTCATGGGAAATGGGGAGTTACTAAACAAGGAGTGTAAAGTCTCAGTGAAGGAAGATGAATAAACTCTGGAGATCTGCTGTACGGCACTGCCAACAATACTACATTAAACACTTAAAACATCTGTTAGACGGTAGGTCTTACGTTAACTCTTCTAGCCACAACAAATATTGTTAAAAAATCATGTGGCAGAGGACTGGGACTTTTAGAAAGACAAATTGTAAATCAACAAAGTAACAGGTAAAAATTATTTTTAAAGCAGTTAAAGTCTCTAGAAGTTATCCTAAAGGTATACAGCATTTTAAGAATTATTCATTCAGGACAACTGAGTATTTGTCGGTAAGAATAGTGAGTTTGTGGCATCTGAGGCATGACTTGTTCCCTTACCTACCAAACCCATGCACTGTGTATCAGAAGCTCTACTTGGAGTGCTCTACTCCTGGGAGGTGCAGGCAGGGACAAAGTGGGTACCTTTCCTCACAGCTCTCATACGTAAAGAGCTAAAGGAAGGTACAGTGAAAAAAGCTCATCAAAGAGAGAATACTATTGAGAGGTAGAAATTGTATTTTTTTAGAACCAAATGGAAATCTTGGAGTTAAGAACCATAACCAAAGTGTATATTTGAGCTGGCAGAAGTAACCAGCAGCCAACTTAAAGCGAGATCCATGGAGATTATGGATTTTGCAGAACAGAGAGAAAAATTAATGAATGAAGGAAAACGAAGAGCCACAGAGAAATGTGGGGCATCAATAAGTGCAGCCACACGTGCAATGCGAATACAAGCAGGATTGGAGAAAGGAACAGAAAAATATTTAAAGTATTTAATGGCAGAAAATTCCCAAAATGTGACCAAAAAACAATACATACATCCAAGAAACTCTATAAATTCCAAGTAGCATAAACACAAAGAGCTCTCCATCTGGGCACATCATAGGCAAAATACCGAAAGCCAAAGATAAAGATCTTGAAGGCAAAAAGAGAAAAATAACGTGATATACATGTACACTCCAGTAAGATTAACAGCTGACTTCTCATCAGACATGACAGCAGTTGGAAGGCAGTGGGGACAACATGTTCTCATTGCTGGAAGTAAAAACTCAAACAAGAATCTTATATCCAGCAAATTACCTTTCACAGATGAAGGTGAAAAAAGACATCCTTAGGTAAATAAAAACTGAGGAAACTTGTTGCTAGCTGACATGTCTTACAAGGAACATTAAAGGGAGAGAATTATTCAGCCATGAGAAATAATGAAGTTCTGATACACACAACATGGGTGAAACCCTAAGTTTTCATGCTAACTGGAGGAAAACACAAAGAATCACACATTGTATGATTCTCACTTATAGGAAATGTCCAGAAGAGCCGAGCCTACAGGACAGAAAGTACATTCGTGATTACCTACGGCTAGGGACAGTTCTCCCTTGTGTCATAATGAAAATATCTGAAAATTGATGGTAGCAATGGTGGCACAGCTCTGTGAATATACCAGCCACCACTCTATTGTGTATTTTAAGGGGATGAATTGTATGACATGTGAATTACACCTACACAATGAAAATAAATGCTACAGGAATTTCTTCAGACTGAAAAACTAAATTAAATGAGACAGCTGTCTGAATCCAAACAAACAGAAAACACTGGTAAATGTACTTCTATAGGTAATTATAAAAGTCAGTATAATTGCATACTTTTTCTCTTTACTTAATTCTCTCAAAGAATCCTAGCATCTCTCTCTCAAAGGAGCCTATATCCTCTATGTCTCTCTCTGTTTATCTCTCTCTCAAAGTGCCAGCGTGTATTGCTCTCTCTCTCTCAAAGGAACCCAGAATCTCTATCTCTCTGTCTCACTCTGTCTCTCTCTCAGAGAAGCCTAGCATCTCTCTCTCTCTCTCTCTCTCTCTCTCTCTCTCTCTCTCTGTCTCTCTCTCTCTCTCTAAGGATTCTAGCATCTCTCAAATTCTCTCTCTCCCTAAGAAGCCTAGCACCACACTCTCCCTCTTTCAAAGGAGCCTAACATCTCTCAATCTCTCCCTCTTTCTCTCAAGTAGACTAGAATTTCCGTCTTTCTATCTATCTCTTTTTCTCTCAAAGGAGCCTAGCATCCCTCAACCTCTCTCTCTCTCAAAGGAGCCTATCTTCTCTCTCTCTCTCTCTCTCTCTCCCTCTCTCTCTCTAGCTCTCAACAGTGTCAACCATCTAACTCTCTCTCTCTCCAAGGAGTAAATCGTCTCTCCCTCTCCCTCCCTCCCCCTCAAAGTGTACTACCATGCCTTTCTCTCTCTCTCTAAAGGGATTCTAGGATCTCTCTCTTTCTCCCTCTCGCTAAGAAACCTACCATCACACTCGCTCTCTTTCAAAGGAGACTAGCATCTCTGTCAATCTCTCAAAGGACTCTAGCATCTCTCTCATTCTCTCTCTCACTAAGAAGCCTAGCATCACACTCACTCTCTTTAAAAAGAGCTTACCATCTCTCTAACTATCACTCTTTTTCTCAAAGGTGACTAGAATCTCCGTCTTTTTTCTCTCTTTCTCTCAAAGGAGCCTAGCATCCCTCACTCTCTCTCTGTGTCTCTCAACAGAGCCTTGCATGTATCCCTTTATCTGTCTCATTCAAAGGAGCCGAGCATGTCTCTCTCTCTCGAAGGAGCCTAGCATATCTCTGTTACTGTATATCTCTCTTTCTCTCAAAGTAGCCTAGAATATCTCTCCCTCTCTCTCTCAAAGAAGCCAAGCATCTCTCTCTCTGTCTATCCCAAAGGAGCCTAGCAACTCCCTGTCTTTCTCTCTCTCCTTCTCACAAAGGGGCCTATCATCTCTCAGTCTCTCTCTGTCTATCTCTCTCTAAGGAGTCTAGCATGTATCTCCCTCTCTCTCTCTCAAATTAGTCTAGTATCTCTCTCTCTTTCTCAAATGATCCTAGCATCTATCTCTTTCTCTCAAAGGTGTCTAGCATCTCTCTCTCTTTCTCACAGTAGACTAGAATCTCTCTCTAAGAGTTGCATAGCATCTCTGTCTGTCTCTCTCTCTCTAATTAGCCTAGCATCTCTCTCTCTCTCAAATTAGTCTAGATACTCTCTCTTCACTGTCCCTCTGTCTCTCTCTGTAATGAGCCTAGCATCACTCTCAAAGGAGCCTAGCATCTCTCTGTCTCTGTATATCTCTCTTTCTCTCTAAGGAGCCTAGAATCTCTCAACCCCCCACTCTCTCAGAGTGGCCTTTTATCCCTTTCTCTCTCTCTCTCTCACAAAAGAGCCTATCATCTCTCTCTCTGTCCATCTCTCTCTGTTTCTCTTTCTGTGAAAGGAGACTTGCATGTAACTCTCTCTCTTTCAAAGGAGACTAGCATCCCTCTCTCTCTCGAAGCATAGCATCTCTCTGTCTCTGTATATCTCTCTTCCTCTTAAAGGAGCCTAGAATCTCTCTCCTTCTCTCTCTCACTCAAAGGAGCCTATCATCTCTCTGTCTCTGTATATCTCTCTTTTCTCAAAGGAGCCTAGAATCTCTCTCTCTCTAACTCTCTCTAAGGAGCCTACCATCTCCCCCTCTCTCTCTCAAAGTAGACAAGCATCTCTCTCTCCCCTCTCTCTCACAAAGAAGCCTAGCATCTCTCTCTCTCTCCAAGGATTCTAGCATCTAACCCTTTCTCTCTCTCCCTAAGAAGCCTAGCCTCACACTCTCCCTCTTTCAAAGGAGCCTAACATCTCTCTCTCTCTCTTTCTCTCAAAGGAGACTATAATCTCCCTGTCTTTCTATCTCTCTCACTTTACCTGTTACCCCAGGTTCCTGGGAATTTGTCCCGATGGGACCATCTATGGGATGTCCAGATAGAAGGATTATTGGAAAGCTTCCCACATACACCCAGAGAAATCTACCACTTCTCCCCGAGAGTGGAGCTAATGCCCCTGTGAGGAAGGATCTATGGGGGAACACAAGGAGGGTAAAAATATTCACACTTTGGTTGGACGCCCAGGTTCTAAGTCTGTTCAAACTCACATTCGAATGTGGGGCTTGGTGTCATCCTTGATAACATAGCTGCCAGAAGAGTCATCCAGTTGATCTAGAAAACGCACAACAGAAAGCATCAAGAACACTGACTGGAAGTGATGCAGAATCCCCTTTTTCCTACTTTTGTAGAACAGCTGAAAGCAGGGTTTCCAAGCTTGCAAGGACGGGAGCTCCCTCAGAACACTAACAGCAGAACTACCGTATGATCCAGCAACCACACTTGTGGGTATTGACACAAAAGGACTAAAATCGGGCTCTCAACGAGACACCTGCACTCCATTGTTCCCTGCAACGTGATTCTGAATAGCTAAGAGGTGGTAACAACCAAGATGCCCATCGACACATGAATGGGGAAAGAATATGTGGTTTATACATACGATGGAATCCAATTTAGCCTTGAAAAAAGGAAATTTTGCAATATGCAACAACATGGATGAACCCCTTGAGAACATTAAATGAAACAAGCCAGTCACAGAAAGAGAAATACTGCATGAATACACTTAACATGTAGTATCTAAAGTAGTCAAATCCATATAACCAAATGGGTGGAATGGTGTTGGCCAGGGTTAGGGTCATGGGAAATGGGGAGTTACTAAACAAGGAGTGTAAAGTCTCAGTGAAGGAAGATGAATAAACTCTGGAGATCTGCTCTACGGCACTGCCAACAATACTACATTAAACACTTAAAACATCTGTTAGACGGTAGGTCTTACGTTAACTCTTCTAGCCACAACAAATATTGTTAAAAAATCATGTGGCAGAGGACTGGGACTTTTAGAAAGACAAATTGTAAATCAACAAAGTAACAGGTAAAAATTATTTTTAAAGCAGTTAAAGTCTCTAGAAGTTATCCTAAAGGTATACAGCATTTTAAGAATTATTCATTCAGGACAACTGAGTATTTGTCGGTAAGAATAGTGAGTTTGTGGCATCTGAGGCATGACTTGTTCCCTTACCTACCAAACCCATGCACTGTGTATCAGAAGCTCTACTTGGAGTGCTCTACTCCTGGGAGGTGCAGGCAGGGACAAAGTGGGTACCTTTCCTCACAGCTCTCATACGTAAAGAGCTAAAGGAAGGTACAGTGAAAAAAGCTCATCAAAGAGAGAATACTATTGAGAGGTAGAAATTGTATTTTTTTAGAACCAAATGGAAATCTTGGAGTTAAGAACCATAACCAAAGTGTATATTTGAGCTGGCAGAAGTAACCAGCAGCCAACTTAAAGCGAGATCCATGGAGATTATGGATTTTGCAGAACAGAGAGAAAAATTAATGAATGAAGGAAAACGAAGAGCCACAGAGAAATGTGGGGCATCAATAAGTGCAGCCACACGTGCAATGCGAATACAAGCAGGATTGGAGAAAGGAACAGAAAAATATTTAAAGTATTTAATGGCAGAAAATTCCCAAAATGTGACCAAAAAACAATACATACATCCAAGAAACTCTATAAATTCCAAGTAGCATAAACACAAAGAGCTCTCCATCTGGGCACATCATAGGCAAAATACCGAAAGCCAAAGATAAAGATCTTGAAGGCAAAAAGAGAAAAATAACGTGATATACATGTACACTCCAGTAAGATTAACAGCTGACTTCTCATCAGACATGACAGCAGTTGGAAGGCAGTGGGGACAACATGTTCTCATTGCTGGAAGTAAAAACTCAAACAAGAATCTTATATCCAGCAAATTACCTTTCACAGATGAAGGTGAAAAAAGACATCCTTAGGTAAATAAAAACTGAGGAAACTTGTTGCTAGCTGACATGTCTTACAAGGAACATTAAAGGGAGAGAATTATTCAGCCATGAGAAATAATGAAGTTCTGATACACACAACATGGGTGAAACCCTAAGTTTTCATGCTAACTGGAGGAAAACACAAAGAATCACACATTGTATGATTCTCACTTATAGGAAATGTCCAGAAGAGCCGAGCCTACAGGACAGAAAGTACATTCGTGATTACCTACGGCTAGGGACAGTTCTCCCTTGTGTCATAATGAAAATATCTGAAAATTGATGGTAGCAATGGTGGCACAGCTCTGTGAATATACCAGCCACCACTCTATTGTGTATTTTAAGGGGATGAATTGTATGACATGTGAATTACACCTACACAATGAAAATAAATGCTACAGGAATTTCTTCAGACTGAAAAACTAAATTAAATGAGACAGCTGTCTGAATCCAAACAAACAGAAAACACTGGTAAATGTACTTCTATAGGTAATTATAAAAGTCAGTATAATTGCATACTTTTTCTCTTTACTTAATTCTCTCAAAGAATCCTAGCATCTCTCTCTCAAAGGAGCCTATATCCTCTATGTCTCTCTCTGTTTATCTCTCTCTCAAAGTGCCAGCGTGTATTGCTCTCTCTCTCTCAAAGGAACCCAGAATCTCTATCTCTCTGTCTCACTCTGTCTCTCTCTCAGAGAAGCCTAGCATCTCTCTCTCTCTCTCTCTCTCTCTCTCTCTGTCTCTCTCTCTCTCTCTAAGGATTCTAGCATCTCTCAAATTCTCTCTCTCCCTAAGAAGCCTAGCACCACACTCTCCCTCTTTCAAAGGAGCCTAACATCTCTCAATCTCTCCCTCTTTCTCTCAAGTAGACTAGAATCTCCGTCTTTCTATCTATCTCTATTTCTCTCAAAGGAGCCTAGCATCCCTCAACCTCTCTCTCTCTCAAAGGAGCCTATCTTCTCTCTCTCTCTCTCTCTCTCTCTCTCTCTCCCTCTCTCTCTCTAGCTCTCAACAGTGACAACCATCTAACTCTCTCTCTCTCCAAGGAGTAAATCGTCTCTCCCTCTCCCTCCCTCCCCCTCAAAGTGTACTACCATGCCTTTCTCTCTCTCTCTAAAGGGATTCTAGGATCTCTCTCTTTCTCCCTCTCGCTAAGAAACCTACCATCACACTCGCTCTCTTTCAAAGGAGACTAGCATCTCTGTCAATCTCTCAAAGGACTCTAGCATCTCTCTCTTTCTCTCTCTCACTAAGAAGCCTAGCATCACACTCACTCTCTTTCAAAAGAGCTTACCATCTCTCTAACTATCTCTCTTTTTCTCAAAGGTGACTAGAATCTCCGTCTTTTTTCTCTCTTTCTCTCAAAGGAGCCTAGCATCCCTCACTCTCTCTCTGTGTCTCTCAACAGAGCCTTGCATGTATCCCTTTATCTGTCTCATTCAAAGGAGCCGAGCATGTCTCTCTCTCTCGAAGGAGCCTAGCATATCTCTGTTACTGTATATCTCTCTTTCTCTCAAAGTAGCCTAGAATATCTCTCCCTCTCTCTCTCAAAGAAGCCAAGCATCTCTCTCTCTGTCTATCCCAAAGGAGCCTAGCAACTCCCTGTCTTTCTCTCTCTCCTTCTCACAAAGGGGCCTATCATCTCTCAGTCTCTCTCTGTCTATCTCTCTCTAAGGAGTCTAGCATGTATCTCCCTCTCTCTCTCTCAAATTAGTCTAGTATCTCTCTCTCTTTCTCAAATGATCCTAGCATCTATCTCTTTCTCTCAAAGGTGTCTAGCATCTCTCTCTCTTTCTCACAGTAGACTAGAATCTCTCTCTAAGAGTTGCATAGCATCTCTGTCTGTCTCTCTCTCTCTAATTAGCCTAGCATCTCTCTCTCTCTCAAATTAGTCTAGATACTCTCTCTTCACTGTCCCTCTGTCTCTCTCTGTAATGAGCCTAGCATCACTCTCAAAGGAGCCTAGCATCTCTCTGTCTCTGTATATCTCTCTTTCTCTCTAAGGAGCCTAGAATCTCTCAACCCCCCACTCTCTCAGAGTGGCCTTTTATCCCTTTCTCTCTCTCTCTCTCACAAAAGAGCCTATCATCTCTCTCTCTGTCCATCTCTCTCTGTTTCTCTTTCTGTGAAAGGAGACTTGCATGTAACTCTCTCTCTTTCAAAGGAGACTAGCATCCCTCTCTCTCTCGAAGCATAGCATCTCTCTGTCTCTGTATATCTCTCTTCCTCTTAAAGGAGCCTAGAATCTCTCTCCTTCTCTCTCTCACTCAAAGGAGCCTATCATCTCTCTGTCTCTGTATATCTCTCTTTTCTCAAAGGAGCCTAGAATCTCTCTCTCTCTAACTCTCTCTAAGGAGCCTACCATCTCCCCCTCTCTCTCTCAAAGTAGACAAGCATCTCTCTCTCCCCTCTCTCTCACAAAGAAGCCTAGCATCTCTCTCTCTCTCTCTCTCTCCAAGGATTCTAGCATCTAACCCTTTCTCTCTCTCCCTAAGAAGCCTAGCCTCACACTCTCCCTCTTTCAAAGGAGCCTAACATCTCTCTCTCTCTCTTTCTCTCAAAGGAGACTATAATCTCCCTGTCTTTCTATCTCTCTCACTTTACCTGTTACCCCAGGTTCCTGGGAATTTGTCCCCATGGGACCATCTATGGGATGTCCAGATAGAAGGATTATTGGAAAGCTTCCCACATACACCCAGAGAAATCTACCACTTCTCCCCGAGAGTGGAGCTAATGCCCCTGTGAGGAAGGATCTATGGGGGAACACAAGGAGGGTAAAAATATTCACACTTTGGTTGGACGCCCAGGTTCTAAGTCTGTTCAAACTCACATTCGAATGTGGGGCTTGGTGTCATCCTTGATAACATAGCTGCCAGAAGAGTCATCCAGTTGATCTAGAAAACGCACAACAGAAAGCATCAAGAACACTGACTGGAAGTGATGCAGGATCCCCTTTTTCCTACTTTTGTAGAGCAGCTGAAAGCAGGGTTTCCAAGCTTGCAAGGACGGGAGCTCCCTCAGAACACTAACAGCAGAACTACCGTATGATCCAGCAACCACACTTGTGGGTATTGACACAAAAGGACTAAAATCGGGCTCTCAACGAGACACCTGCACTCCATTGTTCCCTGCAACGTGATTCTGAATAGCTAAGAGGTGGTAACAACCAAGATGCCCATCGACACATGAATGGGGAAAGAATATGTGGTTTATACATACGATGGAATCCAATTTAGCCTTGAAAAAAGGAAATTTTGCAATATGCAACAACATGGATGAACCCCTTGAGAACATTAAATGAAACAAGCCAGTCACAGAAAGAGAAATACTGCATGAATACACTTAACATGTAGTATCTAAAGTAGTCAAATCCATATAACCAAATGGGTGGAATGGTGTTGGCCAGGGTTAGGGTCATGGGAAATGGGGAGTTACTAAACAAGGAGTGTAAAGTCTCAGTGAAGGAAGATGAATAAACTCTGGAGATCTGCTGTACGGCACTGCCAACAATACTACATTAAACACTTAAAACATCTGTTAGACGGTAGGTCTTACGTTAACTCTTCTAGCCACAACAAATATTGTTAAAAAATCATGTGGCAGAGGACTGGGACTTTTAGAAAGACAAATTGTAAATCAACAAAGTAACAGGTAAAAATTATTTTTAAAGCAGTTAAAGTCTCTAGAAGTTATCCTAAAGGTATACAGCATTTTAAGAATTATTCATTCAGGACAACTGAGTATTTGTCGGTAAGAATAGTGAGTTTGTGGCATCTGAGGCATGACTTGTTCCCTTACCTACCAAACCCATGCACTGTGTATCAGAAGCTCTACTTGGAGTGCTCTACTCCTGGGAGGTGCAGGCAGGGACAAAGTGGGTACCTTTCCTCACAGCTCTCATACGTAAAGAGCTAAAGGAAGGTACAGTGAAAAAAGCTCATCAAAGAGAGAATACTATTGAGAGGTAGAAATTGTATTTTTTTAGAACCAAATGGAAATCTTGGAGTTAAGAACCATAACCAAAGTGTATATTTGAGCTGGCAGAAGTAACCAGCAGCCAACTTAAAGCGAGATCCATGGAGATTATGGATTTTGCAGAACAGAGAGAAAAATTAATGAATGAAGGAAAACGAAGAGCCACAGAGAAATGTGGGGCATCAATAAGTGCAGCCACACGTGCAATGCGAATACAAGCAGGATTGGAGAAAGGAACAGAAAAATATTTAAAGTATTTAATGGCAGAAAATTCCCAAAATGTGACCAAAAAACAATACATACATCCAAGAAACTCTATAAATTCCAAGTAGCATAAACACAAAGAGCTCTCCATCTGGGCACATCATAGGCAAAATACCGAAAGCCAAAGATAAAGATCTTGAAGGCAAAAAGAGAAAAATAACGTGATATACATGTACACTCCAGTAAGATTAACAGCTGACTTCTCATCAGACATGATAGCCGTTGGAAGGCAGTGGGGACAACATGTTCTCATTGCTGGAAGTAAAAACTCAAACAAGAATCTTATATCCAGCAAATTACCTTTCACAGATGAAGGTGAAAAAAGACATCCTTAGGTAAATAAAAACTGAGGAAACTTGTTGCTAGCTGACATGTCTTACAAGGAACATTAAAGGGAGAGAATTATTCAGCCATGAGAAATAATGAAGTTCTGATACACACAACATGGGTGAAACCCTAAGTTTTCATGCTAACTGGAGGAAAACACAAAGAATCACACATTGTATGATTCTCACTTATAGGAAATGTCCAGAAGAGCCGAGCCTACAGGACAGAAAGTACATTCGTGATTACCTACGGCTAGGGACAGTTCTCCCTTGTGTCATAATGAAAATATCTGAAAATTGATGGTAGCAATGGTGGCACAGCTCTGTGAATATACCAGCCACCACTCTATTGTGTATTTTAAGGGGATGAATTGTATGACATGTGAATTACACCTACACAATGAAAATAAATGCTACAGGAATTTCTTCAGACTGAAAAACTAAATTAAATGAGACAGCTGTCTGAATCCAAACAAACAGAAAACACTGGTAAATGTACTTCTATAGGTAATTATAAAAGTCAGTATAATTGCATACTTTTTCTCTTTACTTAATTCTCTCAAAGAATCCTAGCATCTCTCTCTCAAAGGAGCCTATATCCTCTCTGTCTCTCTCTGTTTATCTCTCTCTCAAAGTGCCAGCGTGTATTGCTCTCTCTCTCTCAAAGGAACCCAGAATCTCTATCTCTCTGTCTCACTCTGTCTCTCTCTCAGAGAAGCCTAGCATCTCTCTCTCTCTCTCTCTCTCTCTCTCTAAGGATTCTAGCATCTCTCAAATTCTCTCTCTCCCTAAGAAGCCTAGCACCACACTCTCCCTCTTTCAAAGGAGCCTAACATCTCTCAATCTCTCCCTCTTTCTCTCAAGTAGACTAGAATCTCCGTCTTTCTATCTATCTCTATTTCTCTCAAAGGAGCCTAGCATCCCTCAACCTCTCTCTCTCTCAAAGGAGCCTATCTTCTCTCTCTCTCTCTCTCTCTCTCTCTCTCTCTCTCTCTCTCTCTCTCTCTCCTCTCTCTCTCTAGCTCTCAACAGTGACAACCATCTAACTCTCTCTCTCTCCAAGGAGTAAATCGTCTCTCCCTCTCCCTCCCTCCCCCTCAAAGTGTACTACCATGCCTTTCTCTCTCTCTCTAAAGGGATTCTAGGATCTCTCTCTTTCTCCCTCTCGCTAAGAAACCTACCATCACACTCGCTCTCTTTCAAAGGAGACTAGCATCTCTGTCAATCTCTCAAAGGACTCTAGCATCTCTCTCTTTCTCTCTCTCACTAAGAAGCCTAGCATCACACTCACTCTCTTTCAAAAGAGCTTACCATCTCTCTAACTATCTCTCTTTTTCTCAAAGGTGACTAGAATCTCCGTCTTTTTTCTCTCTTTCTCTCAAAGGAGCCTAGCATCCCTCACTCTCTCTCTGTGTCTCTCAACAGAGCCTTGCATGTATCCCTTTATCTGTCTCATTCAAAGGAGCCGAGCATGTCTCTCTCTCTCGAAGGAGCCTAGCATAACTCTGTTACTGTATATCTCTCTTTCTCTCAAAGTAGCCTAGAATATCTCTCCCTCTCTCTCTCAAAGAAGCCAAGCATCTCTCTCTCTGTCTATCCCAAAGGAGCCTAGCAACTCCCTGTCTTTCTCTCTCTCCTTCTCACAAAGGGGCCTATCATCTCTCAGTCTCTCTCTGTCTATCTCTCTCTAAGGAGTCTAGCATGTATCTCCCTCTCTCTCTCTCAAATTAGTCTAGTATCTCTCTCTCTTTCTCAAATGATCCTAGCATCTATCTCTTTCTCTCAAAGGTGTCTAGCATCTCTCTCTCTTTCTCACAGTAGACTAGAATCTCTCTCTAAGAGTTGCATAGCATCTCTGTCTGTCTCTCTCTCTCTAATTAGCCTAGCATCTCTCTCTCTCTCAAATTAGTCTAGATACTCTCTCTTCACTGTCCCTCTGTCTCTCTCTGTAATGAGCCTAGCATCACTCTCAAAGGAGCCTAGCATCTCTCTGTCTCTGTATATCTCTCTTTCTCTCTAAGGAGCCTAGAATCTCTCAACCCCCCACTCTCTCAGAGTGGCCTTTTATCCCTTTCTCTCTCTCTCTCTCACAAAAGAGCCTATCATCTCTCTCTCTGTCCATCTCTCTCTGTTTCTCTTTCTGTGAAAGGAGACTTGCATGTAACTCTCTCTCTTTCAAAGGAGACTAGCATCCCTCTCTCTCTCGAAGCATAGCATCTCTCTGTCTCTGTATATCTCTCTTCCTCTTAAAGGAGCCTAGAATCTCTCTCCTTCTCTCTCTCACTCAAAGGAGCCTATCATCTCTCTGTCTCTGTATATCTCTCTTTTCTCAAAGGAGCCTAGAATCTCTCTCTCTCTAACTCTCTCTAAGGAGCCTACCATCTCCCCCTCTCTCTCTCAAAGTAGACAAGCATCTCTCTCTCCCCTCTCTCTCACAAAGAAGCCTAGCATCTCTCTCTCTCTCTCTCTCTCCAAGGATTCTAGCATCTAACCCTTTCTCTCTCTCCCTAAGAAGCCTAGCCTCACACTCTCCCTCTTTCAAAGGAGCCTAACATCTCTCTCTCTCTCTTTCTCTCAAAGGAGACTATAATCTCCCTGTCTTTCTATCTCTCTCACTTTACCTGTTACCCCAGGTTCCTGGGAATTTGTCCCCATGGGACCATCTATGGGATGTCCAGATAGAAGGATTATTGGAAAGCTTCCCACATACACCCAGAGAAATCTACCACTTCTCCCCGAGAGTGGAGCTAATGCCCCTGTGAGGAAGGATCTATGGGGGAACACAAGGAGGGTAAAAATATTCACACTTTGGTTGGACGCCCAGGTTCTAAGTCTGTTCAAACTCACATTCGAATGTGGGGCTTGGTGTCATCCTTGATAACATAGCTGCCAGAAGAGTCATCCAGTTGATCTAGAAAACGCACAACAGAAAGCATCAAGAACACTGACTGGAAGTGATGCAGGATCCCCTTTTTCCTACTTTTGTAGAACAGCTGAAAGCAGGGTTTCCAAGCTTGCAAGGACGGTAGCTCCCTCAGAACACTAACAGCAGAACTACCGTATGATCCAGCAACCACACTTGTGGGTATTGACACAAAAGGACTAAAATCGGGCTCTCAACGAGACACCTGCACTCCATTGTTCCCTGCAACGTGATTCTGAATAGCTAAGAGGTGGTAACAACCAAGATGCCCATCGACACATGAATGGGGAAAGAATATGTGGTTTATACATACGATGGAATCCAATTTAGCCTTGAAAAAAGGAAATTTTGCAATATGCAACAACATGGATGAACCCCTTGAGAACATTAAATGAAACAAGCCAGTCACAGAAAGAGAAATACTGCATGAATACACTTAACATGTAGTATCTAAAGTAGTCAAATCCATATAACCAAATGGGTGGAATGGTGTTGGCCAGGGTTAGGGTCATGGGAAATGGGGAGTTACTAAACAAGGAGTGTAAAGTCTCAGTGAAGGAAGATGAATAAACTCTGGAGATCTGCTGTACGGCACTGCCAACAATACTACATTAAACACTTAAAACATCTGTTAGACGGTAGGTCTTACGTTAACTCTTCTAGCCACAACAAATATTGTTAAAAAATCATGTGGCAGAGGACTGGGACTTTTAGAAAGACAAATTGTAAATCAACAAAGTAACAGGTAAAAATTATTTTTAAAGCAGTTAAAGTCTCTAGAAGTTATCCTAAAGGTATACAGCATTTTAAGAATTATTCATTCAGGACAACTGAGTATTTGTCGGTAAGAATAGTGAGTTTGTGGCATCTGAGGCATGACTTGTTCCCTTACCTACCAAACCCATGCACTGTGTATCAGAAGCTCTACTTGGAGTGCTCTACTCCTGGGAGGTGCAGGCAGGGACAAAGTGGGTACCTTTCCTCACAGCTCTCATACGTAAAGAGCTAAAGGAAGGTACAGTGAAAAAAGCTCATCAAAGAGAGAATACTATTGAGAGGTAGAAATTGTATTTTTTTAGAACCAAATGGAAATCTTGGAGTTAAGAACCATAACCAAAGTGTATATTTGAGCTGGCAGAAGTAACCAGCAGCCAACTTAAAGCGAGATCCATGGAGATTATGGATTTTGCAGAACAGAGAGAAAAATTAATGAATGAAGGAAAACGAAGAGCCACAGAGAAATGTGGGGCATCAATAAGTGCAGCCACACGTGCAATGCGAATACAAGCAGGATTGGAGAAAGGAACAGAAAAATATTTAAAGTATTTAATGGCAGAAAATTCCCAAAATGTGACCAAAAAACAATACATACATCCAAGAAACTCTATAAATTCCAAGTAGCATAAACACAAAGAGCTCTCCATCTGGGCACATCATAGGCAAAATACCGAAAGCCAAAGATAAAGATCTTGAAGGCAAAAAGAGAAAAATAACGTGATATACATGTACACTCCAGTAAGATTAACAGCTGACTTCTCATCAGACATGATAGCCGTTGGAAGGCAGTGGGGACAACATGTTCTCATTGCTGGAAGTAAAAACTCAAACAAGAATCTTATATCCAGCAAATTACCTTTCACAGATGAAGGTGAAAAAAGACATCCTTAGGTAAATAAAAACTGAGGAAACTTGTTGCTAGCTGACATGTCTTACAAGGAACATTAAAGGGAGAGAATTATTCAGCCATGAGAAATAATGAAGTTCTGATACACACAACATGGGTGAAACCCTAAGTTTTCATGCTAACTGGAGGAAAACACAAAGAATCACACATTGTATGATTCTCACTTATAGGAAATGTCCAGAAGAGCCGAGCCTACAGGACAGAAAGTACATTCGTGATTACCTACGGCTAGGGACAGTTCTCCCTTGTGTCATAATGAAAATATCTGAAAATTGATGGTAGCAATGGTGGCACAGCTCTGTGAATATACCAGCCACCACTCTATTGTGTATTTTAAGGGGATGAATTGTATGACATGTGAATTACACCTACACAATGAAAATAAATGCTACAGGAATTTCTTCAGACTGAAAAACTAAATTAAATGAGACAGCTGTCTGAATCCAAACAAACAGAAAACACTGGTAAATGTACTTCTATAGGTAATTATAAAAGTCAGTATAATTGCATACTTTTTCTCTTTACTTAATTCTCTCAAAGAATCCTAGCATCTCTCTCTCAAAGGAGCCTATATCCTCTCTGTCTCTCTCTGTTTATCTCTCTCTCAAAGTGCCAGCGTGTATTGCTCTCTTTCTCTCAAAGGAACCCTGAATCTCTATCTCTCTGTCTCACTCTGTCTCTCTCTCAGAGAAGCCTAGCATCTCTCTCTCTCTCTCTCTCTCTCTCTCTCTCTCTCTGTCTCTCTCTCTCTCTCTAAGGATTCTAGCATCTCTCAAATTCTCTCTCTCCCTAAGAAGCCTAGCACCACACTCTCCCTCTTTCAAAGGAGCCTAACATCTCTCAATCTCTCCCTCTTTCTCTCAAGTAGACTAGAATCTCCGTCTTTCTATCTATCTCTATTTCTCTCAAAGGAGCCTAGCATCCCTCAACCTCTCTCTCTCTCAAAGGAGCCTATCTTCTCTCTCTCTCTCTCTCTCTCTCTCTCTCTCTCTCCTCTCTCTCTCTAGCTCTCAACAGTGACAACCATCTAACTCTCTCTCTCTCCAAGGAGTAAATCGTCTCTCCCTCTCCCTCCCTCCCCCTCAAAGTGTACTACCATGCCTTTCTCTCTCTCTCTAAAGGGATTCTAGGATCTCTCTCTTTCTCCCTCTCGCTAAGAAACCTACCATCACACTCGCTCTCTTTCAAAGGAGACTAGCATCTCTGTCAATCTCTCAAAGGACTCTAGCATCTCTCTCTTTCTCTCTCTCACTAAGAAGCCTAGCATCACACTCACTCTCTTTCAAAAGAGCTTACCATCTCTCTAACTATCTCTCTTTTTCTCAAAGGTGACTAGAATCTCCGTCTTTTTTCTCTCTTTCTCTCAAAGGAGCCTAGCATCCCTCACTCTCTCTCTGTGTCTCTCAACAGAGCCTTGCATGTATCCCTTTATCTGTCTCATTCAAAGGAGCCGAGCATGTCTCTCTCTCTCGAAGGAGCCTAGCATAACTCTGTTACTGTATATCTCTCTTTCTCTCAAAGTAGCCTAGAATATCTCTCCCTCTCTCTCTCAAAGAAGCCAAGCATCTCTCTCTCTGTCTATCCCAAAGGAGCCTAGCAACTCCCTGTCTTTCTCTCTCTCCTTCTCACAAAGGGGCCTATCATCTCTCAGTCTCTCTCTGTCTATCTCTCTCTAAGGAGTCTAGCATGTATCTCCCTCTCTCTCTCTCAAATTAGTCTAGTATCTCTCTCTCTTTCTCAAATGATCCTAGCATCTATCTCTTTCTCTCAAAGGTGTCTAGCATCTCTCTCTCTTTCTCACAGTAGACTAGAATCTCTCTCTAAGAGTTGCATAGCATCTCTGTCTGTCTCTCTCTCTCTAATTAGCCTAGCATCTCTCTCTCTCTCAAATTAGTCTAGATACTCTCTCTTCACTGTCCCTCTGTCTCTCTCTGTAATGAGCCTAGCATCACTCTCAAAGGAGCCTAGCATCTCTCTGTCTCTGTATATCTCTCTTTCTCTCTAAGGAGCCTAGAATCTCTCAACCCCCCACTCTCTCAGAGTGGCCTTTTATCCCTTTCTCTCTCTCTCTCTCACAAAAGAGCCTATCATCTCTCTCTCTGTCCATCTCTCTCTGTTTCTCTTTCTGTGAAAGGAGACTTGCATGTAACTCTCTCTCTTTCAAAGGAGACTAGCATCCCTCTCTCTCTCGAAGCATAGCATCTCTCTGTCTCTGTATATCTCTCTTCCTCTTAAAGGAGCCTAGAATCTCTCTCCTTCTCTCTCTCACTCAAAGGAGCCTATCATCTCTCTGTCTCTGTATATCTCTCTTTTCTCAAAGGAGCCTAGAATCTCTCTCTCTCTAACTCTCTCTAAGGAGCCTACCATCTCCCCCCCTCTCTCTCAAAGTAGACAAGCATCTCTCTCTCCCCTCTCTCTCACAAAGAAGCCTAGCATCTCTCTCTCTCTCTCTCCAAGGATTCTAGCATCTAACCCTTTCTCTCTCTCCCTAAGAAGCCTAGCCTCACACTCTCCCTCTTTCAAAGGAGCCTAACATCTCTCTCTCTCTCTTTCTCTCAAAGGAGACTATAATCTCCCTGTCTTTCTATCTCTCTCACTTTACCTGTTACCCCAGGTTCCTGGGAATTTGTCCCCATGGGACCATCTATGGGATGTCCAGATAGAAGGATTATTGGAAAGCTTCCCACATACACCCAGAGAAATCTACCACTTCTCCCCGAGAGTGGAGCTAATGCCCCTGTGAGGAAGGATCTATGGGGGAACACAAGGAGGGTAAAAATATTCACACTTTGGTTGGACGCCCAGGTTCTAAGTCTGTTCAAACTCACATTCGAATGTGGGGCTTGGTGTCATCCTTGATAACATAGCTGCCAGAAGAGTCATCCAGTTGATCTAGAAAACGCACAACAGAAAGCATCAAGAACACTGACTGGAAGTGATGCAGGATCCCCTTTTTCCTACTTTTGTAGAACAGCTGAAAGCAGGGTTTCCAAGCTTGCAAGGACGGTAGCTCCCTCAGAACACTAACAGCAGAACTACCGTATGATCCAGCAACCACACTTGTGGGTATTGACACAAAAGGACTAAAATCGGGCTCTCAACGAGACACCTGCACTCCATTGTTCCCTGCAACGTGATTCTGAATAGCTAAGAGGTGGTAACAACCAAGATGCCCATCGACACATGAATGGGGAAAGAATATGTGGTTTATACATACGATGGAATCCAATTTAGCCTTGAAAAAAGGAAATTTTGCAATATGCAACAACATGGATGAACCCCTTGAGAACATTAAATGAAACAAGCCAGTCACAGAAAGAGAAATACTGCATGAATACACTTAACATGTAGTATCTAAAGTAGTCAAATCCATATAACCAAATGGGTGGAATGGTGTTGGCCAGGGTTAGGGTCATGGGAAATGGGGAGTTACTAAACAAGGAGTGTAAAGTCTCAGTGAAGGAAGATGAATAAACTCTGGAGATCTGCTGTACGGCACTGCCAACAATACTACATTAAACACTTAAAACATCTGTTAGACGGTAGGTCTTACGTTAACTCTTCTAGCCACAACAAATATTGTTAAAAAATCATGTGGCAGAGGACTGGGACTTTTAGAAAGACAAATTGTAAATCAACAAAGTAACAGGTAAAAATTATTTTTAAAGCAGTTAAAGTCTCTAGAAGTTATCCTAAAGGTATACAGCATTTTAAGAATTATTCATTCAGGACAACTGAGTATTTGTCGGTAAGAATAGTGAGTTTGTGGCATCTGAGGCATGACTTGTTCCCTTACCTACCAAACCCATGCACTGTGTATCAGAAGCTCTACTTGGAGTGCTCTACTCCTGGGAGGTGCAGGCAGGGACAAAGTGGGTACCTTTCCTCACAGCTCTCATACGTAAAGAGCTAAAGGAAGGTACAGTGAAAAAAGCTCATCAAAGAGAGAATACTATTGAGAGGTAGAAATTGTATTTTTTTAGAACCAAATGGAAATCTTGGAGTTAAGAACCATAACCAAAGTGTATATTTGAGCTGGCAGAAGTAACCAGCAGCCAACTTAAAGCGAGATCCATGGAGATTATGGATTTTGCAGAACAGAGAGAAAAATTAATGAATGAAGGAAAACGAAGAGCCACAGAGAAATGTGGGGCATCAATAAGTGCAGCCACACGTGCAATGCGAATACAAGCAGGATTGGAGAAAGGAACAGAAAAATATTTAAAGTATTTAATGGCAGAAAATTCCCAAAATGTGACCAAAAAACAATACATACATCCAAGAAACTCTATAAATTCCAAGTAGCATAAACACAAAGAGCTCTCCATCTGGGCACATCATAGGCAAAATACCGAAAGCCAAAGATAAAGATCTTGAAGGCAAAAAGAGAAAAATAACGTGATATACATGTACACTCCAGTAAGATTAACAGCTGACTTCTCATCAGACATGACAGCAGTTGGAAGGCAGTGGGGACAACATGTTCTCATTGCTGGAAGTAAAAACTCAAACAAGAATCTTATATCCAGCAAATTACCTTTCACAGATGAAGGTGAAAAAAGACATCCTTAGGTAAATAAAAACTGAGGAAACTTGTTGCTAGCTGACATGTCTTACAAGGAACATTAAAGGGAGAGAATTATTCAGCCATGAGAAATAATGAAGTTCTGATACACACAACATGGGTGAAACCCTAAGTTTTCATGCTAACTGGAGGAAAACACAAAGAATCACACATTGTATGATTCTCACTTATAGGAAATGTCCAGAAGAGCCGAGCCTACAGGACAGAAAGTACATTCGTGATTACCTACGGCTAGGGACAGTTCTCCCTTGTGTCATAATGAAAATATCTGAAAATTGATGGTAGCAATGGTGGCACAGCTCTGTGAATATACCAGCCACCACTCTATTGTGTATTTTAAGGGGATGAATTGTATGACATGTGAATTACACCTACACAATGAAAATAAATGCTACAGGAATTTCTTCAGACTGAAAAACTAAATTAAATGAGACAGCTGTCTGAATCCAAACAAACAGAAAACACTGGTAAATGTACTTCTATAGGTAATTATAAAAGTCAGTATAATTGCATACTTTTTCTCTTTACTTAATTCTCTCAAAGAATCCTAGCATCTCTCTCTCAAAGGAGCCTATATCCTCTATGTCTCTCTCTGTTTATCTCTCTCTCAAAGTGCCAGCGTGTATTGCTCTCTCTCTCTCAAAGGAACCCAGAATCTCTATCTCTCTGTCTCACTCTGTCTCTCTCTCAGAGAAGCCTAGCATCTCTCTCTCTCTCTCTCTCTCTCTCTGTCTCTCTCTCTCTCTCTAAGGATTCTAGCATCTCTCAAATTCTCTCTCTCCCTAAGAAGCCTAGCACCACACTCTCCCTCTTTCAAAGGAGCCTAACATCTCTCAATCTCTCCCTCTTTCTCTCAAGTAGACTAGAATCTCCGTCTTTCTATCTATCTCTATTTCTCTCAAAGGAGCCTAGCATCCCTCAACCTCTCTCTCTCTCAAAGGAGCCTATCTTCTCTCTCTCTCTCTCTCTCTCTCTCTCTCCCTCTCTCTCTCTAGCTCTCAACAGTGACAACCATCTAACTCTCTCTCTCTCCAAGGAGTAAATCGTCTCTCCCTCTCCCTCCCTCCCCCTCAAAGTGTACTACCATGCCTTTCTCTCTCTCTCTAAAGGGATTCTAGGATCTCTCTCTTTCTCCCTCTCGCTAAGAAACCTACCATCACACTCGCTCTCTTTCAAAGGAGACTAGCATCTCTGTCAATCTCTCAAAGGACTCTAGCATCTCTCTCTTTCTCTCTCTCACTAAGAAGCCTAGCATCACACTCACTCTCTTTCAAAAGAGCTTACCATCTCTCTAACTATCTCTCTTTTTCTCAAAGGTGACTAGAATCTCCGTCTTTTTTCTCTCTTTCTCTCAAAGGAGCCTAGCATCCCTCACTCTCTCTCTGTGTCTCTCAACAGAGCCTTGCATGTATCCCTTTATCTGTCTCATTCAAAGGAGCCGAGCATGTCTCTCTCTCTCGAAGGAGCCTAGCATATCTCTGTTACTGTATATCTCTCTTTCTCTCAAAGTAGCCTAGAATATCTCTCCCTCTCTCTCTCAAAGAAGCCAAGCATCTCTCTCTCTGTCTATCCCAAAGGAGCCTAGCAACTCCCTGTCTTTCTCTCTCTCCTTCTCACAAAGGGGCCTATCATCTCTCAGTCTCTCTCTGTCTATCTCTCTCTAAGGAGTCTAGCATGTATCTCCCTCTCTCTCTCTCAAATTAGTCTAGTATCTCTCTCTCTTTCTCAAATGATCCTAGCATCTATCTCTTTCTCTCAAAGGTGTCTAGCATCTCTCTCTCTTTCTCACAGTAGACTAGAATCTCTCTCTAAGAGTTGCATAGCATCTCTGTCTGTCTCTCTCTCTCTAATTAGCCTAGCATCTCTCTCTCTCTCAAATTAGTCTAGATACTCTCTCTTCACTGTCCCTCTGTCTCTCTCTGTAATGAGCCTAGCATCACTCTCAAAGGAGCCTAGCATCTCTCTGTCTCTGTATATCTCTCTTTCTCTCTAAGGAGCCTAGAATCTCTCAACCCCCCACTCTCTCAGAGTGGCCTTTTATCCCTTTCTCTCTCTCTCTCTCACAAAAGAGCCTATCATCTCTCTCTCTGTCCATCTCTCTCTGTTTCTCTTTCTGTGAAAGGAGACTTGCATGTAACTCTCTCTCTTTCAAAGGAGACTAGCATCCCTCTCTCTCTCGAAGCATAGCATCTCTCTGTCTCTGTATATCTCTCTTCCTCTTAAAGGAGCCTAGAATCTCTCTCCTTCTCTCTCTCACTCAAAGGAGCCTATCATCTCTCTGTCTCTGTATATCTCTCTTTTCTCAAAGGAGCCTAGAATCTCTCTCTCTCTAACTCTCTCTAAGGAGCCTACCATCTCCCCCTCTCTCTCTCAAAGTAGACAAGCATCTCTCTCTCCCCTCTCTCTCACAAAGAAGCCTAGCATCTCTCTCTCTCTCTCTCCAAGGATTCTAGCATCTAACCCTTTCTCTCTCTCCCTAAGAAGCCTAGCCTCACACTCTCCCTCTTTCAAAGGAGCCTAACATCTCTCTCTCTCTCTTTCTCTCAAAGGAGACTATAATCTCCCTGTCTTTCTATCTCTCTCACTTTACCTGTTACCCCAGGTTCCTGGGAATTTGTCCCCATGGGACCATCTATGGGATGTCCAGATAGAAGGATTATTGGAAAGCTTCCCACATACACCCAGAGAAATCTACCACTTCTCCCCGAGAGTGGAGCTAATGCCCCTGTGAGGAAGGATCTATGGGGGAACACAAGGAGGGTAAAAATATTCACACTTTGGTTGGACGCCCAGGTTCTAAGTCTGTTCAAACTCACATTCGAATGTGGGGCTTGGTGTCATCCTTGATAACATAGCTGCCAGAAGAGTCATCCAGTTGATCTAGAAAACGCACAACAGAAAGCATCAAGAACACTGACTGGAAGTGATGCAGGATCCCCTTTTTCCTACTTTTGTAGAACAGCTGAAAGCAGGGTTTCCAAGCTTGCAAGGACGGTAGCTCCCTCAGAACACTAACAGCAGAACTACCGTATGATCCAGCAACCACACTTGTGGGTATTGACACAAAAGGACTAAAATCGGGCTCTCAACGAGACACCTGCACTCCATTGTTCCCTGCAACGTGATTCTGAATAGCTAAGAGGTGGTAACAACCAAGATGCCCATCGACACATGAATGGGGAAAGAATATGTGGTTTATACATACGATGGAATCCAATTTAGCCTTGAAAAAAGGAAATTTTGCAATATGCAACAACATGGATGAACCCCTTGAGAACATTAAATGAAACAAGCCAGTCACAGAAAGAGAAATACTGCATGAATACACTTAACATGTAGTATCTAAAGTAGTCAAATCCATATAACCAAATGGGTGGAATGGTGTTGGCCAGGGTTAGGGTCATGGGAAATGGGGAGTTACTAAACAAGGAGTGTAAAGTCTCAGTGAAGGAAGATGAATAAACTCTGGAGATCTGCTGTACGGCACTGCCAACAATACTACATTAAACACTTAAAACATCTGTTAGACGGTAGGTCTTACGTTAACTCTTCTAGCCACAACAAATATTGTTAAAAAATCATGTGGCAGAGGACTGGGACTTTTAGAAAGACAAATTGTAAATCAACAAAGTAACAGGTAAAAATTATTTTTAAAGCAGTTAAAGTCTCTAGAAGTTATCCTAAAGGTATACAGCATTTTAAGAATTATTCATTCAGGACAACTGAGTATTTGTCGGTAAGAATAGTGAGTTTGTGGCATCTGAGGCATGACTTGTTCCCTTACCTACCAAACCCATGCACTGTGTATCAGAAGCTCTACTTGGAGTGCTCTACTCCTGGGAGGTGCAGGCAGGGACAAAGTGGGTACCTTTCCTCACAGCTCTCATACGTAAAGAGCTAAAGGAAGGTACAGTGAAAAAAGCTCATCAAAGAGAGAATACTATTGAGAGGTAGAAATTGTATTTTTTTAGAACCAAATGGAAATCTTGGAGTTAAGAACCATAACCAAAGTGTATATTTGAGCTGGCAGAAGTAACCAGCAGCCAACTTAAAGCGAGATCCATGGAGATTATGGATTTTGCAGAACAGAGAGAAAAATTAATGAATGAAGGAAAACGAAGAGCCACAGAGAAATGTGGGGCATCAATAAGTGCAGCCACACGTGCAATGCGAATACAAGCAGGATTGGAGAAAGGAACAGAAAAATATTTAAAGTATTTAATGGCAGAAAATTCCCAAAATGTGACCAAAAAACAATACATACATCCAAGAAACTCTATAAATTCCAAGTAGCATAAACACAAAGAGCTCTCCATCTGGGCACATCATAGGCAAAATACCGAAAGCCAAAGATAAAGATCTTGAAGGCAAAAAGAGAAAAATAACGTGATATACATGTACACTCCAGTAAGATTAACAGCTGACTTCTCATCAGACATGATAGCCGTTGGAAGGCAGTGGGGACAACATGTTCTCATTGCTGGAAGTAAAAACTCAAACAAGAATCTTATATCCAGCAAATTACCTTTCACAGATGAAGGTGAAAAAAGACATCCTTAGGTAAATAAAAACTGAGGAAACTTGTTGCTAGCTGACATGTCTTACAAGGAACATTAAAGGGAGAGAATTATTCAGCCATGAGAAATAATGAAGTTCTGATACACACAACATGGGTGAAACCCTAAGTTTTCATGCTAACTGGAGGAAAACACAAAGAATCACACATTGTATGATTCTCACTTATAGGAAATGTCCAGAAGAGCCGAGCCTACAGGACAGAAAGTACATTCGTGATTACCTACGGCTAGGGACAGTTCTCCCTTGTGTCATAATGAAAATATCTGAAAATTGATGGTAGCAATGGTGGCACAGCTCTGTGAATATACCAGCCACCACTCTATTGTGTATTTTAAGGGGATGAATTGTATGACATGTGAATTACACCTACACAATGAAAATAAATGCTACAGGAATTTCTTCAGACTGAAAAACTAAATTAAATGAGACAGCTGTCTGAATCCAAACAAACAGAAAACACTGGTAAATGTACTTCTATAGGTAATTATAAAAGTCAGTATAATTGCATACTTTTTCTCTTTACTTAATTCTCTCAAAGAATCCTAGCATCTCTCTCTCAAAGGAGCCTATATCCTCTCTGTCTCTCTCTGTTTATCTCTCTCTCAAAGTGCCAGCGTGTATTGCTCTCTTTCTCTCAAAGGAACCCTGAATCTCTATCTCTCTGTCTCACTCTGTCTCTCTCTCAGAGAAGCCTAGCATCTCTCTCTCTCTCTCTCTCTCTCTCTCTCTCTCTCTCTGTCTCTCTCTCTCTCTCTAAGGATTCTAGCATCTCTCAAATTCTCTCTCTCCCTAAGAAGCCTAGCACCACACTCTCCCTCTTTCAAAGGAGCCTAACATCTCTCAATCTCTCCCTCTTTCTCTCAAGTAGACTAGAATCTCCGTCTTTCTATCTATCTCTATTTCTCTCAAAGGAGCCTAGCATCCCTCAACCTCTCTCTCTCTCAAAGGAGCCTATCTTCTCTCTCTCTCTCTCTCTCTCTCTCTCTCCCTCTCTCTCTCTAGCTCTCAACAGTGACAACCATCTAACTCTCTCTCTCTCCAAGGAGTAAATCGTCTCTCCCTCTCCCTCCCTCCCCCTCAAAGTGTACTACCATGCCTTTCTCTCTCTCTCTAAAGGGATTCTAGGATCTCTCTCTTTCTCCCTCTCGCTAAGAAACCTACCATCACACTCGCTCTCTTTCAAAGGAGACTAGCATCTCTGTCAATCTCTCAAAGGACTCTAGCATCTCTCTCTTTCTCTCTCTCACTAAGAAGCCTAGCATCACACTCACTCTCTTTCAAAAGAGCTTACCATCTCTCTAACTATCTCTCTTTTTCTCAAAGGTGACTAGAATCTCCGTCTTTTTTCTCTCTTTCTCTCAAAGGAGCCTAGCATCCCTCACTCTCTCTCTGTGTCTCTCAACAGAGCCTTGCATGTATCCCTTTATCTGTCTCATTCAAAGGAGCCGAGCATGTCTCTCTCTCTCGAAGGAGCCTAGCATAACTCTGTTACTGTATATCTCTCTTTCTCTCAAAGTAGCCTAGAATATCTCTCCCTCTCTCTCTCAAAGAAGCCAAGCATCTCTCTCTCTGTCTATCCCAAAGGAGCCTAGCAACTCCCTGTCTTTCTCTCTCTCCTTCTCACAAAGGGGCCTATCATCTCTCAGTCTCTCTCTGTCTATCTCTCTCTAAGGAGTCTAGCATGTATCTCCCTCTCTCTCTCTCAAATTAGTCTAGTATCTCTCTCTCTTTCTCAAATGATCCTAGCATCTATCTCTTTCTCTCAAAGGTGTCTAGCATCTCTCTCTCTTTCTCACAGTAGACTAGAATCTCTCTCTAAGAGTTGCATAGCATCTCTGTCTGTCTCTCTCTCTCTAATTAGCCTAGCATCTCTCTCTCTCAAATTAGTCTAGATACTCTCTCTTCACTGTCCCTCTGTCTCTCTCTGTAATGAGCCTAGCATCACTCTCAAAGGAGCCTAGCATCTCTCTGTCTCTGTATATCTCTCTTTCTCTCTAAGGAGCCTAGAATCTCTCAACCCCCCACTCTCTCAGAGTGGCCTTTTATCCCTTTCTCTCTCTCTCTCTCACAAAAGAGCCTATCATCTCTCTCTCTGTCCATCTCTCTCTGTTTCTCTTTCTGTGAAAGGAGACTTGCATGTAACTCTCTCTCTTTCAAAGGAGACTAGCATCCCTCTCTCTCTCGAAGCATAGCATCTCTCTGTCTCTGTATATCTCTCTTCCTCTTAAAGGAGCCTAGAATCTCTCTCCTTATCTCTCTCACTCAAAGGAGCCTATCATCTCTCTGTCTCTGTATATCTCTCTTTTCTCAAAGGAGCCTAGAATCTCTCTCTCTCTAACTCTCTCTAAGGAGCCTACCATCTCCCCCTCTCTCTCTCAAAGTAGACAAGCATCTCTCTCTCCCCTCTCTCTCACAAAGAAGCCTAGCATCTCTCTCTCTCTCTCTCCAAGGATTCTAGCATCTAACCCTTTCTCTCTCTCCCTAAGAAGCCTAGCCTCACACTCTCCCTCTTTCAAAGGAGCCTAACATCTCTCTCTCTCTCTTTCTCTCAAAGGAGACTATAATCTCCCTGTCTTTCTATCTCTCTCACTTTACCTGTTACCCCAGGTTCCTGGGAATTTGTCCCCATGGGACCATCTATGGGATGTCCAGATAGAAGGATTATTGGAAAGCTTCCCACATACACCCAGAGAAATCTACCACTTCTCCCCGAGAGTGGAGCTAATGCCCCTGTGAGGAAGGATCTATGGGGGAACACAAGGAGGGTAAAAATATTCACACTTTGGTTGGACGCCCAGGTTCTAAGTCTGTTCAAACTCACATTCGAATGTGGGGCTTGGTGTCATCCTTGATAACATAGCTGCCAGAAGAGTCATCCAGTTGATCTAGAAAACGCACAACAGAAAGCATCAAGAACACTGACTGGAAGTGATGCAGGATCCCCTTTTTCCTACTTTTGTAGAACAGCTGAAAGCAGGGTTTCCAAGCTTGCAAGGACGGTAGCTCCCTCAGAACACTAACAGCAGAACTACCGTATGATCCAGCAACCACACTTGTGGGTATTGACACAAAAGGACTAAAATCGGGCTCTCAACGAGACACCTGCACTCCATTGTTCCCTGCAACGTGATTCTGAATAGCTAAGAGGTGGTAACAACCAAGATGCCCATCGACACATGAATGGGGAAAGAATATGTGGTTTATACATACGATGGAATCCAATTTAGCCTTGAAAAAAGGAAATTTTGCAATATGCAACAACATGGATGAACCCCTTGAGAACATTAAATGAAACAAGCCAGTCACAGAAAGAGAAATACTGCATGAATACACTTAACATGTAGTATCTAAAGTAGTCAAATCCATATAACCAAATGGGTGGAATGGTGTTGGCCAGGGTTAGGGTCATGGGAAATGGGGAGTTACTAAACAAGGAGTGTAAAGTCTCAGTGAAGGAAGATGAATAAACTCTGGAGATCTGCTGTACGGCACTGCCAACAATACTACATTAAACACTTAAAACATCTGTTAGACGGTAGGTCTTACGTTAACTCTTCTAGCCACAACAAATATTGTTAAAAAATCATGTGGCAGAGGACTGGGACTTTTAGAAAGACAAATTGTAAATCAACAAAGTAACAGGTAAAAATTATTTTTAAAGCAGTTAAAGTCTCTAGAAGTTATCCTAATGGTATACAGCATTTTAAGAATTATTCATTCAGGACAACTGAGTATTTGTCGGTAAGAATAGTGAGTTTGTGGCATCTGAGGCATGACTTGTTCCCTTACCTACCAAACCCATGCACTGTGTATCAGAAGCTCTACTTGGAGTGCTCTACTCCTGGGAGGTGCAGGCAGGGACAAAGTGGGTACCTTTCCTCACAGCTCTCATACGTAAAGAGCTAAAGGAAGGTACAGTGAAAAAAGCTCATCAAAGAGAGAATACTATTGAGAGGTAGAAATTGTATTTTTTTAGAACCAAATGGAAATCTTGGAGTTAAGAACCATAACCAAAGTGTATATTTGAGCTGGCAGAAGTAACCAGCAGCCAACTTAAAGCGAGATCCATGGAGATTATGGATTTTGCAGAACAGAGAGAAAAATTAATGAATGAAGGAAAACGAAGAGCCACAGAGAAATGTGGGGCATCAATAAGTGCAGCCACACGTGCAATGCGAATACAAGCAGGATTGGAGAAAGGAACAGAAAAATATTTAAAGTATTTAATGGCAGAAAATTCCCAAAATGTGACCAAAAAACAATACATACATCCAAGAAACTCTATAAATTCCAAGTAGCATAAACACAAAGAGCTCTCCATCTGGGCACATCATAGGCAAAATACCGAAAGCCAAAGATAAAGATCTTGAAGGCAAAAAGAGAAAAATAACGTGATATACATGTACACTCCAGTAAGATTAACAGCTGACTTCTCATCAGACATGACAGCAGTTGGAAGGCAGTGGGGACAACATGTTCTCATTGCTGGAAGTAAAAACTCAAACAAGAATCTTATATCCAGCAAATTACCTTTCACAGATGAAGGTGAAAAAAGACATCCTTAGGTAAATAAAAACTGAGGAAACTTGTTGCTAGCTGACATGTCTTACAAGGAACATTAAAGGGAGAGAATTATTCAGCCATGAGAAATAATGAAGTTCTGATACACACAACATGGGTGAAACCCTAAGTTTTCATGCTAACTGGAGGAAAACACAAAGAATCACACATTGTATGATTCTCACTTATAGGAAATGTCCAGAAGAGCCGAGCCTACAGGACAGAAAGTACATTCGTGATTACCTACGGCTAGGGACAGTTCTCCCTTGTGTCATAATGAAAATATCTGAAAATTGATGGTAGCAATGGTGGCACAGCTCTGTGAATATACCAGCCACCACTCTATTGTGTATTTTAAGGGGATGAATTGTATGACATGTGAATTACACCTACACAATGAAAATAAATGCTACAGGAATTTCTTCAGACTGAAAAACTAAATTAAATGAGACAGCTGTCTGAATCCAAACAAACAGAAAACACTGGTAAATGTACTTCTATAGGTAATTATAAAAGTCAGTATAATTGCATACTTTTTCTCTTTACTTAATTCTCTCAAAGAATCCTAGCATCTCTCTCTCAAAGGAGCCTATATCCTCTCTGTCTCTCTCTGTTTATCTCTCTCTCAAAGTGCCAGCGTGTATTGCTCTCTCTCTCTCAAAGGAACCCAGAATCTCTATCTCTCTGTCTCACTCTGTCTCTCTCTCAGAGAAGCCTAGCATCTCTGTCTCTCTCTCTCTCTCTCTAAGGATTCTAGCATCTCTCAAATTCTCTCTCTCCCTAAGAAGCCTAGCACCACACTCTCCCTCTTTCAAAGGAGCCTAACATCTCTCAATCTCTCCCTCTTTCTCTCAAGTAGACTAGAATCTCCGTCTTTCTATCTATCTCTATTTCTCTCAAAGGAGCCTAGCATCCCTCAACCTCTCTCTCTCTCAAAGGAGCCTATCTTCTCTCTCTCTCTCTCTCTCTCTCTCTCTCTCTCTCTCTCTCTCTCTCCCTCTCTCTCTCTAGCTCTCAACAGTGACAACCATCTAACTCTCTCTCTCTCCAAGGAGTAAATCGTCTCTCCCTCTCCCTCCCTCCCCCTCAAAGTGTACTACCATGCCTTTCTCTCTCTCTCTAAAGGGATTCTAGGATCTCTCTCTTTCTCCCTCTCGCTAAGAAACCTACCATCACACTCGCTCTCTTTCAAAGGAGACTAGCATCTCTGTCAATCTCTCAAAGGACTCTAGCATCTCTCTCTTTCTCTCTCTCACTAAGAAGCCTAGCATCACACTCACTCTCTTTCAAAAGAGCTTACCATCTCTCTAACTATCTCTCTTTTTCTCAAAGGTGACTAGAATCTCCGTCTTTTTTCTCTCTTTCTCTCAAAGGAGCCTAGCATCCCTCACTCTCTCTCTGTGTCTCTCAACAGAGCCTTGCATGTATCCCTTTATCTGTCTCATTCAAAGGAGCCGAGCATGTCTCTCTCTCTCGAAGGAGCCTAGCATAACTCTGTTACTGTATATCTCTCTTTCTCTCAAAGTAGCCTAGAATATCTCTCCCTCTCTCTCTCAAAGAAGCCAAGCATCTCTCTCTCTGTCTATCCCAAAGGAGCCTAGCAACTCCCTGTCTTTCTCTCTCTCCTTCTCACAAAGGGGCCTATCATCTCTCAGTCTCTCTCTGTCTATCTCTCTCTAAGGAGTCTAGCATGTATCTCCCTCTCTCTCTCTCAAATTAGTCTAGTATCTCTCTCTCTTTCTCAAATGATCCTAGCATCTATCTCTTTCTCTCAAAGGTGTCTAGCATCTCTCTCTCTTTCTCACAGTAGACTAGAATCTCTCTCTAAGAGTTGCATAGCATCTCTGTCTGTCTCTCTCTCTCTAATTAGCCTAGCATCTCTCTCTCTCTCAAATTAGTCTAGATACTCTCTCTTCACTGTCCCTCTGTCTCTCTCTGTAATGAGCCTAGCATCACTCTCAAAGGAGCCTAGCATCTCTCTGTCTCTGTATATCTCTCTTTCTCTCTAAGGAGCCTAGAATCTCTCAACCCCCCACTCTCTCAGAGTGGCCTTTTATCCCTTTCTCTCTCTCTCTCTCACAAAAGAGCCTATCATCTCTCTCTCTGTCCATCTCTCTCTGTTTCTCTTTCTGTGAAAGGAGACTTGCATGTAACTCTCTCTCTTTCAAAGGAGACTAGCATCCCTCTCTCTCTCGAAGCATAGCATCTCTCTGTCTCTGTATATCTCTCTTCCTCTTAAAGGAGCCTAGAATCTCTCTCCTTCTCTCTCTCACTCAAAGGAGCCTATCATCTCTCTGTCTCTGTATATCTCTCTTTTCTCAAAGGAGCCTAGAATCTCTCTCTCTCTAACTCTCTCTAAGGAGCCTACCATCTCCCCCTCTCTCTCTCAAAGTAGACAAGCATCTCTCTCTCCCCTCTCTCTCACAAAGAATCCTAGCATCTCTCTCTCTCTCTCTCCAAGGATTCTAGCATCTAACCCTTTCTCTCTCTCCCTAAGAAGCCTAGCCTCACACTCTCCCTCTTTCAAAGGAGCCTAACATCTCTCTCTCTCTCTTTCTCTCAAAGGAGACTATAATCTCCCTGTCTTTCTATCTCTCTCACTTTACCTGTTACCCCAGGTTCCTGGGAATTTGTCCCCATGGGACCATCTATGGGATGTCCAGATAGAAGGATTATTGGAAAGCTTCCCACATACACCCAGAGAAATCTACCACTTCTCCCCGAGAGTGGAGCTAATGCCCCTGTGAGGAAGGATCTATGGGGGAACACAAGGAGGGTAAAAATATTCACACTTTGGTTGGACGCCCAGGTTCTAAGTCTGTTCAAACTCACATTCGAATGTGGGGCTTGGTGTCATCCTTGATAACATAGCTGCCAGAAGAGTCATCCAGTTGATCTAGAAAACGCACAACAGAAAGCATCAAGAACACTGACTGGAAGTGATGCAGGATCCCCTTTTTCCTACTTTTGTAGAGCAGCTGAAAGCAGGGTTTCCAAGCTTGCAAGGACGGTAGCTCCCTCAGAACACTAACAGCAGAACTACCGTATGATCCAGCAACCACACTTGTGGGTATTGACACAAAAGGACTAAAATCGGGCTCTCAACGAGACACCTGCACTCCATTGTTCCCTGCAACGTGATTCTGAATAGCTAAGAGGTGGTAACAACCAAGATGCCCATCGACACATGAATGGGGAAAGAATATGTGGTTTATACATACGATGGAATCCAATTTAGCCTTGAAAAAAGGAAATTTTGCAATATGCAACAACATGGATGAACCCCTTGAGAACATTAAATGAAACAAGCCAGTCACAGAAAGAGAAATACTGCATGAATACACTTAACATGTAGTATCTAAAGTAGTCAAATCCATATAACCAAATGGGTGGAATGGTGTTGGCCAGGGTTAGGGTCATGGGAAATGGGGAGTTACTAAACAAGGAGTGTAAAGTCTCAGTGAAGGAAGATGAATAAACTCTGGAGATCTGCTGTACGGCACTGCCAACAATACTACATTAAACACTTAAAACATCTGTTAGACGGTAGGTCTTACGTTAACTCTTCTAGCCACAACAAATATTGTTAAAAAATCATGTGGCAGAGGACTGGGACTTTTAGAAAGACAAATTGTAAATCAACAAAGTAACAGGTAAAAATTATTTTTAAAGCAGTTAAAGTCTCTAGAAGTTATCCTAAAGGTATACAGCATTTTAAGAATTATTCATTCAGGACAACTGAGTATTTGTCGGTAAGAATAGTGAGTTTGTGGCATCTGAGGCATGACTTGTTCCCTTACCTACCAAACCCATGCACTGTGTATCAGAAGCTCTACTTGGAGTGCTCTACTCCTGGGAGGTGCAGGCAGGGACAAAGTGGGTACCTTTCCTCACAGCTCTCATACGTAAAGAGCTAAAGGAAGGTACAGTGAAAAAAGCTCATCAAAGAGAGAATACTATTGAGAGGTAGAAATTGTATTTTTTTAGAACCAAATGGAAATCTTGGAGTTAAGAACCATAACCAAAGTGTATATTTGAGCTGGCAGAAGTAACCAGCAGCCAACTTAAAGCGAGATCCATGGAGATTATGGATTTTGCAGAACAGAGAGAAAAATTAATGAATGAAGGAAAACGAAGAGCCACAGAGAAATGTGGGGCATCAATAAGTGCAGCCACACGTGCAATGCGAATACAAGCAGGATTGGAGAAAGGAACAGAAAAATATTTAAAGTATTTAATGGCAGAAAATTCCCAAAATGTGACCAAAAACAATACATACATCCAAGAAACTCTATAAATTCCAAGGGGCATAAACACAAAGAGCTCTCCATCTGGGCACATCATAGGCAAAATACCGAAAGCCAAAGATAAAGATCTTGAAGGCAAAAAGAGAAAAATAACGTGATATACATGTACACTCCAGTAAGATTAACAGCTGACTTCTCATCAGACATGACAGCAGTTGGAAGGCAGTGGGGACAACATGTTCTCATTGCTGGAAGTAAAAACTCAAACAAGAATCTTATATCCAGCAAATTACCTTTCACAGATGAAGGTGAAAAAAGACATCCTTAGGTAAATAAAAACTGAGGAAACTTGTTGCTAGCTGACATGTCTTACAAGGAACATTAAAGGGAGAGAATTATTCAGCCATGAGAAATAATGAAGTTCTGATACACACAACATGGGTGAAACCCTAAGTTTTCATGCTAACTGGAGGAAAACACAAAGAATCACACATTGTATGATTCTCACTTATAGGAAATGTCCAGAAGAGCCGAGCCTACAGGACAGAAAGTACATTCGTGATTACCTACGGCTAGGGACAGTTCTCCCTTGTGTCATAATGAAAATATCTGAAAATTGATGGTAGCAATGGTGGCACAGCTCTGTGAATATACCAGCCACCACTCTATTGTGTATTTTAAGGGGATGAATTGTATGACATGTGAATTACACCTACACAATGAAAATAAATGCTACAGGAATTTCTTCAGACTGAAAAACTAAATTAAATGAGACAGCTGTCTGAATCCAAACAAACAGAAAACACTGGTAAATGTACTTCTATAGGTAATTATAAAAGTCAGTATAATTGCATACTTTTTCTCTTTACTTAATTCTCTCAAAGAATCCTAGCATCTCTCTCTCAAAGGAGCCTATATCCTCTCTGTCTCTCTCTGTTTATCTCTCTCTCAAAGTGCCAGCGTGTATTGCTCTCTCTCTCTCAAAGGAACCCAGAATCTCTATCTCTCTGTCTCACTCTGTCTCTCTCTCAGAGAAGCCTAGCATCTCTCTCTCTCTCTCTCTCTCTCTCTCTCTCTCTCTCTCTCTCTCTCTGTCTCTCTCTCTCTCTCTAAGGATTCTAGCATCTCTCAAATTCTCTCTCTCCCTAAGAAGCCTAGCACCACACTCTCCCTCTTTCAAAGGAGCCTAACATCTCTCAATCTCTCCCTCTTTCTCTCAAGTAGACTAGAATTTCCGTCTTTCTATCTATCTCTTTTTCTCTCAAAGGAGCCTAGCATCCCTCAACCTCTCTCTCTCTCAAAGGAGCCTATCTTCTCTCTCTCTCTCTCTCTCTCTCTCTCTCCCTCTCTCTCTCTAGCTCTCAACAGTGACAACCATCTAACTCTCTCTCTCTCCAAGGAGTAAATCGTCTCTCCCTCTCCCTCCCTCCCCCTCAAAGTGTACTACCATGCCTTTCTCTCTCTCTCTAAAGGGATTCTAGGATCTCTCTCTTTCTCCCTCTCGCTAAGAAACCTACCATCACACTCGCTCTCTTTCAAAGGAGACTAGCATCTCTGTCAATCTCTCAAAGGACTCTAGCATCTCTCTCTTTCTCTCTCTCACTAAGAAGCCTAGCATCACACTCACTCTCTTTCAAAAGAGCTTACCATCTCTCTAACTATCTCTCTTTTTCTCAAAGGTGACTAGAATCTCCGTCTTTTTTCTCTCTTTCTCTCAAAGGAGCCTAGCATCCCTCACTCTCTCTCTGTGTCTCTCAACAGAGCCTTGCATGTATCCCTTTATCTGTCTCATTCAAAGGAGCCGAGCATGTCTCTCTCTCTCGAAGGAGCCTAGCATAACTCTGTTACTGTATATCTCTCTTTCTCTCAAAGTAGCCTAGAATATCTCTCCCTCTCTCTCTCAAAGAAGCCAAGCATCTCTCTCTCTGTCTATCCCAAAGGAGCCTAGCAACTCCCTGTCTTTCTCTCTCTCCTTCTCACAAAGGGGCCTATCATCTCTCAGTCTCTCTCTGTCTATCTCTCTCTAAGGAGTCTAGCATGTATCTCCCTCTCTCTCTCTCAAATTAGTCTAGTATCTCTCTCTCTTTCTCAAATGATCCTAGCATCTATCTCTTTCTCTCAAAGGTGTCTAGCATCTCTCTCTCTTTCTCACAGTAGACTAGAATCTCTCTCTAAGAGTTGCATAGCATCTCTGTCTGTCTCTCTCTCTCTAATTAGCCTAGCATCTCTCTCTCTCTCAAATTAGTCTAGATACTCTCTCTTCACTGTCCCTCTGTCTCTCTCTGTAATGAGCCTAGCATCACTCTCAAAGGAGCCTAGCATCTCTCTGTCTCTGTATATCTCTCTTTCTCTCTAAGGAGCCTAGAATCTCTCAACCCCCCACTCTCTCAGAGTGGCCTTTTATCCCTTTCTCTCTCTCTCTCTCACAAAAGAGCCTATCATCTCTCTCTCTGTCCATCTCTCTCTGTTTCTCTTTCTGTGAAAGGAGACTTGCATGTAACTCTCTCTCTTTCAAAGGAGACTAGCATCCCTCTCTCTCTCGAAGCATAGCATCTCTCTGTCTCTGTATATCTCTCTTCCTCTTAAAGGAGCCTAGAATCTCTCTCCTTCTCTCTCTCACTCAAAGGAGCCTATCATCTCTCTGTCTCTGTATATCTCTCTTTTCTCAAAGGAGCCTAGAATCTCTCTCTCTCTAACTCTCTCTAAGGAGCCTACCATCTCCCCCTCTCTCTCTCAAAGTAGACAAGCATCTCTCTCTCCCCTCTCTCTCACAAAGAATCCTAGCATCTCTCTCTCTCTCTCTCCAAGGATTCTAGCATCTAACCCTTTCTCTCTCTCCCTAAGAAGCCTAGCCTCACACTCTCCCTCTTTCAAAGGAGCCTAACATCTCTCTCTCTCTCTTTCTCTCAAAGGAGACTATAATCTCCCTGTCTTTCTATCTCTCTCACTTTACCTGTTACCCCAGGTTCCTGGGAATTTGTCCCCATGGGACCATCTATGGGATGTCCAGATAGAAGGATTATTGGAAAGCTTCCCACATACACCCAGAGAAATCTACCACTTCTCCCCGAGAGTGGAGCTAATGCCCCTGTGAGGAAGGATCTATGGGGGAACACAAGGAGGGTAAAAATATTCACACTTTGGTTGGACGCCCAGGTTCTAAGTCTGTTCAAACTCACATTCGAATGTGGGGCTTGGTGTCATCCTTGATAACATAGCTGCCAGAAGAGTCATCCAGTTGATCTAGAAAACGCACAACAGAAAGCATCAAGAACACTGACTGGAAGTGATGCAGGATCCCCTTTTTCCTACTTTTGTAGAGCAGCTGAAAGCAGGGTTTCCAAGCTTGCAAGGACGGTAGCTCCCTCAGAACACTAACAGCAGAACTACCGTATGATCCAGCAACCACACTTGTGGGTATTGACACAAAAGGACTAAAATCGGGCTCTCAACGAGACACCTGCACTCCATTGTTCCCTGCAACGTGATTCTGAATAGCTAAGAGGTGGTAACAACCAAGATGCCCATCGACACATGAATGGGGAAAGAATATGTGGTTTATACATACGATGGAATCCAATTTAGCCTTGAAAAAAGGAAATTTTGCAATATGCAACAACATGGATGAACCCCTTGAGAACATTAAATGAAACAAGCCAGTCACAGAAAGAGAAATACTGCATGAATACACTTAACATGTAGTATCTAAAGTAGTCAAATCCATATAACCAAATGGGTGGAATGGTGTTGGCCAGGGTTAGGGTCATGGGAAATGGGGAGTTACTAAACAAGGAGTGTAAAGTCTCAGTGAAGGAAGATGAATAAACTCTGGAGATCTGCTGTACGGCACTGCCAACAATACTACATTAAACACTTAAAACATCTGTTAGACGGTAGGTCTTACGTTAACTCTTCTAGCCACAACAAATATTGTTAAAAAATCATGTGGCAGAGGACTGGGACTTTTAGAAAGACAAATTGTAAATCAACAAAGTAACAGGTAAAAATTATTTTTAAAGCAGTTAAAGTCTCTAGAAGTTATCCTAAAGGTATACAGCATTTTAAGAAATATTCATTCAGGACAACTGAGTATTTGTCGGTAAGAATAGTGAGTTTGTGGCATCTGAGGCATGACTTGTTCCCTTACCTACCAAACCCATGCACTGTGTATCAGAAGCTCTACTTGGAGTGCTCTACTCCTGGGAGGTGCAGGCAGGGACAAAGTGGGTACCTTTCCTCACAGCTCTCATACGTAAAGAGCTAAAGGAAGGTACAGTGAAAAAAGCTAATCAAAGAGAGAATACTATTGAGAGGTAGAAATTGTATTTTTTTAGAACCAAATGGAAATCTTGGAGTTAAGAACCATAACCAAAGTGTATATTTGAGCTGGCAGAAGTAACCAGCAGCCAACTTAAAGCGAGATCCATGGAGATTATGGATTTTGCAGAACAGAGAGAAAAATTAATGAATGAAGGAAAACGAAGAGCCACAGAGAAATGTGGGGCATCAATAAGTGCAGCCACACGTGCAATGCGAATACAAGCAGGAATGGAGAAAGGAACAGAAAAATATTTAAAGTATTTAATGGCAGAAAATTCCCAAAATGTGACCAAAAAACAATACATACATCCAAGAAACTCTATAAATTCCAAGTAGCATAAACACAAAGAGCTCTCCATCTGGGCACATCATAGGCAAAATACCGAAAGCCAAAGATAAAGATCTTGAAGGCAAAAAGAGAAAAATAACGTGATATACATGTACACTCCAGTAAGATTAACAGCTGACTTCTCATCAGACATGATAGCAGTTGGAAGGCAGTGGGGACAACATGTTCTCATTGCTGGAAGTAAAAACTCAAACAAGAATCTTATATCCAGCAAATTACCTTTCACAGATGAAGGTGAAAAAAGACATCCTTAGGTAAATAAAAACTGAGGAAACTTGTTGCTAGCTGACATGTCTTACAAGGAACATTAAAGGGAGAGAATTATTCAGCCATGAGAAATAATGAAGTTCTGATACACACAACATGGGTGAAACCCTAAGTTTTCATGCTAACTGGAGGAAAACACAAAGAATCACACATTGTATGATTCTCACTTATAGGAAATGTCCAGAAGAGCCGAGCCTACAGGACAGAAAGTACATTCGTGATTACCTACGGCTAGGGACAGTTCTCCCTTGTGTCATAATGAAAATATCTGAAAATTGATGGTAGCAATGGTGGCACAGCTCTGTGAATATACCAGCCACCACTCTATTGTGTATTTTAAGGGGATGAATTGTATGACATGTGAATTACACCTACACAATGAAAATAAATGCTACAGGAATTTCTTCAGACTGAAAAACTAAATTAAATGAGACAGCTGTCTGAATCCAAACAAACAGAAAACACTGGTAAATGTACTTCTATAGGTAATTATAAAAGTCAGTATAATTGCATACTTTTTCTCTTTACTTAATTCTCTCAAAGAATCCTAGCATCTCTCTCTCAAAGGAGCCTATATCCCCTCTGTCTCTCTCTGTTTATCTCTCTCTCAAAATGCCAGCGTGTATTGCTCTCTCTCTCTCAAAGGAACCCAGAATCTCTATCTCTCTGTCTCACTCTGTCTCTCTCTCAGAGAAGCCTAGCATCTCTCTCTCTCTCTCTCTCTCTCTCTCTCTCTCTAAGGATTCTAGCATCTCTCAAATTCTCTCTCTCCCTAAGAAGCCTAGCACCACACTCTCCCTCTTTCAAAGGAGCCTAACATCTCTCAATCTCTCCCTCTTTCTCTCAAGTAGACTAGAATCTCCGTCTTTCTATCTATCTCTATTTCTCTCAAAGGAGCCTAGCATCCCTCAACCTCTCTCTCTCTCAAAGGAGCCTATCTTCTCTCTCTCTCTCTCTCTCTCTCTCCCTCTCTCTCTCTAGCTCTCAACAGTGTCAACCATCTAACTCTCTCTCTCTCCAAGGAGTAAATCGTCTCTCCCTCTCCCTCCCTCCCCCTCAAAGTGTACTACCATGCCTTTCTCTCTCTCTCTAAAGGGATTCTAGGATCTCTCTCTTTCTCCCTCTCGCTAAGAAACCTACCATCACACTCGCTCTCTTTCAAAGGAGACTAGCATCTCTGTCAATCTCTCAAAGGACTCTAGCATCTCTCTCTTTCTCTCTCTCACTAAGAAGCCTAGCATCACACTCACTCTCTTTCAAAAGAGCTTACCATCTCTCTAACTATCTCTCTTTTTCTCAAAGGTGACTAGAATCTCCGTCTTTTTTCTCTCTTTCTCTCAAAGGAGCCTAGCATCCCTCACTCTCTCTCTGTGTCTCTCAACAGAGCCTTGCATGTATCCCTTTATCTGTCTCATTCAAAGGAGCCGAGCATGTCTCTCTCTCTCGAAGGAGCCTAGCATAACTCTGTTACTGTATATCTCTCTTTCTCTCAAAGTAGCCTAGAATATCTCTCCCTCTCTCTCTCAAAGAAGCCAAGCATCTCTCTCTCTGTCTATCCCAAAGGAGCCTAGCAACTCCCTGTCTTTCTCTCTCTCCTTCTCACAAAGGGGCCTATCATCTCTCAGTCTCTCTCTGTCTATCTCTCTCTAAGGAGTCTAGCATGTATCTCCCTCTCTCTCTCTCAAATTAGTCTAGTATCTCTCTCTCTTTCTCAAATGATCCTAGCATCTATCTCTTTCTCTCAAAGGTGTCTAGCATCTCTCTCTCTTTCTCACAGTAGACTAGAATCTCTCTCTAAGAGTTGCATAGCATCTCTGTCTGTCTCTCTCTCTCTAATTAGCCTAGCATCTCTCTCTCTCTCAAATTAGTCTAGATACTCTCTCTTCACTGTCCCTCTGTCTCTCTCTGTAATGAGCCTAGCATCACTCTCAAAGGAGCCTAGCATCTCTCTGTCTCTGTATATCTCTCTTTCTCTCTAAGGAGCCTAGAATCTCTCAACCCCCCACTCTCTCAGAGTGGCCTTTTATCCCTTTCTCTCTCTCTCTCTCACAAAAGAGCCTATCATCTCTCTCTCTGTCCATCTCTCTCTGTTTCTCTTTCTGTGAAAGGAGACTTGCATGTAACTCTCTCTCTTTCAAAGGAGACTAGCATCCCTCTCTCTCTCGAAGCATAGCATCTCTCTGTCTCTGTATATCTCTCTTCCTCTTAAAGGAGCCTAGAATCTCTCTCCTTCTCTCTCTCACTCAAAGGAGCCTATCATCTCTCTGTCTCTGTATATCTCTCTTTTCTCAAAGGAGCCTAGAATCTCTCTCTCTCTAACTCTCTCTAAGGAGCCTACCATCTCCCCCTCTCTCTCTCAAAGTAGACAAGCATCTCTCTCTCCCCTCTCTCTCACAAAGAAGCCTAGCATCTCTCTCTCTCTCTCTCCAAGGATTCTAGCATCTAACCCTTTCTCTCTCTCCCTAAGAAGCCTAGCCTCACACTCTCCCTCTTTCAAAGGAGCCTAACATCTCTCTCTCTCTCTTTCTCTCAAAGGAGACTATAATCTCCCTGTCTTTCTATCTCTCTCACTTTACCTGTTACCCCAGGTTCCTGGGAATTTGTCCCCATGGGACCATCTATGGGATGTCCAGATAGAAGGATTATTGGAAAGCTTCCCACATACACCCAGAGAAATCTACCACTTCTCCCCGAGAGTGGAGCTAATGCCCCTGTGAGGAAGGATCTATGGGGGAACACAAGGAGGGTAAAAATATTCACACTTTGGTTGGACGCCCAGGTTCTAAGTCTGTTCAAACTCACATTCGAATGTGGGGCTTGGTGTCATCCTTGATAACATAGCTGCCAGAAGAGTCATCCAGTTGATCTAGAAAACGCACAACAGAAAGCATCAAGAACACTGACTGGAAGTGATGCAGGATCCCCTTTTTCCTACTTTTGTAGAACAGCTGAAAGCAGGGTTTCCAAGCTTGCAAGGACGGGAGCTCCCTCAGAACACTAACAGCAGAACTACCGTATGATCCAGCAACCACACTTGTGGGTATTGACACAAAAGGACTAAAATCGGGCTCTCAACGAGACACCTGCACTCCATTGTTCCCTGCAACGTGATTCTGAATAGCTAAGAGGTGGTAACAACCAAGATGCCCATCGACACATGAATGGGGAAAGAATATGTGGTTTATACATACGATGGAATCCAATTTAGCCTTGAAAAAAGGAAATTTTGCAATATGCAACAACATGGATGAACCCCTTGAGAACATTAAATGAAACAAGCCAGTCACAGAAAGAGAAATACTGCATGAATACACTTAACATGTAGTATCTAAAGTAGTCAAATCCATATAACCAAATGGGTGGAATGGTGTTGTCCAGGGTTAGGGTCATGGGAAATGGGGAGTTACTAAACAAGGAGTGTAAAGTCTCAGTGAAGGAAGATGAATAAACTCTGGAGATCTGCTGTACGGCACTGCCAACAATACTACATTAAACACTTAAAACATCTGTTAGACGGTAGGTCTTACGTTAACTCTTCTAGCCACAACAAATATTGTTAAAAAATCATGTGGCAGAGGACTGGGACTTTTAGAAAGACAAATTGTAAATCAACAAAGTAACAGGTAAAAATTATTTTTAAAGCAGTTAAAGTCTCTAGAAGTTATCCTAAAGGTATACAGCATTTTAAGAATTATTCATTCAGGACAACTGAGTATTTGTCGGTAAGAATAGTGAGTTTGTGGCATCTGAGGCATGACTTGTTCCCTTACCTACCAAACCCATGCACTGTGTATCAGAAGCTCTACTTGGAGTGCTCTACTCCTGGGAGGTGCAGGCAGGGACAAAGTGGGTACCTTTCCTCACAGCTCTCATACGTAAAGAGCTAAAGGAAGGTACAGTGAAAAAAGCTCATCAAAGAGAGAATACTATTGAGAGGTAGAAATTGTATTTTTTTAGAACCAAATGGAAATCTTGGAGTTAAGAACCATAACCAAAGTGTATATTTGAGCTGGCAGAAGTAACCAGCAGCCAACTTAAAGCGAGATCCATGGAGATTATGGATTTTGCAGAACAGAGAGAAAAATTAATGAATGAAGGAAAACGAAGAGCCACAGAGAAATGTGGGGCATCAATAAGTGCAGCCACACGTGCAATGCGAATACAAGCAGGATTGGAGAAAGGAACAGAAAAATATTTAAAGTATTTAATAGCAGAAAATTCCCAAAATGTGACCAAAAAACAATACATACATCCAAGAAACTCTATAAATTCCAAGTAGCATAAACACAAAGAGCTCTCCATCTGGGCACATCATAGGCAAAATACCGAAAGCCAAAGATAAAGATCTTGAAGGCAAAAAGAGAAAAATAACGTGATATACATGTACACTCCAGTAAGATTAACAGCTGACTTCTCATCAGACATGACAGCAGTTGGAAGGCAGTGGGGACAACATGTTCTCATTGCTGGAAGTAAAAACTCAAACAAGAATCTTATATCCAGCAAATTACCTTTCACAGATGAAGGTGAAAAAAGACATCCTTAGGTAAATAAAAACTGAGGAAACTTGTTGCTAGCTGACATGTCTTACAAGGAACATTAAAGGGAGAGAATTATTCAGCCATGAGAAATAATGAAGTTCTGATACACACAACATGGGTGAAACCCTAAGTTTTCATGCTAACTGGAGGAAAACACAAAGAATCACACATTGTATGATTCTCACTTATAGGAAATGTCCAGAAGAGCCGAGCCTACAGGACAGAAAGTACATTCGTGATTACCTACGGCTAGGGACAGTTCTCCCTTGTGTCATAATGAAAATATCTGAAAATTGATGGTAGCAATGGTGGCACAGCTCTGTGAATATACCAGCCACCACTCTATTGTGTATTTTAAGGGGATGAATTGTATGACATGTGAATTACACCTACACAATGAAAATAAATGCTACAGGAATTTCTTCAGACTGAAAAACTAAATTAAATGAGACAGCTGTCTGAATCCAAACAAACAGAAAACACTGGTAAATGTACTTCTATAGGTAATTATAAAAGTCAGTATAATTGCATACTTTTTCTCTTTACTTAATTCTCTCAAAGAATCCTAGCATCTCTCTCTCAAAGGAGCCTATATCCTCTCTGTCTCTCTCTGTTTATCTCTCTCTCAAAGTGCCAGCGTGTATTGCTCTCTCTCTCTCAAAGGAACCCAGAATCTCTATCTCTCTGTCTCACTCTGTCTCTCTCTCAGAGAAGCCTAGCATCTCTCTCTCTCTCTCTCTCTCTCTCTCTCTCTAAGGATTCTAGCATCTCTCAAATTCTCTCTCTCCCTAAGAAGCCTAGCACCACACTCTCCCTCTTTCAAAGGAGCCTAACATCTCTCAATCTCTCCCTCTTTCTCTCAAGTAGACTAGAATCTCCGTCTTTCTATCTATCTCTATTTCTCTCAAAGGAGCCTAGCATCCCTCAACCTCTCTCTCTCTCAAAGGAGCCTATCTTCTCTCTCTCTCTCTCTCTCTCCCTCTCTCTCTCTAGCTCTCAACAGTGTCAACCATCTAACTCTCTCTCTCTCCAAGGAGTAAATCGTCTCTCCCTCTCCCTCCCTCCCCCTCAAAGTGTACTACCATGCCTTTCTCTCTCTCTCTCTAAAGGGATTCTAGGATCTCTCTCTTTCTCCCTCTCGCTAAGAAACCTACCATCACTCTCGCTCTCTTTCAAAGGAGACTAGCATCTCTGTCAATCTCTCAAAGGACTCTAGCATCTCTCTCTTTCTCTCTCTCACTAAGAAGCCTAGCATCACACTCACTCTCTTTCAAAAGAGCTTACCATCTCTCTAACTATCTCTCTTTTTCTCAAAGGTGACTAGAATCTCCGTCTTTTTTCTCTCTTTCTCTCAAAGGAGCCTAGCATCCCTCACTCTCTCTCTGTGTCTCTCAACAGAGCCTTGCATGTATCCCTTTATCTGTCTCATTCAAAGGAGCCGAGCATGTCTCTCTCTCTCGAAGGAGCCTAGCATAACTCTGTTACTGTATATCTCTCTTTCTCTCAAAGTAGCCTAGAATATCTCTCCCTCTCTCTCTCAAAGAAGCCAAGCATCTCTCTCTCTGTCTATCCCAAAGGAGCCTAGCAACTCCCTGTCTTTCTCTCTCTCCTTCTCACAAAGGGGCCTATCATCTCTCAGTCTCTCTCTGTCTATCTCTCTCTAAGGAGTCTAGCATGTATCTCCCTCTCTCTCTCTCAAATTAGTCTAGTATCTCTCTCTCTTTCTCAAATGATCCTAGCATCTATCTCTTTCTCTCAAAGGTGTCTAGCATCTCTCTCTCTTTCTCACAGTAGACTAGAATCTCTCTCTAAGAGTTGCATAGCATCTCTGTCTGTCTCTCTCTCTCTAATTAGCCTAGCATCTCTCTCTCTCAAATTAGTCTAGATACTCTCTCTTCACTGTCCCTCTGTCTCTCTCTGTAATGAGCCTAGCATCACTCTCAAAGGAGCCTAGCATCTCTCTGTCTCTGTATATCTCTCTTTCTCTCTAAGGAGCCTAGAATCTCTCAACCCCCCACTCTCTCAGAGTGGCCTTTTATCCCTTTCTCTCTCTCTCTCTCACAAAAGAGCCTATCATCTCTCTCTCTGTCCATCTCTCTCTGTTTCTCTTTCTGTGAAAGGAGACTTGCATGTAACTCTCTCTCTTTCAAAGGAGACTAGCATCCCTCTCTCTCTCGAAGCATAGCATCTCTCTGTCTCTGTATATCTCTCTTCCTCTTAAAGGAGCCTAGAATCTCTCTCCTTCTCTCTCTCACTCAAAGGAGCCTATCATCTCTCTGTCTCTGTATATCTCTCTTTTCTCAAAGGAGCCTAGAATCTCTCTCTCTCTAACTCTCTCTAAGGAGCCTACCATCTCCCCCTCTCTCTCTCAAAGTAGACAAGCATCTCTCTCTCCCCTCTCTCTCACAAAGAATCCTAGCATCTCTCTCTCTCTCTCTCCAAGGATTCTAGCATCTAACCCTTTCTCTCTCTCCCTAAGAAGCCTAGCCTCACACTCTCCCTCTTTCAAAGGAGCCTAACATCTCTCTCTCTCTCTTTCTCTCAAAGGAGACTATAATCTCCCTGTCTTTCTATCTCTCTCACTTTACCTGTTACCCCAGGTTCCTGGGAATTTGTCCCCATGGGACCATCTATGGGATGTCCAGATAGAAGGATTATTGGAAAGCTTCCCACATACACCCAGAGAAATCTACCACTTCTCCCCGAGAGTGGAGCTAATGCCCCTGTGAGGAAGGATCTATGGGGGAACACAAGGAGGGTAAAAATATTCACACTTTGGTTGGACGCCCAGGTTCTAAGTCTGTTCAAACTCACATTCGAATGTGGGGCTTGGTGTCATCCTTGATAACATAGCTGCCAGAAGAGTCATCCAGTTGATCTAGAAAACGCACAACAGAAAGCATCAAGAACACTGACTGGAAGTGATGCAGGATCCCCTTTTTCCTACTTTTGTAGAGCAGCTGAAAGCAGGGTTTCCAAGCTTGCAAGGACGGTAGCTCCCTCAGAACACTAACAGCAGAACTACCGTATGATCCAGCAACCACACTTGTGGGTATTGACACAAAAGGACTAAAATGGGGCTCTCAACGAGACACCTGCACTCCATTGTTCCCTGCAACGTGATTCTGAATAGCTAAGAGGTGGTAACAACCAAGATGCCCATCGACACATGAATGGGGAAAGAATATGTGGTTTATACATACGATGGAATCCAATTTAGCCTTGAAAAAAGGCAATTTTGCAATATGCAACAACATGGATGAACCCCTTGAGAACATTAAATGAAACAAGCCAGTCACAGAAAGAGAAATACTGCATGAATACACTTAACATGTAGTATCTAAAGTAGTCAAATCCATATAACCAAATGGGTGGAATGGTGTTGGCCAGGGTTAGGGTCATGGGAAATGGGGAGTTACTAAACAAGGAGTGTAAAGTCTCAGTGAAGGAAGATGAATAAACTCTGGAGATCTGCTGTACGGCACTGCCAACAATACTACATTAAACACTTAAAACATCTGTTAGACGGTAGGTCTTACGTTAACTCTTCTAGCCACAACAAATATTGTTAAAAAATCATGTGGCAGAGGACTGGGACTTTTAGAAAGACAAATTGTAAATCAACAAAGTAACAGGTAAAAATTATTTTTAAAGCAGTTAAAGTCTCTAGAAGTTATCCTAAAGGTATACAGCATTTTAAGAAATATTCATTCAGGACAACTGAGTATTTGTCGGTAAGAATAGTGAGTTTGTGGCATCTGAGGCATGACTTGTTCCCTTACCTACCAAACCCATGCACTGTGTATCAGAAGCTCTACTTGGAGTGCTCTACTCCTGGGAGGTGCAGGCAGGGACAATGTGGGTACCTTTCCTCACAGCTCTCATACGTAAAGAGCTAAAGGAAGGTACAGTGAAAAAAGCTAATCAAAGAGAGAATACTATTGAGAGGTAGAAATTGTATTTTTTTAGAACCAAATGGAAATCTTGGAGTTAAGAACCATAACCAAAGTGTATATTTGAGCTGGCAGAAGTAACCAGCAGCCAACTTAAAGCGAGATCCATGGAGATTATGGATTTTGCAGAACAGAGAGAAAAATTAATGAATGAAGGAAAACGAAGAGCCACAGAGAAATGTGGGGCATCAATAAGTGCAGCCACACGTGCAATGCGAATACAAGCAGGAATGGAGAAAGGAACAGAAAAATATTTAAAGTATTTAATGGCAGAAAATTCCCAAAATGTGACCAAAAAACAATACATACATCCAAGAAACTCTATAAATTCCAAGTAGCATAAACACAAAGAGCTCTCCATCTGGGCACATCATAGGCAAAATACCGAAAGCCAAAGATAAAGATCTTGAAGGCAAAAAGAGAAAAATAACGTGATATACATGTACACTCCAGTAAGATTAACAGCTGACTTCTCATCAGACATGATAGCAGTTGGAAGGCAGTGGGGACAACATGTTCTCATTGCTGGAAGTAAAAACTCAAACAAGAATCTTATATCCAGCAAATTACCTTTCACAGATGAAGGTGAAAAAAGACATCCTTAGGTAAATAAAAACTGAGGAAACTTGTTGCTAGCTGACATGTCTTACAAGGAACATTAAAGGGAGAGAATTATTCAGCCATGAGAAATAATGAAGTTCTGATACACACAACATGGGTGAAACCCTAAGTTTTCATGCTAACTGGAGGAAAACACAAAGAATCACACATTGTATGATTCTCACTTATAGGAAATGTCCAGAAGAGCCGAGCCTACAGGACAGAAAGTACATTCGTGATTACCTACGGCTAGGGACAGTTCTCCCTTGTGTCATAATGAAAATATCTGAAAATTGATGGTAGCAATGGTGGCACAGCTCTGTGAATATACCAGCCACCACTCTATTGTGTATTTTAAGGGGATGAATTGTATGACATGTGAATTACACCTACACAATGAAAATAAATGCTACAGGAATTTCTTCAGACTGAAAAACTAAATTAAATGAGACAGCTGTCTGAATCCAAACAAACAGAAAACACTGGTAAATGTACTTCTATAGGTAATTATAAAAGTCAGTATAATTGCATACTTTTTCTCTTTACTTAATTCTCTCAAAGAATCCTAGCATCTCTCTCTCAAAGGAGCCTATATCCCCTCTGTCTCTCTCTGTTTATCTCTCTCTCAAAATGCCAGCGTGTATTGCTCTCTCTCTCTCAAAGGAACCCAGAATCTCTATCTCTCTGTCTCACTCTGTCTCTCTCTCAGAGAAGCCTAGCATCTCTCTCTCTCTCTCTCTCTCTCTCTCTCTCTCTAAGGATTCTAGCATCTCTCAAATTCTCTCTCTCCCTAAGAAGCCTAGCACCACACTCTCCCTCTTTCAAAGGAGCCTAACATCTCTCAATCTCTCCCTCTTTCTCTCAAGTAGACTAGAATCTCCGTCTTTCTATCTATCTCTATTTCTCTCAAAGGAGCCTAGCATCCCTCAACCTCTCTCTCTCTCAAAGGAGCCTATCTTCTCTCTCTCTCTCTCTCTCTCTCTCCCTCTCTCTCTCTAGCTCTCAACAGTGTCAACCATCTAACTCTCTCTCTCTCCAAGGAGTAAATCGTCTCTCCCTCTCCCTCCCTCCCCCTCAAAGTGTACTACCATGCCTTTCTCTCTCTCTCTAAAGGGATTCTAGGATCTCTCTCTTTCTCCCTCTCGCTAAGAAACCTACCATCACACTCGCTCTCTTTCAAAGGAGACTAGCATCTCTGTCAATCTCTCAAAGGACTCTAGCATCTCTCTCTTTCTCTCTCTCACTAAGAAGCCTAGCATCACACTCACTCTCTTTCAAAAGAGCTTACCATCTCTCTAACTATCTCTCTTTTTCTCAAAGGTGACTAGAATCTCCGTCTTTTTTCTCTCTTTCTCTCAAAGGAGCCTAGCATCCCTCACTCTCTCTCTGTGTCTCTCAACAGAGCCTTGCATGTATCCCTTTATCTGTCTCATTCAAAGGAGCCGAGCATGTCTCTCTCTCTCGAAGGAGCCTAGCATAACTCTGTTACTGTATATCTCTCTTTCTCTCAAAGTAGCCTAGAATATCTCTCCCTCTCTCTCTCAAAGAAGCCAAGCATCTCTCTCTCTGTCTATCCCAAAGGAGCCTAGCAACTCCCTGTCTTTCTCTCTCTCCTTCTCACAAAGGGGCCTATCATCTCTCAGTCTCTCTCTGTCTATCTCTCTCTAAGGAGTCTAGCATGTATCTCCCTCTCTCTCTCTCAAATTAGTCTAGTATCTCTCTCTCTTTCTCAAATGATCCTAGCATCTATCTCTTCCTCTCAAAGGTGTCTAGCATCTCTCTCTCTTTCTCACAGTAGACTAGAATCTCTCTCTAAGAGTTGCATAGCATCTCTGTCTGTCTCTCTCTCTCTAATTAGCCTAGCATCTCTCTCTCTCTCAAATTAGTCTAGATACTCTCTCTTCACTGTCCCTCTGTCTCTCTCTGTAATGAGCCTAGCATCACTCTCAAAGGAGCCTAGCATCTCTCTGTCTCTGTATATCTCTCTTTCTCTCTAAGGAGCCTAGAATCTCTCAACCCCCCACTCTCTCAGAGTGGCCTTTTATCCCTTTCTCTCTCTCTCTCTCACAAAAGAGCCTATCATCTCTCTCTCTGTCCATCTCTCTCTGTTTCTCTTTCTGTGAAAGGAGACTTGCATGTAACTCTCTCTCTTTCAAAGGAGACTAGCATCCCTCTCTCTCTCGAAGCATAGCATCTCTCTGTCTCTGTATATCTCTCTTCCTCTTAAAGGAGCCTAGAATCTCTCTCCTTCTCTCTCTCACTCAAAGGAGCCTATCATCTCTCTGTCTCTGTATATCTCTCTTTTCTCAAAGGAGCCTAGAATCTCTCTCTCTCTAACTCTCTCTAAGGAGCCTACCATCTCCCCCTCTCTCTCTCAAAGTAGACAAGCATCTCTCTCTCCCCTCTCTCTCACAAAGAAGCCTAGCATCTCTCTCTCTCTCTCTCCAAGGATTCTAGCATCTAACCCTTTCTCTCTCTCCCTAAGGAGCCTAGCCTCACACTCTCCCTCTTTCAAAGGAGCCTAACATCTCTCTCTCTCTCTTTCTCTCAAAGGAGACTATAATCTCCCTGTCTTTCTATCTCTCTCACTTTACCTGTTACCCCAGGTTCCTGGGAATTTGTCCCCATGGGACCATCTATGGGATGTCCAGATAGAAGGATTATTGGAAAGCTTCCCACATACACCCAGAGAAATCTACCACTTCTCCCCGAGAGTGGAGCTAATGCCCCTGTGAGGAAGGATCTATGGGGGAACACAAGGAGGGTAAAAATATTCACACTTTGGTTGGACGCCCAGGTTCTAAGTCTGTTCAAACTCACATTCGAATGTGGGGCTTGGTGTCATCCTTGATAACATAGCTGCCAGAAGAGTCATCCAGTTGATCTAGAAAACGCACAACAGAAAGCATCAAGAACACTGACTGGAAGTGATGCAGGATCCCCTTTTTCCTACTTTTGTAGAACAGCTGAAAGCAGGGTTTCCAAGCTTGCAAGGACGGGAGCTCCCTCAGAACACTAACAGCAGAACTACCGTATGATCCAGCAACCACACTTGTGGGTATTGACACAAAAGGACTAAAATCGGGCTCTCAACGAGACACCTGCACTCCATTGTTCCCTGCAACGTGATTCTGAATAGCTAAGAGGTGGTAACAACCAAGATGCCCATCGACACATGAATGGGGAAAGAATATGTGGTTTATACATACGATGGAATCCAATTTAGCCTTGAAAAAAGGAAATTTTGCAATATGCAACAACATGGATGAACCCCTTGAGAACATTAAATGAAACAAGCCAGTCACAGAAAGAGAAATACTGCATGAATACACTTAACATGTAGTATCTAAAGTAGTCAAATCCATATAACCAAATGGGTGGAATGGTGTTGTCCAGGGTTAGGGTCATGGGAAATGGGGAGTTACTAAACAAGGAGTGTAAAGTCTCAGTGAAGGAAGATGAATAAACTCTGGAGATCTGCTGTACGGCACTGCCAACAATACTACATTAAACACTTAAAACATCTGTTAGACGGTAGGTCTTACGTTAACTCTTCTAGCCACAACAAATATTGTTAAAAAATCATGTGGCAGAGGACTGGGACTTTTAGAAAGACAAATTGTAAATCAACAAAGTAACAGGTAAAAATTATTTTTAAAGCAGTTAAAGTCTCTAGAAGTTATCCTAAAGGTATACAGCATTTTAAGAATTATTCATTCAGGACAACTGAGTATTTGTCGGTAAGAATAGTGAGTTTGTGGCATCTGAGGCATGACTTGTTCCCTTACCTACCAAACCCATGCACTGTGTATCAGAAGCTCTACTTGGAGTGCTCTACTCCTGGGAGGTGCAGGCAGGGACAAAGTGGGTACCTTTCCTCACAGCTCTCATACGTAAAGAGCTAAAGGAAGGTACAGTGAAAAAAGCTCATCAAAGAGAGAATACTATTGAGAGGTAGAAATTGTATTTTTTTAGAACCAAATGGAAATCTTGGAGTTAAGAACCATAACCAAAGTGTATATTTGAGCTGGCAGAAGTAACCAGCAGCCAACTTAAAGCGAGATCCATGGAGATTATGGATTTTGCAGAACAGAGAGAAAAATTAATGAATGAAGGAAAACGAAGAGCCACAGAGAAATGTGGGGCATCAATAAGTGCAGCCACACGTGCAATGCGAATACAAGCAGGATTGGAGAAAGGAACAGAAAAATATTTAAAGTATTTAATAGCAGAAAATTCCCAAAATGTGACCAAAAAACAATACATACATCCAAGAAACTCTATAAATTCCAAGTAGCATAAACACAAAGAGCTCTCCATCTGGGCACATCATAGGCAAAATACCGAAAGCCAAAGATAAAGATCTTGAAGGCAAAAAGAGAAAAATAACGTGATATACATGTACACTCCAGTAAGATTAACAGCTGACTTCTCATCAGACATGATAGCAGTTGGAAGGCAGTGGGGACAACATGTTCTCATTGCTGGAAGTAAAAACTCAAACAAGAATCTTATATCCAGCAAATTACCTTTCACAGATGAAGGTGAAAAAAGACATCCTTAGGTAAATAAAAACTGAGGAAACTTGTTGCTAGCTGACATGTCTTACAAGGAACATTAAAGGGAGAGAATTATTCAGCCATGAGAAATAATGAAGTTCTGATACACACAACATGGGTGAAACCCTAAGTTTTCATGCTAACTGGAGGAAAACACAAAGAATCACACATTGTATGATTCTCACTTATAGGAAATGTCCAGAAGAGCCGAGCCTACAGGACAGAAAGTACATTCGTGATTACCTACGGCTAGGGACAGTTCTCCCTTGTGTCATAATGAAAATATCTGAAAATTGATGGTAGCAATGGTGGCACAGCTCTGTGAATATACCAGCCACCACTCTATTGTGTATTTTAAGGGGATGAATTGTATGACATGTGAATTACACCTACACAATGAAAATAAATGCTACAGGAATTTCTTCAGACTGAAAAACTAAATTAAATGAGACAGCTGTCTGAATCCAAACAAACAGAAAACACTGGTAAATGTACTTCTATAGGTAATTATAAAAGTCAGTATAATTGCATACTTTTTCTCTTTACTTAATTCTCTCAAAGAATCCTAGCATCTCTCTCTCAAAGGAGCCTATATCCCCTCTGTCTCTCTCTGTTTATCTCTCTCTCAAAATGCCAGCGTGTATTGCTCTCTCTCTCTCAAAGGAACCCAGAATCTCTATCTCTCTGTCTCACTCTGTCTCTCTCTCAGAGAAGCCTAGCATCTCTCTCTCTCTCTCTCTCTCTCTCTCTCTCTCTAAGGATTCTAGCATCTCTCAAATTCTCTCTCTCCCTAAGAAGCCTAGCACCACACTCTCCCTCTTTCAAAGGAGCCTAACATCTCTCAATCTCTCCCTCTTTCTCTCAAGTAGACTAGAATCTCCGTCTTTCTATCTATCTCTATTTCTCTCAAAGGAGCCTAGCATCCCTCAACCTCTCTCTCTCTCAAAGGAGCCTATCTTCTCTCTCTCTCTCTCTCTCTCTCTCCCTCTCTCTCTCTAGCTCTCAACAGTGTCAACCATCTAACTCTCTCTCTCTCCAAGGAGTAAATCGTCTCTCCCTCTCCCTCCCTCCCCCTCAAAGTGTACTACCATGCCTTTCTCTCTCTCTCTAAAGGGATTCTAGGATCTCTCTCTTTCTCCCTCTCGCTAAGAAACCTACCATCACACTCGCTCTCTTTCAAAGGAGACTAGCATCTCTGTCAATCTCTCAAAGGACTCTAGCATCTCTCTCTTTCTCTCTCTCACTAAGAAGCCTAGCATCACACTCACTCTCTTTCAAAAGAGCTTACCATCTCTCTAACTATCTCTCTTTTTCTCAAAGGTGACTAGAATCTCCGTCTTTTTTCTCTCTTTCTCTCAAAGGAGCCTAGCATCCCTCACTCTCTCTCTGTGTCTCTCAACAGAGCCTTGCATGTATCCCTTTATCTGTCTCATTCAAAGGAGCCGAGCATGTCTCTCTCTCTCGAAGGAGCCTAGCATAACTCTGTTACTGTATATCTCTCTTTCTCTCAAAGTAGCCTAGAATATCTCTCCCTCTCTCTCTCAAAGAAGCCAAGCATCTCTCTCTCTGTCTATCCCAAAGGAGCCTAGCAACTCCCTGTCTTTCTCTCTCTCCTTCTCACAAAGGGGCCTATCATCTCTCAGTCTCTCTCTGTCTATCTCTCTCTAAGGAGTCTAGCATGTATCTCCCTCTCTCTCTCTCAAATTAGTCTAGTATCTCTCTCTCTTTCTCAAATGATCCTAGCATCTATCTCTTTCTCTCAAAGGTGTCTAGCATCTCTCTCTCTTTCTCACAGTAGACTAGAATCTCTCTCTAAGAGTTGCATAGCATCTCTGTCTGTCTCTCTCTCTCTAATTAGCCTAGCATCTCTCTCTCTCTCAAATTAGTCTAGATACTCTCTCTTCACTGTCCCTCTGTCTCTCTCTGTAATGAGCCTAGCATCACTCTCAAAGGAGCCTAGCATCTCTCTGTCTCTGTATATCTCTCTTTCTCTCTAAGGAGCCTAGAATCTCTCAACCCCCCACTCTCTCAGAGTGGCCTTTTATCCCTTTCTCTCTCTCTCTCTCACAAAAGAGCCTATCATCTCTCTCTCTGTCCATCTCTCTCTGTTTCTCTTTCTGTGAAAGGAGACTTGCATGTAACTCTCTCTCTTTCAAAGGAGACTAGCATCCCTCTCTCTCTCGAAGCATAGCATCTCTCTGTCTCTGTATATCTCTCTTCCTCTTAAAGGAGCCTAGAATCTCTCTCCTTCTCTCTCTCACTCAAAGGAGCCTATCATCTCTCTGTCTCTGTATATCTCTCTTTTCTCAAAGGAGCCTAGAATCTCTCTCTCTCTAACTCTCTCTAAGGAGCCTACCATCTCCCCCTCTCTCTCTCAAAGTAGACAAGCATCTCTCTCTCCCCTCTCTCTCACAAAGAAGCCTAGCATCTCTCTCTCTCTCTCTCCAAGGATTCTAGCATCTAACCCTTTCTCTCTCTCCCTAAGAAGCCTAGCCTCACACTCTCCCTCTTTCAAAGGAGCCTAACATCTCTCTCTCTCTCTTTCTCTCAAAGGAGACTATAATCTCCCTGTCTTTCTATCTCTCTCACTTTACCTGTTACCCCAGGTTCCTGGGAATTTGTCCCCATGGGACCATCTATGGGATGTCCAGATAGAAGGATTATTGGAAAGCTTCCCACATACACCCAGAGAAATCTACCACTTCTCCCCGAGAGTGGAGCTAATGCCCCTGTGAGGAAGGATCTATGGGGGAACACAAGGAGGGTAAAAATATTCACACTTTGGTTGGACGCCCAGGTTCTAAGTCTGTTCAAACTCACATTCGAATGTGGGGCTTGGTGTCATCCTTGATAACATAGCTGCCAGAAGAGTCATCCAGTTGATCTAGAAAACGCACAACAGAAAGCATCAAGAACACTGACTGGAAGTGATGCAGGATCCCCTTTTTCCTACTTTTGTAGAACAGCTGAAAGCAGGGTTTCCAAGCTTGCAAGGACGGGAGCTCCCTCAGAACACTAACAGCAGAACTACCGTATGATCCAGCAACCACACTTGTGGGTATTGACACAAAAGGACTAAAATCGGGCTCTCAACGAGACACCTGCACTCCATTGTTCCCTGCAACGTGATTCTGAATAGCTAAGAGGTGGTAACAACCAAGATGCCCATCGACACATGAATGGGGAAAGAATATGTGGTTTATACATACGATGGAATCCAATTTAGCCTTGAAAAAAGGAAATTTTGCAATATGCAACAACATGGATGAACCCCTTGAGAACATTAAATGAAACAAGCCAGTCACAGAAAGAGAAATACTGCATGAATACACTTAACATGTAGTATCTAAAGTAGTCAAATCCATATAACCAAATGGGTGGAATGGTGTTGTCCAGGGTTAGGGTCATGGGAAATGGGGAGTTACTAAACAAGGAGTGTAAAGTCTCAGTGAAGGAAGATGAATAAACTCTGGAGATCTGCTGTACGGCACTGCCAACAATACTACATTAAACACTTAAAACATCTGTTAGACGGTAGGTCTTACGTTAACTCTTCTAGCCACAACAAATATTGTTAAAAAATCATGTGGCAGAGGACTGGGACTTTTAGAAAGACAAATTGTAAATCAACAAAGTAACAGGTAAAAATTATTTTTAAAGCAGTTAAAGTCTCTAGAAGTTATCCTAAAGGTATACAGCATTTTAAGAATTATTCATTCAGGACAACTGAGTATTTGTCGGTAAGAATAGTGAGTTTGTGGCATCTGAGGCATGACTTGTTCCCTTACCTACCAAACCCATGCACTGTGTATCAGAAGCTCTACTTGGAGTGCTCTACTCCTGGGAGGTGCAGGCAGGGACAAAGTGGGTACCTTTCCTCACAGCTCTCATACGTAAAGAGCTAAAGGAAGGTACAGTGAAAAAAGCTCATCAAAGAGAGAATACTATTGAGAGGTAGAAATTGTATTTTTTTAGAACCAAATGGAAATCTTGGAGTTAAGAACCATAACCAAAGTGTATATTTGAGCTGGCAGAAGTAACCAGCAGCCAACTTAAAGCGAGATCCATGGAGATTATGGATTTTGCAGAACAGAGAGAAAAATTAATGAATGAAGGAAAACGAAGAGCCACAGAGAAATGTGGGGCATCAATAAGTGCAGCCACACGTGCAATGCGAATACAAGCAGGATTGGAGAAAGGAACAGAAAAATATTTAAAGTATTTAATAGCAGAAAATTCCCAAAATGTGACCAAAAAACAATACATACATCCAAGAAACTCTATAAATTCCAAGTAGCATAAACACAAAGAGCTCTCCATCTGGGCACATCATAGGCAAAATACCGAAAGCCAAAGATAAAGATCTTGAAGGCAAAAAGAGAAAAATAACGTGATATACATGTACACTCCAGTAAGATTAACAGCTGACTTCTCATCAGACATGACAGCAGTTGGAAGGCAGTGGGGACAACATGTTCTCATTGCTGGAAGTAAAAACTCAAACAAGAATCTTATATCCAGCAAATTACCTTTCACAGATGAAGGTGAAAAAAGACATCCTTAGGTAAATAAAAACTGAGGAAACTTGTTGCTAGCTGACATGTCTTACAAGGAACATTAAAGGGAGAGAATTATTCAGCCATGAGAAATAATGAAGTTCTGATACACACAACATGGGTGAAACCCTAAGTTTTCATGCTAACTGGAGGAAAACACAAAGAATCACACATTGTATGATTCTCACTTATAGGAAATGTCCAGAAGAGCCGAGCCTACAGGACAGAAAGTACATTCGTGATTACCTACGGCTAGGGACAGTTCTCCCTTGTGTCATAATGAAAATATCTGAAAATTGATGGTAGCAATGGTGGCACAGCTCTGTGAATATACCAGCCACCACTCTATTGTGTATTTTAAGGGGATGAATTGTATGACATGTGAATTACACCTACACAATGAAAATAAATGCTACAGGAATTTCTTCAGACTGAAAAACTAAATTAAATGAGACAGCTGTCTGAATCCAAACAAACAGAAAACACTGGTAAATGTACTTCTATAGGTAATTATAAAAGTCAGTATAATTGCATACTTTTTCTCTTTACTTAATTCTCTCAAAGAATCCTAGCATCTCTCTCTCAAAGGAGCCTATATCCTCTCTGTCTCTCTCTGTTTATCTCTCTCTCAAAGTGCCAGCGTGTATTGCTCTCTCTCTCTCAAAGGAACCCAGAATCTCTATCTCTCTGTCTCACTCTGTCTCTCTCTCAGAGAAGCCTAGCATCTCTCTCTCTCTCTCTCTCTCTCTCTCTCTCTCTAAGGATTCTAGCATCTCTCAAATTCTCTCTCTCCCTAAGAAGCCTAGCACCACACTCTCCCTCTTTCAAAGGAGCCTAACATCTCTCAATCTCTCCCTCTTTCTCTCAAGTAGACTAGAATCTCCGTCTTTCTATCTATCTCTATTTCTCTCAAAGGAGCCTAGCATCCCTCAACCTCTCTCTCTCTCAAAGGAGCCTATCTTCTCTCTCTCTCTCTCTCTCTCCCTCTCTCTCTCTAGCTCTCAACAGTGTCAACCATCTAACTCTCTCTCTCTCCAAGGAGTAAATCGTCTCTCCCTCTCCCTCCCTCCCCCTCAAAGTGTACTACCATGCCTTTCTCTCTCTCTCTCTAAAGGGATTCTAGGATCTCTCTCTTTCTCCCTCTCGCTAAGAAACCTACCATCACTCTCGCTCTCTTTCAAAGGAGACTAGCATCTCTGTCAATCTCTCAAAGGACTCTAGCATCTCTCTCTTTCTCTCTCTCACTAAGAAGCCTAGCATCACACTCACTCTCTTTCAAAAGAGCTTACCATCTCTCTAACTATCTCTCTTTTTCTCAAAGGTGACTAGAATCTCCGTCTTTTTTCTCTCTTTCTCTCAAAGGAGCCTAGCATCCCTCACTCTCTCTCTGTGTCTCTCAACAGAGCCTTGCATGTATCCCTTTATCTGTCTCATTCAAAGGAGCCGAGCATGTCTCTCTCTCTCGAAGGAGCCTAGCATAACTCTGTTACTGTATATCTCTCTTTCTCTCAAAGTAGCCTAGAATATCTCTCCCTCTCTCTCTCAAAGAAGCCAAGCATCTCTCTCTCTGTCTATCCCAAAGGAGCCTAGCAACTCCCTGTCTTTCTCTCTCTCCTTCTCACAAAGGGGCCTATCATCTCTCAGTCTCTCTCTGTCTATCTCTCTCTAAGGAGTCTAGCATGTATCTCCCTCTCTCTCTCTCAAATTAGTCTAGTATCTCTCTCTCTTTCTCAAATGATCCTAGCATCTATCTCTTTCTCTCAAAGGTGTCTAGCATCTCTCTCTCTTTCTCACAGTAGACTAGAATCTCTCTCTAAGAGTTGCATAGCATCTCTGTCTGTCTCTCTCTCTCTAATTAGCCTAGCATCTCTCTCTCTCTCAAATTAGTCTAGATACTCTCTCTTCACTGTCCCTCTGTCTCTCTCTGTAATGAGCCTAGCATCACTCTCAAAGGAGCCTAGCATCTCTCTGTCTCTGTATATCTCTCTTTCTCTCTAAGGAGCCTAGAATCTCTCAACCCCCCACTCTCTCAGAGTGGCCTTTTATCCCTTTCTCTCTCTCTCTCTCACAAAAGAGCCTATCATCTCTCTCTCTGTCCATCTCTCTCTGTTTCTCTTTCTGTGAAAGGAGACTTGCATGTAACTCTCTCTCTTTCAAAGGAGACTAGCATCCCTCTCTCTCTCGAAGCATAGCATCTCTCTGTCTCTGTATATCTCTCTTCCTCTTAAAGGAGCCTAGAATCTCTCTCCTTCTCTCTCTCACTCAAAGGAGCCTATCATCTCTCTGTCTCTGTATATCTCTCTTTTCTCAAAGGAGCCTAGAATCTCTCTCTCTCTAACTCTCTCTAAGGAGCCTACCATCTCCCCCTCTCTCTCTCAAAGTAGACAAGCATCTCTCTCTCCCCTCTCTCTCACAAAGAAGCCTAGCATCTCTCTCTCTCTCTCTCCAAGGATTCTAGCATCTAACCCTTTCTCTCTCTCCCTAAGAAGCCTAGCCTCACACTCTCCCTCTTTCAAAGGAGCCTAACATCTCTCTCTCTCTCTTTCTCTCAAAGGAGACTATAATCTCCCTGTCTTTCTATCTCTCTCACTTTACCTGTTACCCCAGGTTCCTGGGAATTTGTCCCCATGGGACCATCTATGGGATGTCCAGATAGAAGGATTATTGGAAAGCTTCCCACATACACCCAGAGAAATCTACCACTTCTCCCCGAGAGTGGAGCTAATGCCCCTGTGAGGAAGGATCTATGGGGGAACACAAGGAGGGTAAAAATATTCACACTTTGGTTGGACGCCCAGGTTCTAAGTCTGTTCAAACTCACATTCGAATGTGGGGCTTGGTGTCATCCTTGATAACATAGCTGCCAGAAGAGTCATCCAGTTGATCTAGAAAACGCACAACAGAAAGCATCAAGAACACTGACTGGAAGTGATGCAGGATCCCCTTTTTCCTACTTTTGTAGAACAGCTGAAAGCAGGGTTTCCAAGCTTGCAAGGACGGGAGCTCCCTCAGAACACTAACAGCAGAACTACCGTATGATCCAGCAACCACACTTGTGGGTATTGACACAAAAGGACTAAAATCGGGCTCTCAACGAGACACCTGCACTCCATTGTTCCCTGCAACGTGATTCTGAATAGCTAAGAGGTGGTAACAACCAAGATGCCCATCGACACATGAATGGGGAAAGAATATGTGGTTTATACATACGATGGAATCCAATTTAGCCTTGAAAAAAGGAAATTTTGCAATATGCAACAACATGGATGAACCCCTTGAGAACATTAAATGAAACAAGCCAGTCACAGAAAGAGAAATACTGCATGAATACACTTAACATGTAGTATCTAAAGTAGTCAAATCCATATAACCAAATGGGTGGAATGGTGTTGTCCAGGGTTAGGGTCATGGGAAATGGGGAGTTACTAAACAAGGAGTGTAAAGTCTCAGTGAAGGAAGATGAATAAACTCTGGAGATCTGCTGTACGGCACTGCCAACAATACTACATTAAACACTTAAAACATCTGTTAGACGGTAGGTCTTACGTTAACTCTTCTAGCCACAACAAATATTGTTAAAAAATCATGTGGCAGAGGACTGGGACTTTTAGAAAGACAAATTGTAAATCAACAAAGTAACAGGTAAAAATTATTTTTAAAGCAGTTAAAGTCTCTAGAAGTTATCCTAAAGGTATACAGCATTTTAAGAATTATTCATTCAGGACAACTGAGTATTTGTCGGTAAGAATAGTGAGTTTGTGGCATCTGAGGCATGACTTGTTCCCTTACCTACCAAACCCATGCACTGTGTATCAGAAGCTCTACTTGGAGTGCTCTACTCCTGGGAGGTGCAGGCAGGGACAAAGTGGGTACCTTTCCTCACAGCTCTCATACGTAAAGAGCTAAAGGAAGGTACAGTGAAAAAAGCTCATCAAAGAGAGAATACTATTGAGAGGTAGAAATTGTATTTTTTTAGAACCAAATGGAAATCTTGGAGTTAAGAACCATAACCAAAGTGTATATTTGAGCTGGCAGAAGTAACCAGCAGCCAACTTAAAGCGAGATCCATGGAGATTATGGATTTTGCAGAACAGAGAGAAAAATTAATGAATGAAGGAAAACGAAGAGCCACAGAGAAATGTGGGGCATCAATAAGTGCAGCCACACGTGCAATGCGAATACAAGCAGGATTGGAGAAAGGAACAGAAAAATATTTAAAGTATTTAATGGCAGAAAATTCCCAAAATGTGACCAAAAAACAATACATACATCCAAGAAACTCTATAAATTCCAAGTAGCATAAACACAAAGAGCTCTCCATCTGGGCACATCATAGGCAAAATACCGAAAGCCAAAGATAAAGATCTTGAAGGCAAAAAGAGAAAAATAACGTGATATACATGTACACTCCAGTAAGATTAACAGCTGACTTCTCATCAGACATGACAGCAGTTGGAAGGCAGTGGGGACAACATGTTCTCATTGCTGGAAGTAAAAACTCAAACAAGAATCTTATATCCAGCAAATTACCTTTCACAGATGAAGGTGAAAAAAGACATCCTTAGGTAAATAAAAACTGAGGAAACTTGTTGCTAGCTGACATGTCTTACAAGGAACATTAAAGGGAGAGAATTATTCAGCCATGAGAAATAATGAAGTTCTGATACACACAACATGGGTGAAACCCTAAGTTTTCATGCTAACTGGAGGAAAACACAAAGAATCACACATTGTATGATTCTCACTTATAGGAAATGTCCAGAAGAGCCGAGCCTACAGGACAGAAAGTACATTCGTGATTACCTACGGCTAGGGACAGTTCTCCCTTGTGTCATAATGAAAATATCTGAAAATTGATGGTAGCAATGGTGGCACAGCTCTGTGAATATACCAGCCACCACTCTATTGTGTATTTTAAGGGGATGAATTGTATGACATGTGAATTACACCTACACAATGAAAATAAATGCTACAGGAATTTCTTCAGACTGAAAAACTAAATTAAATGAGACAGCTGTCTGAATCCAAACAAACAGAAAACACTGGTAAATGTACTTCTATAGGTAATTATAAAAGTCAGTATAATTGCATACTTTTTCTCTTTACTTAATTCTCTCAAAGAATCCTAGCATCTCTCTCTCAAAGGAGCCTATATCCTCTCTGTCTCTCTCTGTTTATCTCTCTCTCAAAGTGCCAGCGTGTATTGCTCTCTCTCTCTCAAAGGAACCCAGAATCTCTATCTCTCTGTCTCACTCTGTCTCTCTCTCAGAGAAGCCTAGCATCTCTCTCTCTCTCTCTCTCTCTCTCTCTCTCTCTCTAAGGATTCTAGCATCTCTCAAATTCTCTCTCTCCCTAAGAAGCCTAGCACCACACTCTCCCTCTTTCAAAGGAGCCTAACATCTCTCAATCTCTCCCTCTTTCTCTCAAGTAGACTAGAATCTCCGTCTTTCTATCTATCTCTATTTCTCTCAAAGGAGCCTAGCATCCCTCAACCTCTCTCTCTCTCAAAGGAGCCTATCTTCTCTCTCTCTCTCTCTCTCTCCCTCTCTCTCTCTAGCTCTCAACAGTGACAACCATCTAACTCTCTCTCTCTCCAAGGAGTAAATCGTCTCTCCCTCTCCCTCCCTCCCCCTCAAAGTGTACTACCATGCCTTTCTCTCTCTCTCTAAAGGGATTCTAGGATCTCTCTCTTTCTCCCTCTCGCTAAGAAACCTACCATCACACTCGCTCTCTTTCAAAGGAGACTAGCATCTCTGTCAATCTCTCAAAGGACTCTAGCATCTCTCTCTTTCTCTCTCTCACTAAGAAGCCTAGCATCACACTCACTCTCTTTCAAAAGAGCTTACCATCTCTCTAACTATCTCTCTTTTTCTCAAAGGTGACTAGAATCTCCGTCTTTTTTCTCTCTTTCTCTCAAAGGAGCCTAGCATCCCTCACTCTCTCTCTGTGTCTCTCAACAGAGCCTTGCATGTATATCTTTATCTCTCTCATTCAAAGGAGCCGAGCATGTCTCTCTCTCTCGAAGGAGCCTAGCATAACTCTGTTACTGTATATCTCTCTTTCTCACAAAGTAGCCTAGAATATCTCGCCCTCTCTCTCTCAAAGAAGCCAAGCATCTCTCTATCTGTCTCTCCCAAAGGAGCCTAGCAACTCCCTGTCTTTCTCTCTCTCCTTCTCACAAAGGGGCCTATCATCTCTCAGTCTCTCTCTGTCTATCTCTCTCTAAGGAGTCTAGCATGTATCTCCCTCTCTCTCTCTCAAATTAGTCTAGTATCTCTCTCTCTTTCTCAAATGATCCTAGCATCTATCTCTTCCTCTCAAAGGTGTCTAGCATCTCTCTCTCTTTCTCACAGTAGACTAGAATCTCTCTCTAAGAGTTGCATAGCATCTCTGTCTGTCTCTCTCTCTCTAATTAGCCTAGCATCTCTCTCTCTCTCAAATTAGTCTATATACTCTCTCTTCACTGTCCCTCTGTCTCTCTCTGTAATGAGCCTAGCATCACTCTCAAAGGAGCCTAGCATCTCTCTGTCTCTGTATATCTCTCTTTCTCTCTAAGGAGCCTAGAATCTCTCAACCCCCCACTCTCTCAGAGTGGCCTTTTATCCCTTTCTCTCTCTCTCTCTCACAAAAGAGCCTATCATCTCTCTCTCTGTCCATCTCTCTCTGTTTCTCTTTCTGTGAAAGGAGACTTGCATGTAACTCTCTCTCTTTCAAAGGAGACTAGCATCCCTCTCTCTCTCGAAGCATAGCATCTCTCTGTCTCTGTATATCTCTCTTCCTCTTAAAGGAGCCTAGAATCTCTCTCCTTCTCTCTCTCACTCAAAGGAGCCTATCATCTCTCTGTCTCTGTATATCTCTCTTTTCTCAAAGGAGCCTAGAATCTCTCTCTCTCTAACTCTCTCTAAGGAGCCTACCATCTCCCCCTCTCTCTCTCAAAGTAGACAAGCATCTCTCTCTCCCCTCTCTCTCACAAAGAAGCCTAGCATCTCTCTCTCTCTCTCTCCAAGGATTCTAGCATCTAACCCTTTCTCTCTCTCCCTAAGAAGCCTAGCCTCACACTCTCCCTCTTTCAAAGGAGCCTAACATCTCTCTCTCTCTCTTTCTCTCAAAGGAGACTATAATCTCCCTGTCTTTCTATCTCTCTCACTTTACCTGTTACCCCAGGTTCCTGGGAATTTGTCCCCATGGGACCATCTATGGGATGTCCAGATAGAAGGATTATTGGAAAGCTTCCCACATACACCCAGAGAAATCTACCACTTCTCCCCGAGAGTGGAGCTAATGCCCCTGTGAGGAAGGATCTATGGGGGAACACAAGGAGGGTAAAAATATTCACACTTTGGTTGGACGCCCAGGTTCTAAGTCTGTTCAAACTCACATTCGAATGTGGGGCTTGGTGTCATCCTTGATAACATAGCTGCCAGAAGAGTCATCCAGTTGATCTAGAAAACGCACAACAGAAAGCATCAAGAACACTGACTGGAAGTGATGCAGGATCCCCTTTTTCCTACTTTTGTAGAGCAGCTGAAAGCAGGGTTTCCAAGCTTGCAAGGACGGTAGCTCCCTCAGAACACTAACAGCAGAACTACCGTATGATCCAGCAACCACACTTGTGGGTATTGACACAAAAGGACTAAAATCGGGCTCTCAACGAGACACCTGCACTCCATTGTTCCCTGCAACGTGATTCTGAATAGCTAAGAGGTGGTAACAACCAAGATGCCCATCGACACATGAATGGGGAAAGAATATGTGGTTTATACATACGATGGAATCCAATTTAGCCTTGAAAAAAGGAAATTTTGCAATATGCAACAACATGGATGAACCCCTTGAGAACATTAAATGAAACAAGCCAGTCACAGAAAGAGAAATACTGCATGAATACACTTAACATGTAGTATCTAAAGTAGTCAAATCCATATAACCAAATGGGTGGAATGGTGTTGTCCAGGGTTAGGGTCATGGGAAATGGGGAGTTACTAAACAAGGAGTGTAAAGTCTCAGTGAAGGAAGATGAATAAACTCTGGAGATCTGCTGTACGGCACTGCCAACAATACTACATTAAACACTTAAAACATCTGTTAGACGGTAGGTCTTACGTTAACTCTTCTAGCCACAACAAATATTGTTAAAAAATCATGTGGCAGAGGACTGGGACTTTTAGAAAGACAAATTGTAAATCAACAAAGTAACAGGTAAAAATTATTTTTAAAGCAGTTAAAGTCTCTAGAAGTTATCCTAAAGGTATACAGCATTTTAAGAATTATTCATTCAGGACAACTGAGTATTTGTCGATAAGAATAGTGAGTTTGTGGCATCTGAGGCATGACTTGTTCCCTTACCTACCAAACCCATGCACTGTGTATCAGAAGCTCTACTTGGAGTGCTCTACTCCTGGGAGGTGCAGGCAGGGACAAAGTGGGTACCTTTCCTCACAGCTCTCATACGTAAAGAGCTAAAGGAAGGTACAGTGAAAAAAGCTCATCAAAGAGAGAATACTATTGAGAGGTAGAAATTGTATTTTTTTAGAACCAAATGGAAATCTTGGAGTTAAGAACCATAACCAAAGTGTATATTTGAGCTGGCAGAAGTAACCAGCAGCCAACTTAAAGCGAGATCCATGGAGATTATGGATTTTGCAGAACAGAGAGAAAAATTAATGAATGAAGGAAAACGAAGAGCCACAGAGAAATGTGGGGCATCAATAAGTGCAGCCACACGTGCAATGCGAATACAAGCAGGATTGGAGAAAGGAACAGAAAAATATTTAAAGTATTTAATGGCAGAAAATTCCCAAAATGTGACCAAAAAACAATACATACATCCAAGAAACTCTATAAATTCCAAGTAGCATAAACACAAAGAGCTCTCCATCTGGGCACATCATAGGCAAAATACCGAAAGCCAAAGATAAAGATCTTGAAGGCAAAAAGAGAAAAATAACGTGATATACATGTACACTCCAGTAAGATTAACAGCTGACTTCTCATCAGACATGATAGCCGTTGGAAGGCAGTGGGGACAACATGTTCTCATTGCTGGAAGTAAAAACTCAAACAAGAATCTTATATCCAGCAAATTACCTTTCACAGATGAAGGTGAAAAAAGACATCCTTAGGTAAATAAAAACTGAGGAAACTTGTTGCTAGCTGACATGTCTTACAAGGAACATTAAAGGGAGAGAATTATTCAGCCATGAGAAATAATGAAGTTCTGATACACACAACATGGGTGAAACCCTAAGTTTTCATGCTAACTGGAGGAAAACACAAAGAATCACACATTGTATGATTCTCACTTATAGGAAATGTCCAGAAGAGCCGAGCCTACAGGACAGAAAGTACATTCGTGATTACCTACGGCTAGGGACAGTTCTCCCTTGTGTCATAATGAAAATATCTGAAAATTGATGGTAGCAATGGTGGCACAGCTCTGTGAATATACCAGCCACCACTCTATTGTGTATTTTAAGGGGATGAATTGTATGACATGTGAATTACACCTACACAATGAAAATAAATGCTACAGGAATTTCTTCAGACTGAAAAACTAAATTAAATGAGACAGCTGTCTGAATCCAAACAAACAGAAAACACTGGTAAATGTACTTCTATAGGTAATTATAAAAGTCAGTATAATTGCATACTTTTTCTCTTTACTTAATTCTCTCAAAGAATCCTAGCATCTCTCTCTCAAAGGAGCCTATATCCTCTCTGTCTCTCTCTGTTTATCTCTCTCTCAAAGTGCCAGCGTGTATTGCTCTCTCTCTCTCAAAGGAACCCAGAATCTCTATCTCTCTGTCTCACTCTGTCTCTCTCTCAGAGAAGCCTAGCATCTCTCTCTCTCTCTCTCTCTCTCTCTCTCTCTCTCTGTCTCTCTCTCTCTCTCTAAGGATTCTAGCATCTCTCAAATTCTCTCTCTCCCTAAGAAGCCTAGCACCACACTCTCCCTCTTTCAAAGGAGCCTAACATCTCTCAATCTCTCCCTCTTTCTCTCAAGTAGACTAGAATCTCCGTCTTTCTATCTATCTCTATTTCTCTCAAAGGAGCCTAGCATCCCTCAACCTCTCTCTCTCTCAAAGGAGCCTATCTTCTCTCTCTCTCTCTCTCTCTCTCTCTCTCACTCTCTCTCTCTCTCTCTCTCTCCCTCTCTCTCTCTAGCTCTCAACAGTGACAACCATCTAACTCTCTCTCTCTCCAAGGAGTAAATCGTCTCTCCCTCTCCCTCCCTCCCCCTCAAAGTGTACTACCATGCCTTTCTCTCTCTCTCTAAAGGGATTCTAGGATCTCTCTCTTTCTCCCTCTCGCTAAGAAACCTACCATCACACTCGCTCTCTTTCAAAGGAGACTAGCATCTCTGTCAATCTCTCAAAGGACTCTAGCATCTCTCTCTTTCTCTCTCTCACTAAGAAGCCTAGCATCACACTCACTCTCTTTCAAAAGAGCTTACCATCTCTCTAACTATCTCTCTTTTTCTCAAAGGTGACTAGAATCTCCGTCTTTTTTCTCTCTTTCTCTCAAAGGAGCCTAGCATCCCTCACTCTCTCTCTGTGTCTCTCAACAGAGCCTTGCATGTATCCCTTTATCTGTCTCATTCAAAGGAGCCGAGCATGTCTCTCTCTCTCGAAGGAGCCTAGCATAACTCTGTTACTGTATATCTCTCTTTCTCTCAAAGTAGCCTAGAATATCTCTCCCTCTCTCTCTCAAAGAAGCCAAGCATCTCTCTCTCTGTCTATCCCAAAGGAGCCTAGCAACTCCCTGTCTTTCTCTCTCTCCTTCTCACAAAGGGGCCTATCATCTCTCAGTCTCTCTCTGTCTATCTCTCTCTAAGGAGTCTAGCATGTATCTCCCTCTCTCTCTCTCAAATTAGTCTAGTATCTCTCTCTCTTTCTCAAATGATCCTAGCATCTATCTCTTTCTCTCAAAGGTGTCTAGCATCTCTCTCTCTTTCTCACAGTAGACTAGAATCTCTCTCTAAGAGTTGCATAGCATCTCTGTCTGTCTCTCTCTCTCTAATTAGCCTAGCATCTCTCTCTCTCTCAAATTAGTCTAGATACTCTCTCTTCACTGTCCCTCTGTCTCTCTCTGTAATGAGCCTAGCATCACTCTCAAAGGAGCCTAGCATCTCTCTGTCTCTGTATATCTCTCTTTCTCTCTAAGGAGCCTAGAATCTCTCAACCCCCCACTCTCTCAGAGTGGCCTTTTATCCCTTTCTCTCTCTCTCTCTCACAAAAGAGCCTATCATCTCTCTCTCTGTCCATCTCTCTCTGTTTCTCTTTCTGTGAAAGGAGACTTGCATGTAACTCTCTCTCTTTCAAAGGAGACTAGCATCCCTCTCTCTCTCGAAGCATAGCATCTCTCTGTCTCTGTATATCTCTCTTCCTCTTAAAGGAGCCTAGAATCTCTCTCCTTCTCTCTCTCACTCAAAGGAGCCTATCATCTCTCTGTCTCTGTATATCTCTCTTTTCTCAAAGGAGCCTAGAATCTCTCTCTCTCTAACTCTCTCTAAGGAGCCTACCATCTCCCCCTCTCTCTCTCAAAGTAGACAAGCATCTCTCTCTCCCCTCTCTCTCACAAAGAATCCTAGCATCTCTCTCTCTCTCTCTCCAAGGATTCTAGCATCTAACCCTTTCTCTCTCTCCCTAAGAAGCCTAGCCTCACACTCTCCCTCTTTCAAAGGAGCCTAACATCTCTCTCTCTCTCTTTCTCTCAAAGGAGACTATAATCTCCCTGTCTTTCTATCTCTCTCACTTTACCTGTTACCCCAGGTTCCTGGGAATTTGTCCCCATGGGACCATCTATGGGATGTCCAGATAGAAGGATTATTGGAAAGCTTCCCACATACACCCAGAGAAATCTACCACTTCTCCCCGAGAGTGGAGCTAATGCCCCTGTGAGGAAGGATCTATGGGGGAACACAAGGAGGGTAAAAATATTCACACTTTGGTTGTACGCCCAGGTTCTAAGTCTGTTCAAACTCACATTCGAATGTGGGGCTTGGTGTCATCCTTGATAACATAGCTGCCAGAAGAGTCATCCAGTTGATCTAGAAAACGCACAACAGAAAGCATCAAGAACACTGACTGGAAGTGATGCAGGATCCCCTTTTTCCTACTTTTGTAGAGCAGCTGAAAGCAGGGTTTCCAAGCTTGCAAGGACGGTAGCTCCCTCAGAACACTAACAGCAGAACTACCGTATGATCCAGCAACCACACTTGTGGGTATTGACACAAAAGGACTAAAATCGGGCTCTCAACGAGACACCTGCACTCCATTGTTCCCTGCAACGTGATTCTGAATAGCTAAGAGGTGGTAACAACCAAGATGCCCATCGACACATGAATGGGGAAAGAATATGTGGTTTATACATACGATGGAATCCAATTTAGCCTTGAAAAAAGGAAATTTTGCAATATGCAACAACATGGATGAACCCCTTGAGAACATTAAATGAAACAAGCCAGTCACAGAAAGAGAAATACTGCATGAATACACTTAACATGTAGTATCTAAAGTAGTCAAATCCATATAACCAAATGGGTGGAATGGTGTTGGCCAGGGTTAGGGTCATGGGAAATGGGGAGTTACTAAACAAGGAGTGTAAAGTCTCAGTGAAGGAAGATGAATAAACTCTGGAGATCTGCTGTACGGCACTGCCAACAATACTACATTAAACACTTAAAACATCTGTTAGACGGTAGGTCTTACGTTAACTCTTCTAGCCACAACAAATATTGTTAAAAAATCATGTGGCAGAGGACTGGGACTTTTAGAAAGACAAATTGTAAATCAACAAAGTAACAGGTAAAAATTATTTTTAAAGCAGTTAAAGTCTCTAGAAGTTATCCTAAAGGTATACAGCATTTTAAGAAATATTCATTCAGGACAACTGAGTATTTGTCGGTAAGAATAGTGAGTTTGTGGCATCTGAGGCATGACTTGTTCCCTTACCTACCAAACCCATGCACTGTGTATCAGAAGCTCTACTTGGAGTGCTCTACTCCTGGGAGGTGCAGGCAGGGACAAAGTGGGTACCTTTCCTCACAGCTCTCATACGTAAAGAGCTAAAGGAAGGTACAGTGAAAAAAGCTAATCAAAGAGAGAATACTATTGAGAGGTAGAAATTGTATTTTTTTAGAACCAAATGGAAATCTTGGAGTTAAGAACCATAACCAAAGTGTATATTTGAGCTGGCAGAAGTAACCAGCAGCCAACTTAAAGCGAGATCCATGGAGATTATGGATTTTGCAGAACAGAGAGAAAAATTAATGAATGAAGGAAAACGAAGAGCCACAGAGAAATGTGGGGCATCAATAAGTGCAGCCACACGTGCAATGCGAATACAAGCAGGATTGGAGAAAGGAACAGAAAAATATTTAAAGTATTTAATGGCAGAAAATTCCCAAAATGTGACCAAAAAACAATACATACATCCAAGAAACTCTATAAATTCCAAGTAGCATAAACACAAAGAGCTCTCCATCTGGGCACATCATAGGCAAAATACCGAAAGCCAAAGATAAAGATCTTGAAGGCAAAAAGAGAAAAATAACGTGATATACATGTACACTCCAGTAAGATTAACAGCTGACTTCTCATCAGACATGATAGCCGTTGGAAGGCAGTGGGGACAACATGTTCTCATTGCTGGAAGTAAAAACTCAAACAAGAATCTTATATCCAGCAAATTACCTTTCACAGATGAAGGTGAAAAAAGACATCCTTAGGTAAATAAAAACTGAGGAAACTTGTTGCTAGCTGACATGTCTTACAAGGAACATTAAAGGGAGAGAATTATTCAGCCATGAGAAATAATGAAGTTCTGATACACACAACATGGGTGAAACCCTAAGTTTTCATGCTAACTGGAGGAAAACACAAAGAATCACACATTGTATGATTCTCACTTATAGGAAATGTCCAGAAGAGCCGAGCCTACAGGACAGAAAGTACATTCGTGATTACCTACGGCTAGGGACAGTTCTCCCTTGTGTCATAATGAAAATATCTGAAAATTGATGGTAGCAATGGTGGCACAGCTCTGTGAATATACCAGCCACCACTCTATTGTGTATTTTAAGGGGATGAATTGTATGACATGTGAATTACACCTACACAATGAAAATAAATGCTACAGGAATTTCTTCAGACTGAAAAACTAAATTAAATGAGACAGCTGTCTGAATCCAAACAAACAGAAAACACTGGTAAATGTACTTCTATAGGTAATTATAAAAGTCAGTATAATTGCATACTTTTTCTCTTTACTTAATTCTCTCAAAGAATCCTAGCATCTCTCTCTCAAAGGAGCCTATATCCTCTCTGTCTCTCTCTGTTTATCTCTCTCTCAAAGTGCCAGCGTGTATTGCTCTCTCTCTCTCAAAGGAACCCAGAATCTCTATCTCTCTGTCTCACTCTGTCTCTCTCTCAGAGAAGCCTAGCATCTCTCTCTCTCTCTCTCTCTCTCTCTCTCTCTCTCTCTGTCTCTCTCTCTCTCTCTAAGGATTCTAGCATCTCTCAAATTCTCTCTCTCCCTAAGAAGCCTAGCACCACACTCTCCCTCTTTCAAAGGAGCCTAACATCTCTCAATCTCTCCCTCTTTCTCTCAAGTAGACTAGAATCTCCGTCTTTCTATCTATCTCTATTTCTCTCAAAGGAGCCTAGCATCCCTCAACCTCTCTCTCTCTCAAAGGAGCCTATCTTCTCTCTCTCTCTCTCTCTCTCTCTCTCCCTCTCTCTCTCTAGCTCTCAACAGTGACAACCATCTAACTCTCTCTCTCTCCAAGGAGTAAATCGTCTCTCCCTCTCCCTCCCTCCCCCTCAAAGTGTACTACCATGCCTTTCTCTCTCTCTCTAAAGGGATTCTAGGATCTCTCTCTTTCTCCCTCTCGCTAAGAAACCTACCATCACACTCGCTCTCTTTCAAAGGAGACTAGCATCTCTGTCAATCTCTCAAAGGACTCTAGCATCTCTCTCTTTCTCTCTCTCACTAAGAAGCCTAGCATCACACTCACTCTCTTTCAAAAGAGCTTACCATCTCTCTAACTATCTCTCTTTTTCTCAAAGGTGACTAGAATCTCCGTCTTTTTTCTCTCTTTCTCTCAAAGGAGCCTAGCATCCCTCACTCTCTCTCTGTGTCTCTCAACAGAGCCTTGCATGTATCCCTTTATCTGTCTCATTCAAAGGAGCCGAGCATGTCTCTCTCTCTCGAAGGAGCCTAGCATAACTCTGTTACTGTATATCTCTCTTTCTCTCAAAGTAGCCTAGAATATCTCTCCCTCTCTCTCTCAAAGAAGCCAAGCATCTCTCTCTCTGTCTATCCCAAAGGAGCCTAGCAACTCCCTGTCTTTCTCTCTCTCCTTCTCACAAAGGGGCCTATCATCTCTCAGTCTCTCTCTGTCTATCTCTCTCTAAGGAGTCTAGCATGTATCTCCCTCTCTCTCTCTCAAATTAGTCTAGTATCTCTCTCTCTTTCTCAAATGATCTTAGCATCTATCTCTTTCTCTCAAAGGTGTCTAGCATCTCTCTCTCTTTCTCACAGTAGACTAGAATCTCTCTCTAAGAGTTGCATAGCATCTCTGTCTGTCTCTCTCTCTCTAATTAGCCTAGCATCTCTCTCTCTCTCAAATTAGTCTATATACTCTCTCTTCACTGTCCCTCTGTCTCTCTCTGTAATGAGCCTAGCATCACTCTCAAAGGAGCCTAGCATCTCTCTGTCTCTGTATATCTCTCTTTCTCTCTAAGGAGCCTAGAATCTCTCAACCCCCCACTCTCTCAGAGTGGCCTTTTATCCCTTTCTCTCTCTCTCTCTCACAAAAGAGCCTATCATCTCTCTCTCTGTCCATCTCTCTCTGTTTCTCTTTCTGTGAAAGGAGACTTGCATGTAACTCTCTCTCTTTCAAAGGAGACTAGCATCCCTCTCTCTCTCGAAGCATAGCATCTCTCTGTCTCTGTATATCTCTCTTCCTCTTAAAGGAGCCTAGAATCTCTCTCCTTCTCTCTCTCACTCAAAGGAGCCTATCATCTCTCTGTCTCTGTATATCTCTCTTTTCTCAAAGGAGCCTAGAATCTCTCTCTCTCTAACTCTCTCTAAGGAGCCTACCATCTCCCCCTCTCTCTCTCAAAGTAGACAAGCATCTCTCTCTCCCCTCTCTCTCACAAAGAAGCCTAGCATCTCTCTCTCTCTCTCTCCAAGGATTCTAGCATCTAACCCTTTCTCTCTCTCCCTAAGAAGCCTAGCCTCACACTCTCCCTCTTTCAAAGGAGCCTAACATCTCTCTCTCTCTCTTTCTCTCAAAGGAGACTATAATCTCCCTGTCTTTCTATCTCTCTCACTTTACCTGTTACCCCAGGTTCCTGGGAATTTGTCCCCATGGGACCATCTATGGGATGTCCAGATAGAAGGATTATTGGAAAGCTTCCCACATACACCCAGAGAAATCTACCACTTCTCCCCGAGAGTGGAGCTAATGCCCCTGTGAGGAAGGATCTATGGGGGAACACAAGGAGGGTAAAAATATTCACACTTTGGTTGGACGCCCAGGTTCTAAGTCTGTTCAAACTCACATTCGAATGTGGGGCTTGGTGTCATCCTTGATAACATAGCTGCCAGAAGAGTCATCCAGTTGATCTAGAAAACGCACAACAGAAAGCATCAAGAACACTGACTGGAAGTGATGCAGGATCCCCTTTTTCCTACTTTTGTAGAGCAGCTGAAAGCAGGGTTTCCAAGCTTGCAAGGACGGGAGCTCCCTCAGAACACTAACAGCAGAACTACCGTATGATCCAGCAACCACACTTGTGGGTATTGACACAAAAGGACTAAAATCGGGCTCTCAACGAGACACCTGCACTCCATTGTTCCCTGCAACGTGATTCTGAATAGCTAAGAGGTGGTAACAACCAAGATGCCCATCGACACATGAATGGGGAAAGAATATGTGGTTTATACATACGATGGAATCCAATTTAGCCTTGAAAAAAGGAAATTTTGCAATATGCAACAACATGGATGAACCCCTTGAGAACATTAAATGAAACAAGCCAGTCACAGAAAGAGAAATACTGCATGAATACACTTAACATGTAGTATCTAAAGTAGTCAAATCCATATAACCAAATGGGTGGAATGGTGTTGGCCAGGGTTAGGGTCATGGGAAATGGGGAGTTACTAAACAAGGAGTGTAAAGTCTCAGTGAAGGAAGATGAATAAACTCTGGAGATCTGCTGTACGGCACTGCCAACAATACTACATTAAACACTTAAAACATCGGTTAGACGGTAGGTCTTACGTTAACTCTTCTAGCCACAACAAATATTGTTAAAAAATCATGTGGAAGAGGACTGGGACTTCTAGAAAGACAAATTGTAAATCAACAAAGTAACAGGTAAAAATTATTTTTAAAGCAGTTAAAGTCTCTAGAAGTTATCCTAAAGGTATACAGCATTTTAAGAAATATTCATTCAGGACAACTGAGTATTTGTCGGTAAGAATAGTGAGTTTGTGGCATCTGAGGCATGACTTGTTCCCTTACCTACCAAACCCATGCACTGTGTATCAGAAGCTCTACTTGGAGTGCTCTACTCCTGGGAGGTGCAGGCAGGGACAAAGTGGGTACCTTTCCTCACAGCTCTCATACGTAAATAGCTAAAGGAAGGTACAGTGAAAAAAGCTAATCAAAGAGAGAATACTATTGAGAGGTAGAAATTGTATTTTTTTAGAACCAAATGGAAATCTTGGAGTTAAGAACCATAACCAAAGTGTATATTTGAGCTGGCAGAAGTAACCAGCAGCCAACTTAAAGCGAGATCCATGGAGATTATGGATTTTGCAGAACAGAGAGAAAAATTAATGAATGAAGGAAAACGAAGAGCCACAGAGAAATGTGGGGCATCAATAAGTGCAGCCACACGTGCAATGCGAATACAAGCAGGATTGGAGAAAGGAACAGAAAAATATTTAAAGTATTTAATGGCAGAAAATTCCCAAAATGTGACCAAAAAACAATACATACATCCAAGAAACTCTATAAATTCCAAGTAGCATAAACACAAAGAGCTCTCCATCTGGGCACATCATAGGCAAAATACCGAAAGCCAAAGATAAAGATCTTGAAGGCAAAAAGAGAAAAATAACGTGATATACATGTACACTCCAGTAAGATTAACAGCTGACTTCTCATCAGACATGATAGCCGTTGGAAGGCAGTGGGGACAACATGTTCTCATTGCTGGAAGTAAAAACTCAAACAAGAATCTTATATCCAGCAAATTACCTTTCACAGATGAAGGTGAAAAAAGACATCCTTAGGTAAATAAAAACTGAGGAAACTTGTTGCTAGCTGACATGTCTTACAAGGAACATTAAAGGGAGAGAATTATTCAGCCATGAGAAATAATGAAGTTCTGATACACACAACATGGGTGAAACCCTAAGTTTTCATGCTAACTGGAGGAAAACACAAAGAATCACACATTGTATGATTCTCACTTATAGGAAATGTCCAGAAGAGCCGAGCCTACAGGACAGAAAGTACATTCGTGATTACCTACGGCTAGGGACAGTTCTCCCTTGTGTCATAATGAAAATATCTGAAAATTGATGGTAGCAATGGTGGCACAGCTCTGTGAATATACCAGCCACCACTCTATTGTGTATTTTAAGGGGATGAATTGTATGACATGTGAATTACACCTACACAATGAAAATAAATGCTACAGGAATTTCTTCAGACTGAAAAACTAAATTAAATGAGACAGCTGTCTGAATCCAAACAAACAGAAAACACTGGTAAATGTACTTCTATAGGTAATTATAAAAGTCAGTATAATTGCATACTTTTTCTCTTTACTTAATTCTCTCAAAGAATCCTAGCATCTCTCTCTCAAAGGAGCCTATATCCTCTCTGTCTCTCTCTGTTTATCTCTCTCTCAAAGTGCCAGCGTGTATTGCTCTCTTTCTCTCAAAGGAACCCAGAATCTCTATCTCTCTGTCTCACTCTGTCTCTCTCTCAGAGAAGCCTAGCATCTCTCTCTCTCTCTCTCTCTCTCTCTCTCTCTCTCTCTCTCTCTCTGTCTCTCTCTCTCTCTCTAAGGATTCTAGCATCTCTCAAATTCTCTCTCTCCCTAAGAAGCCTAGCACCACACTCTCCCTCTTTCAAAGGAGCCTAACATCTCTCAATCTCTCCCTCTTTCTCTCAAGTAGACTAGAATCTCCGTCTTTCTATCTATCTCTATTTCTCTCAAAGGAGCCTAGCATCCCTCAACCTCTCTCTCTCTCAAAGGAGCCTATCTTCTCTCTCTCTCTCTCTCTCTCTCTCTCCCTCTCTCTCTCTAGCTCTCAACAGTGACAACCATCTAACTCTCTCTCTCTCCAAGGAGTAAATCGTCTCTCCCTCTCCCTCCCTCCCCCTCAAAGAGTGTACTACCATGCCTTTCTCTCTCTCTCTAAAGGGATTCTAGGATCTCTCTCTTTCTCCCTCTCGCTAAGAAACCTACCATCACACTCGCTCTCTTTCAAAGGAGACTAGCATCTCTGTCAATCTCTCAAAGGACTCTAGCATCTCTCTCTTTCTCTCTCTCACTAAGAAGCCTAGCATCACACTCACTCTCTTTCAAAAGAGCTTACCATCTCTCTAACTATCTCTCTTTTTCTCAAAGGTGACTAGAATCTCCGTCTTTTTTCTCTCTTTCTCTCAAAGGAGCCTAGCATCCCTCACTCTCTCTCTGTGTCTCTCAACAGAGCCTTGCATGTATCCCTTTATCTGTCTCATTCAAAGGAGCCGAGCATGTCTCTCTCTCTCGAAGGAGCCTAGCATATCTCTGTTACTGTATATCTCTCTTTCTCTCAAAGTAGCCTAGAATATCTCTCCCTCTCTCTCTCAAAGAAGCCAAGCATCTCTCTCTCTGTCTATCCCAAAGGAGCCTAGCAACTCCCTGTCTTTCTCTCTCTCCTTCTCACAAAGGGGCCTATCATCTCTCAGTCTCTCTCTGTCTATCTCTCTCTAAGGAGTCTAGCATGTATCTCCCTCTCTCTCTCTCAAATTAGTCTAGTATCTCTCTCTCTTTCTCAAATGATCCTAGCATCTATCTCTTTCTCTCAAAGGTGTCTAGCATCTCTCTCTCTTTCTCACAGTAGACTAGAATCTCTCTCTAAGAGTTGCATAGCATCTCTGTCTGTCTCTCTCTCTCTAATTAGCCTAGCATCTCTCTCTCTCTCAAATTAGTCTAGATACTCTCTCTTCACTGTCCCTCTGTCTCTCTCTGTAATGAGCCTAGCATCACTCTCAAAGGAGCCTAGCATCTCTCTGTCTCTGTATATCTCTCTTTCTCTCTAAGGAGCCTAGAATCTCTCAACCCCCCACTCTCTCAGAGTGGCCTTTTATCCCTTTCTCTCTCTCTCTCTCACAAAAGAGCCTATCATCTCTCTCTCTGTCCATCTCTCTCTGTTTCTCTTTCTGTGAAAGGAGACTTGCATGTAACTCTCTCTCTTTCAAAGGAGACTAGCATCCCTCTCTCTCTCGAAGCATAGCATCTCTCTGTCTCTGTATATCTCTCTTCCTCTTAAAGGAGCCTAGAATCTCTCTCCTTCTCTCTCTCACTCAAAGGAGCCTATCATCTCTCTGTCTCTGTATATCTCTCTTTTCTCAAAGGAGCCTAGAATCTCTCTCTCTCTAACTCTCTCTAAGGAGCCTACCATCTCCCCCTCTCTCTCTCAAAGTAGACAAGCATCTCTCTCTCCCCTCTCTCTCACAAAGAAGCCTAGCATCTCTCTCTCTCTCTCTCCAAGGATTCTAGCATCTAACCCTTTCTCTCTCTCCCTAAGAAGCCTAGCCTCACACTCTCCCTCTTTCAAAGGAGCCTAACATCTCTCTCTCTCTCTTTCTCTCAAAGGAGACTATAATCTCCCTGTCTTTCTATCTCTCTCACTTTACCTGTTACCCCAGGTTCCTGGGAATTTGTCCCCATGGGACCATCTATGGGATGTCCAGATAGAAGGATTATTGGAAAGCTTCCCACATACACCCAGAGAAATCTACCACTTCTCCCCGAGAGTGGAGCTAATGCCCCTGTGAGGAAGGATCTATGGGGGAACACAAGGAGGGTAAAAATATTCACACTTTGGTTGGACGCCCAGGTTCTAAGTCTGTTCAAACTCACATTCGAATGTGGGGCTTGGTGTCATCCTTGATAACATAGCTGCCAGAAGAGTCATCCAGTTGATCTAGAAAACGCACAACAGAAAGCATCAAGAACACTGACTGGAAGTGATGCAGGATCCCCTTTTTCCTACTTTTGTAGAGCAGCTGAAAGCAGGGTTTCCAAGCTTGCAAGGACGGTAGCTCCCTCAGAACACTAACAGCAGAACTACCGTATGATCCAGCAACCACACTTGTGGGTATTGACACAAAAGGACTAAAATCGGGCTCTCAACGAGACACCTGCACTCCATTGTTCCCTGCAACGTGATTCTGAATAGCTAAGAGGTGGTAACAACCAAGATGCCCATCGACACATGAATGGGGAAAGAATATGTGGTTTATACATACGATGGAATCCAATTTAGCCTTGAAAAAAGGAAATTTTGCAATATGCAACAACATGGATGAACCCCTTGAGAACATTAAATGAAACAAGCCAGTCACAGAAAGAGAAATACTGCATGAATACACTTAACATGTAGTATCTAAAGTAGTCAAATCCATATAACCAAATGGGTGGAATGGTGTTGGCCAGGGTTAGGGTCATGGGAAATGGGGAGTTACTAAACAAGGAGTGTAAAGTCTCAGTGAAGGAAGATGAATAAACTCTGGAGATCTGCTGTACGGCACTGCCAACAATACTACATTAAACACTTAAAACATCTGTTAGACGGTAGGTCTTACGTTAACTCTTCTAGCCACAACAAATATTGTTAAAAAATCATGTGGCAGAGGACTGGGACTTTTAGAAAGACAAATTGTAAATCAACAAAGTAACAGGTAAAAATTATTTTTAAAGCAGTTAAAGTCTCTAGAAGTTATCCTAAAGGTATACAGCATTTTAAGAATTATTCATTCAGGACAACTGAGTATTTGTCGGTAAGAATAGTGAGTTTGTGGCATCTGAGGCATGACTTGTTCCCTTACCTACCAAACCCATGCACTGTGTATCAGAAGCTCTACTTGGAGTGCTCTACTCCTGGGAGGTGCAGGCAGGGACAAAGTGGGTACCTTTCCTCACAGCTCTCATACGTAAAGAGCTAAAGGAAGGTACAGTGAAAAAAGCTCATCAAAGAGAGAATACTATTGAGAGGTAGAAATTGTATTTTTTTAGAACCAAATGGAAATCTTGGAGTTAAGAACCATAACCAAAGTGTATATTTGAGCTGGCAGAAGTAACCAGCAGCCAACTTAAAGCGAGATCCATGGAGATTATGGATTTTGCAGAACAGAGAGAAAAATTAATGAATGAAGGAAAACGAAGAGCCACAGAGAAATGTGGGGCATCAATAAGTGCAGCCACACGTGCAATGCGAATACAAGCAGGATTGGAGAAAGGAACAGAAAAATATTTAAAGTATTTAATGGCAGAAAATTCCCAAAATGTGACCAAAAAACAATACATACATCCAAGAAACTCTATAAATTCCAAGTAGCATAAACACAAAGAGCTCTCCATCTGGGCACATCATAGGCAAAATACCGAAAGCCAAAGATAAAGATCTTGAAGGCAAAAAGAGAAAAATAACGTGATATACATGTACACTCCAGTAAGATTAACAGCTGACTTCTCATCAGACATGACAGCAGTTGGAAGGCAGTGGGGACAACATGTTCTCATTGCTGGAAGTAAAAACTCAAACAAGAATCTTATATCCAGCAAATTACCTTTCACAGATGAAGGTGAAAAAAGACATCCTTAGGTAAATAAAAACTGAGGAAACTTGTTGCTAGCTGACATGTCTTACAAGGAACATTAAAGGGAGAGAATTATTCAGCCATGAGAAATAATGAAGTTCTGATACACACAACATGGGTGAAACCCTAAGTTTTCATGCTAACTGGAGGAAAACACAAAGAATCACACATTGTATGATTCTCACTTATAGGAAATGTCCAGAAGAGCCGAGCCTACAGGACAGAAAGTACATTCGTGATTACCTACGGCTAGGGACAGTTCTCCCTTGTGTCATAATGAAAATATCTGAAAATTGATGGTAGCAATGGTGGCACAGCTCTGTGAATATACCAGCCACCACTCTATTGTGTATTTTAAGGGGATGAATTGTATGACATGTGAATTACACCTACACAATGAAAATAAATGCTACAGGAATTTCTTCAGACTGAAAAACTAAATTAAATGAGACAGCTGTCTGAATCCAAACAAACAGAAAACACTGGTAAATGTACTTCTATAGGTAATTATAAAAGTCAGTATAATTGCATACTTTTTCTCTTTACTTAATTCTCTCAAAGAATCCTAGCATCTCTCTCTCAAAGGAGCCTATATCCTCTCTGTCTCTCTCTGTTTATCTCTCTCTCAAAGTGCCAGCGTGTATTGCTCTCTCTCTCTCAAAGGAACCCAGAATCTCTATCTCTCTGTCTCACTCTGTCTCTCTCTCAGAGAAGCCTAGCATCTCTCTCTCTCTCTCTCTCTCTCTCTCTCTCTCTGTCTCTCTCTCTCTCTCTAAGGATTCTAGCTTCTCTCAAATTCTCTCTCTCCCTAAGAAGCCTAGCACCACACTCTCCCTCTTTCAAAGGAGCCTAACATCTCTCAATCTCTCCCTCTTTCTCTCAAGTAGACTAGAATCTCCGTCTTTCTATCTATCTCTATTTCTCTCAAAGGAGCCTAGCATCCCTCAACCTCTCTCTCTCTCAAAGGAGCCTATCTTCTCTCTCTCTCTCTCTCTCTCTCTCTCTCTCCCTCTCTCTCTCTAGCTCTCAACAGTGACAACCATCTAACTCTCTCTCTCTCCAAGGAGTAAATCGTCTCTCCCTCTCCCTCCCTCCCCCTCAAAGTGTACTACCATGCCTTTCTCTCTCTCTCTAAAGGGATTCTAGGATCTCTCTCTTTCTCCCTCTCGCTAAGAAACCTACCATCACACTCGCTCTCTTTCAAAGGAGACTAGCATCTCTGTCAATCTCTCAAAGGACTCTAGCATCTCTCTCTTTCTCTCTCTCACTAAGAAGCCTAGCATCACACTCACTCTCTTTCAAAAGAGCTTACCATCTCTCTAACTATCTCTCTTTTTCTCAAAGGTGACTAGAATCTCCGTCTTTTTTCTCTCTTTCTCTCAAAGGAGCCTAGCATCCCTCACTCTCTCTCTGTGTCTCTCAACAGAGCCTTGCATGTATCCCTTTATCTGTCTCATTCAAAGGAGCCGAGCATGTCTCTCTCTCTCGAAGGAGCCTAGCATAACTCTGTTACTGTATATCTCTCTTTCTCTCAAAGTAGCCTAGAATATCTCTCCCTCTCTCTCTCAAAGAAGCCAAGCATCTCTCTCTCTGTCTATCCCAAAGGAGCCTAGCAACTCCCTGTCTTTCTCTCTCTCCTTCTCACAAAGGGGCCTATCATCTCTCAGTCTCTCTCTGTCTATCTCTCTCTAAGGAGTCTAGCATGTATCTCCCTCTCTCTCTCTCAAATTAGTCTAGTATCTCTCTCTCTTTCTCAAATGATCCTAGCATCTATCTCTTTCTCTCAAAGGTGTCTAGCATCTCTCTCTCTTTCTCACAGTAGACTAGAATCTCTCTCTAAGAGTTGCATAGCATCTCTGTCTGTCTCTCTCTCTCTAATTAGCCTAGCATCTCTCTCTCTCTCAAATTAGTCTAGATACTCTCTCTTCACTGTCCCTCTGTCTCTCTCTGTAATGAGCCTAGCATCACTCTCAAAGGAGCCTAGCATCTCTCTGTCTCTGTATATCTCTCTTTCTCTCTAAGGAGCCTAGAATCTCTCAACCCCCCACTCTCTCAGAGTGGCCTTTTATCCCTTTCTCTCTCTCTCTCTCACAAAAGAGCCTATCATCTCTCTCTCTGTCCATCTCTCTCTGTTTCTCTTTCTGTGAAAGGAGACTTGCATGTAACTCTCTCTCTTTCAAAGGAGACTAGCATCCCTCTCTCTCTCGAAGCATAGCATCTCTCTGTCTCTGTATATCTCTCTTCCTCTTAAAGGAGCCTAGAATCTCTCTCCTTCTCTCTCTCACTCAAAGGAGCCTATCATCTCTCTGTCTCTGTATATCTCTCTTTTCTCAAAGGAGCCTAGAATCTCTCTCTCTCTAACTCTCTCTAAGGAGCCTACCATCTCCCCCTCTCTCTCTCAAAGTAGACAAGCATCTCTCTCTCCCCTCTCTCTCACAAAGAAGCCTAGCATCTCTTTCTCTCTCTCTCCAAGGATTCTAGCATCTAACCCTTTCTCTCTCTCCCTAAGAAGCCTAGCCTCACACTCTCCCTCTTTCAAAGGAGCCTAACATCTCTCTCTCTCTCTTTCTCTCAAAGGAGACTATAATCTCCCTGTCTTTCTATCTCTCTCACTTTACCTGTTACCCCAGGTTCCTGGGAATTTGTCCCCATGGGACCATCTATGGGATGTCCAGATAGAAGGATTATTGGAAAGCTTCCCACATACACCCAGAGAAATCTACCACTTCTCCCCGAGAGTGGAGCTAATGCCCCTGTGAGGAAGGATCTATGGGGGAACACAAGGAGGGTAAAAATATTCACACTTTGGTTGGACGCCCAGGTTCTAAGTCTGTTCAAACTCACATTCGAATGTGGGGCTTGGTGTCATCCTTGATAACATAGCTGCCAGAAGAGTCATCCAGTTGATCTAGAAAACGCACAACAGAAAGCATCAAGAACACTGACTGGAAGTGATGCAGGATCCCCTTTTTCCTACTTTTGTAGAGCAGCTGAAAGCAGGGTTTCCAAGCTTGCAAGGACGGTAGCTCCCTCAGAACACTAACAGCAGAACTACCGTATGATCCAGCAACCACACTTGTGGGTATTGACACAAAAGGACTAAAATCGGGCTCTCAACGAGACACCTGCACTCCATTGTTCCCTGCAACGTGATTCTGAATAGCTAAGAGGTGGTAACAACCAAGATGCCCATCGACACATGAATGGGGAAAGAATATGTGGTTTATACATACGATGGAATCCAATTTAGCCTTGAAAAAAGGAAATTTTGCAATATGCAACAACATGGATGAACCCCTTGAGAACATTAAATGAAACAAGCCAGTCACAGAAAGAGAAATACTGCATGAATACACTTAACATGTAGTATCTAAAGTAGTCAAATCCATATAACCAAATGGGTGGAATGGTGTTGGCCAGGGTTAGGGTCATGGGAAATGGGGAGTTACTAAACAAGGAGTGTAAAGTCTCAGTGAAGGAAGATGAATAAACTCTGGAGATCTGCTGTACGGCACTGCCAACAATACTACATTAAACACTTAAAACATCTGTTAGACGGTAGGTCTTACGTTAACTCTTCTAGCCACAACAAATATTGTTAAAAAATCATGTGGCAGAGGACTGGGACTTTTAGAAAGACAAATTGTAAATCAACAAAGTAACAGGTAAAAATTATTTTTAAAGCAGTTAAAGTCTCTAGAAGTTATCCTAAAGGTATACAGCATTTTAAGAATTATTCATTCAGGACAACTGAGTATTTGTCGGTAAGAATAGTGAGTTTGTGGCATCTGAGGCATGACTTGTTCCCTTACCTACCAAACCCATGCACTGTGTATCAGAAGCTCTACTTGGAGTGCTCTACTCCTGGGAGGTGCAGGCAGGGACAAAGTGGGTACCTTTCCTCACAGCTCTCATACGTAAAGAGCTAAAGGAAGGTACAGTGAAAAAAGCTCATCAAAGAGAGAATACTATTGAGAGGTAGAAATTGTATTTTTTTAGAACCAAATGGAAATCTTGGAGTTAAGAACCATAACCAAAGTGTATATTTGAGCTGGCAGAAGTAACCAGCAGCCAACTTAAAGCGAGATCCATGGAGATTATGGATTTTGCAGAACAGAGAGAAAAATTAATGAATGAAGGAAAACGAAGAGCCACAGAGAAATGTGGGGCATCAATAAGTGCAGCCACACGTGCAATGCGAATACAAGCAGGATTGGAGAAAGGAACAGAAAAATATTTAAAGTATTTAATGGCAGAAAATTCCCAAAATGTGACCAAAAAACAATACATACATCCAAGAAACTCTATAAATTCCAAGTAGCATAAACACAAAGAGCTCTCCATCTGGGCACATCATAGGCAAAATACCGAAAGCCAAAGATAAAGATCTTGAAGGCAAAAAGAGAAAAATAACATGATATACATGTACACTCCAGTAAGATTAACAGCTGACTTCTCATCAGACATGATAGCCGTTGGAAGGCAGTGGGGACAACATGTTCTCATTGCTGGAAGTAAAAACTCAAACAAGAATCTTATATCCAGCAAATTACCTTTCACAGATGAAGGTGAAAAAAGACATCCTTAGGTAAATAAAAACTGAGGAAACTTGTTGCTAGCTGACATGTCTTACAAGGAACATTAAAGGGAGAGAATTATTCAGCCATGAGAAATAATGAAGTTCTGATACACACAACATGGGTGAAACCCTAAGTTTTCATGCTAACTGGAGGAAAACACAAAGAATCACACATTGTATGATTCTCACTTATAGGAAATGTCCAGAAGAGCCGAGCCTACAGGACAGAAAGTACATTCGTGATTACCTACGGCTAGGGACAGTTCTCCCTTGTGTCATAATGAAAATATCTGAAAATTGATGGTAGCAATGGTGGCACAGCTCTGTGAATATACCAGCCACCACTCTATTGTGTATTTTAAGGGGATGAATTGTATGACATGTGAATTACACCTACACAATGAAAATAAATGCTACAGGAATTTCTTCAGACTGAAAAACTAAATTAAATGAGACAGCTGTCTGAATCCAAACAAACAGAAAACACTGGTAAATGTACTTCTATAGGTAATTATAAAAGTCAGTATAATTGCATACTTTTTCTCTTTACTTAATTCTCTCAAAGAATCCTAGCATCTCTCTCTCAAAGGAGCCTATATCCTCTCTGTCTCTCTCTGTTTATCTCTCTCTCAAAGTGCCAGCGTGTATTGCTCTCTCTCTCTCAAAGGAACCCAGAATCTCTATCTCTCTGTCTCACTCTGTCTCTCTCTCAGAGAAGCCTAGCATCTCTCTCTCTCTCTCTCTCTCTCTCTCTCTCTCTCTCTCTAAGGATTCTAGCATCTCTCAAATTCTCTCTCTCCCTAAGAAGCCTAGCACCACACTCTCCCTCTTTCAAAGGAGCCTAACATCTCTCAATCTCTCCCTCTTTCTCTCAAGTAGACTAGAATCTCCGTCTTTCTATCTATCTCTATTTCTCTCAAAGGAGCCTAGCATCCCTCAACCTCTCTCTCTCTCAAAGGAGCCTATCTTCTCTCTCTCTCTCTCTCTCTCTCCCTCTCTCTCTCTCGCTCTCAACAGTGTCAACCATCTCACTCTCTCTCTCTCCAAGGAGTAAATCGTCTCTCCCTCTCCCTCCCTCCCCCTCAAAGTGTACTACCATGCCTTTCTCTCTCTCTCTAAAGGGATTCTAGTATCTCTCTCTTACTCCCTCTCGCTAAGAAACCTACCATCACACTCGCTCTCTTTCAAAGGAGACTAGCATCTCTGTCAATCTCTCAAAGGACTCTAGCATCTCTCTCTTTCTCTCTCTCACTAAGAAGCCTAGCATCACACTCACTCTCTTTCAAAAGAGCTTACCATCTCTCTAACTATCTCTCTTTTTCTCAAAGGTGACTAGAATCTCCGTCTTTTTTCTCTCTTTCTCTCAAAGGAGCCTAGCATCCCTCACTCTCTCTCTGTGTCTCTCAACAGAGCCTTGCATGTATCCCTTTATCTGTCTCATTCAAAGGAGCCGAGCATGTCTCTCTCTCTCGAAGGAGCCTAGCATATCTCTGTTACTGTATATCTCTCTTTCTCTCAAAGTAGCCTAGAATATCTCTCCCTCTCTCTCTCAAAGAAGCCAAGCATCTCTCTCTCTGTCTATCCCAAAGGAGCCTAGCAACTCCCTGTCTTTCTCTCTCTCCTTCTCACAAAGGGGCCTATCATCTCTCAGTCTCTCTCTGTCTATCTCTCTCTAAGGAGTCTAGCATGTATCTCCCTCTCTCTCTCTCAAATTAGTCTAGTATCTCTCTCTCTTTCTCAAATGATCCTAGCATCTATCTCTTTCTCTCAAAGGTGTCTAGCATCTCTCTCTCTTTCTCACAGTAGACTAGAATCTCTCTCTAAGAGTTGCATAGCATCTCTGTCTGTCTCTCTCTCTCTAATTAGCCTAGCATCTCTCTCTCTCTCAAATTAGTCTAGATACTCTCTCTTCACTGTCCCTCTGTCTCTCTCTGTAATGAGCCTAGCATCACTCTCAAAGGAGCCTAGCATCTCTCTGTCTCTGTATATCTCTCTTTCTCTCTAAGGAGCCTAGAATCTCTCAACCCCCCACTCTCTCAGAGTGGCCTTTTATCCCTTTCTCTCTCTCTCTCTCACAAAAGAGCCTATCATCTCTCTCTCTGTCCATCTCTCTCTGTTTCTCTTTCTGTGAAAGGAGACTTGCATGTAACTCTCTCTCTTTCAAAGGAGACTAGCATCCCTCTCTCTCTCGAAGCATAGCATCTCTCTGTCTCTGTATATCTCTCTTCCTCTTAAAGGAGCCTAGAATCTCTCTCCTTCTCTCTCTCACTCAAAGGAGCCTATCATCTCTCTGTCTCTGTATATCTCTCTTTTCTCAAAGGAGCCTAGAATCTCTCTCTCTCTAACTCTCTCTAAGGAGCCTACCATCTCCCCCTCTCTCTCTCAAAGTAGACAAGCATCTCTCTCTCCCCTCTCTCTCACAAAGAAGCCTAGCATCTCTCTCTCTCTCTCTCCAAGGATTCTAGCATCTAACCCTTTCTCTCTCTCCCTAAGAAGCCTAGCCTCACACTCTCCCTCTTTCAAAGGAGCCTAACATCTCTCTCTCTCTCTTTCTCTCAAAGGAGACTATAATCTCCCTGTCTTTCTATCTCTCTCACTTTACCTGTTACCCCAGGTTCCTGGGAATTTGTCCCCATGGGACCATCTATGGGATGTCCAGATAGAAGGATTATTGGAAAGCTTCCCACATACACCCAGAGAAATCTACCACTTCTCCCCGAGAGTGGAGCTAATGCCCCTGTGAGGAAGGATCTATGGGGGAACACAAGGAGGGTAAAAATATTCACACTTTGGTTGGACGCCCAGGTTCTAAGTCTGTTCAAACTCACATTCGAATGTGGGGCTTGGTGTCATCCTTGATAACATAGCTGCCAGAAGAGTCATCCAGTTGATCTAGAAAACGCACAACAGAAAGCATCAAGAACACTGACTGGAAGTGATGCAGGATCCCCTTTTTCCTACTTTTGTAGAGCAGCTGAAAGCAGGGTTTCCAAGCTTGCAAGGACGGTAGCTCCCTCAGAACACTAACAGCAGAACTACCGTATGATCCAGCAACCACACTTGTGGGTATTGACACAAAAGGACTAAAATCGGGCTCTCAACGAGACACCTGCACTCCATTGTTCCCTGCAACGTGATTCTGAATAGCTAAGAGGTGGTAACAACCAAGATGCCCATCGACACATGAATGGGGAAAGAATATGTGGTTTATACATACGATGGAATCCAATTTAGCCTTGAAAAAAGGAAATTTTGCAATATGCAACAACATGGATGAACCCCTTGAGAACATTAAATGAAACAAGCCAGTCACAGAAAGAGAAATACTGCATGAATACACTTAACATGTAGTATCTAAAGTAGTCAAATCCATATAACCAAATGGGTGGAATGGTGTTGGCCAGGGTTAGGGTCATGGGAAATGGGGAGTTACTAAACAAGGAGTGTAAAGTCTCAGTGAAGGAAGATGAATAAACTCTGGAGATCTGCTGTACGGCACTGCCAACAATACTACATTAAACACTTAAAACATCTGTTAGACGGTAGGTCTTACGTTAACTCTTCTAGCCACAACAAATATTGTTAAAAAATCATGTGGCAGAGGACTGGGACTTTTAGAAAGACAAATTGTAAATCAACAAAGTAACAGGTAAAAATTATTTTTAAAGCAGTTAAAGTCTCTAGAAGTTATCCTAAAGGTATACAGCATTTTAAGAATTATTCATTCAGGACAACTGAGTATTTGTCGGTAAGAATAGTGAGTTTGTGGCATCTGAGGCATGACTTGTTCCCTTACCTACCAAACCCATGCACTGTGTATCAGAAGCTCTACTTGGAGTGCTCTACTCCTGGGAGGTGCAGGCAGGGACAAAGTGGGTACCTTTCCTCACAGCTCTCATACGTAAAGAGCTAAAGGAAGGTACAGTGAAAAAAGCTCATCAAAGAGAGAATACTATTGAGAGGTAGAAATTGTATTTTTTTAGAACCAAATGGAAATCTTGGAGTTAAGAACCATAACCAAAGTGTATATTTGAGCTGGCAGAAGTAACCAGCAGCCAACTTAAAGCGAGATCCATGGAGATTATGGATTTTGCAGAACAGAGAGAAAAATTAATGAATGAAGGAAAACGAAGAGCCACAGAGAAATGTGGGGCATCAATAAGTGCAGCCACACGTGCAATGCGAATACAAGCAGGATTGGAGAAAGGAACAGAAAAATATTTAAAGTATTTAATGGCAGAAAATTCCCAAAATGTGACCAAAAAACAATACATACATCCAAGAAACTCTATAAATTCCAAGTAGCATAAACACAAAGAGCTCTCCATCTGGGCACATCATAGGCAAAATACCGAAAGCCAAAGATAAAGATCTTGAAGGCAAAAAGAGAAAAATAACGTGATATACATGTACACTCCAGTAAGATTAACAGCTGACTTCTCATCAGACATGATAGCCGTTGGAAGGCAGTGGGGACAACATGTTCTCATTGCTGGAAGTAAAAACTCAAACAAGAATCTTATATCCAGCAAATTACCTTTCACAGATGAAGGTGAAAAAAGACATCCTTAGGTAAATAAAAACTGAGGAAACTTGTTGCTAGCTGACATGTCTTACAAGGAACATTAAAGGGAGAGAATTATTCAGCCATGAGAAATAATGAAGTTCTGATACACACAACATGGGTGAAACCCTAAGTTTTCATGCTAACTGGAGGAAAACACAAAGAATCACACATTGTATGATTCTCACTTATAGGAAATGTCCAGAAGAGCCGAGCCTACAGGACAGAAAGTACATTCGTGATTACCTACGGCTAGGGACAGTTCTCCCTTGTGTCATAATGAAAATATCTGAAAATTGATGGTAGCAATGGTGGCACAGCTCTGTGAATATACCAGCCACCACTCTATTGTGTATTTTAAGGGGATGAATTGTATGACATGTGAATTACACCTACACAATGAAAATAAATGCTACAGGAATTTCTTCAGACTGAAAAACTAAATTAAATGAGACAGCTGTCTGAATCCAAACAAACAGAAAACACTGGTAAATGTACTTCTATAGGTAATTATAAAAGTCAGTATAATTGCATACTTTTTCTCTTTACTTAATTCTCTCAAAGAATCCTAGCATCTCTCTCTCAAAGGAGCCTATATCCTCTCTGTCTCTCTCTGTTTATCTCTCTCTCAAAGTGCCAGCGTGTATTGCTCTCTCTCTCTCAAAGGAACCCAGAATCTCTATCTCTCTGTCTCACTCTGTCTCTCTCTCAGAGAAGCCTAGCATCTCTCTCTCTCTCTCTCTCTCTCTCTCTCTCTCTCTCTGTCTCTCTCTCTCTCTCTAAGGATTCTAGCATCTCTCAAATTCTCTCTCTCCCTAAGAAGCCTAGCACCACACTCTCCCTCTTTCAAAGGAGCCTAACATCTCTCAATCTCTCCCTCTTTCTCTCAAGTAGACTAGAATCTCCGTCTTTCTATCTATCTCTATTTCTCTCAAAGGAGCCTAGCATCCCTCAACCTCTCTCTCTCTCAAAGGAGCCTATCTTCTCTCTCTCTCTCTCTCTCTCTCTCTCTCACTCTCTCTCTCTCTCTCTCTCTCCCTCTCTCTCTCTAGCTCTCAACAGTGACAACCATCTAACTCTCTCTCTCTCCAAGGAGTAAATCGTCTCTCCCTCTCCCTCCCTCCCCCTCAAAGTGTACTACCATGCCTTTCTCTCTCTCTCTAAAGGGATTCTAGGATCTCTCTCTTTCTCCCTCTCGCTAAGAAACCTACCATCACACTCGCTCTCTTTCAAAGGAGACTAGCATCTCTGTCAATCTCTCAAAGGACTCTAGCATCTCTCTCTTTCTCTCTCTCACTAAGAAGCCTAGCATCACACTCACTCTCTTTCAAAAGAGCTTACCATCTCTCTAACTATCTCTCTTTTTCTCAAAGGTGACTAGAATCTCCGTCTTTTTTCTCTCTTTCTCTCAAAGGAGCCTAGCATCCCTCACTCTCTCTCTGTGTCTCTCAACAGAGCCTTACATGTATCCCTTTATCTGTCTCATTCAAAGGAGCCGAGCATGTCTCTCTCTCTCGAAGGAGCCTAGCATAACTCTGTTACTGTATATCTCTCTTTCTCTCAAAGTAGCCTAGAATATCTCTCCCTCTCTCTCTCAAAGAAGCCAAGCATCTCTCTCTCTGTCTATCCCAAAGGAGCCTAGCAACTCCCTGTCTTTCTCTCTCTCCTTCTCACAAAGGGGCCTATCATCTCTCAGTCTCTCTCTGTCTATCTCTCTCTAAGGAGTCTAGCATGTATCTCCCTCTCTCTCTCTCAAATTAGTCTAGTATCTCTCTCTCTTTCTCAAATGATCCTAGCATCTATCTCTTTCTCTCAAAGGTGTCTAGCATCTCTCTCTCTTTCTCACAGTAGACTAGAATCTCTCTCTAAGAGTTGCATAGCATCTCTGTCTGTCTCTCTCTCTCTAATTAGCCTAGCATCTCTCTCTCTCTCAAATTAGTCTAGATACTCTCTCTTCACTGTCCCTCTGTCTCTCTCTGTAATGAGCCTAGCATCACTCTCAAAGGAGCCTAGCATCTCTCTGTCTCTGTATATCTCTCTTTCTCTCTAAGGAGCCTAGAATCTCTCAACCCCCCACTCTCTCAGAGTGGCCTTTTATCCCTTTCTCTCTCTCTCTCTCACAAAAGAGCCTATCATCTCTCTCTCTGTCCATCTCTCTCTGTTTCTCTTTCTGTGAAAGGAGACTTGCATGTAACTCTCTCTCTTTCAAAGGAGACTAGCATCCCTCTCTCTCTCGAAGCATAGCATCTCTCTGTCTCTGTATATCTCTCTTCCTCTTAAAGGAGCCTAGAATCTCTCTCCTTCTCTCTCTCACTCAAAGGAGCCTATCATCTCTCTGTCTCTGTATATCTCTCTTTTCTCAAAGGAGCCTAGAATCTCTCTCTCTCTAACTCTCTCTAAGGAGCCTACCATCTCCCCCTCTCTCTCTCAAAGTAGACAAGCATCTCTCTCTCCCCTCTCTCTCACAAAGAATCCTAGCATCTCTCTCTCTCTCTCTCCAAGGATTCTAGCATCTAACCCTTTCTCTCTCTCCCTAAGAAGCCTAGCCTCACACTCTCCCTCTTTCAAAGGAGCCTAACATCTCTCTCTCTCTCTTTCTCTCAAAGGAGACTATAATCTCCCTGTCTTTCTATCTCTCTCACTTTACCTGTTACCCCAGGTTCCTGGGAATTTGTCCCCATGGGACCATCTATGGGATGTCCAGATAGAAGGATTATTGGAAAGCTTCCCACATACACCCAGAGAAATCTACCACTTCTCCCCGAGAGTGGAGCTAATGCCCCTGTGAGGAAGGATCTATGGGGGAACACAAGGAGGGTAAAAATATTCACACTTTGGTTGGACGCCCAGGTTCTAAGTCTGTTCAAACTCACATTCGAATGTGGGGCTTGGTGTCATCCTTGATAACATAGCTGCCAGAAGAGTCATCCAGTTGATCTAGAAAACGCACAACAGAAAGCATCAAGAACACTGACTGGAAGTGATGCAGGATCCCCTTTTTCCTACTTTTGTAGAACAGCTGAAAGCAGGGTTTCCAAGCTTGCAAGGACGGGAGCTCCCTCAGAACACTAACAGCAGAACTACCGTATGATCCAGCAACCACACTTGTGGGTATTGACACAAAAGGACTAAAATCGGGCTCTCAACGAGACACCTGCACTCCATTGTTCCCTGCAACGTGATTCTGAATAGCTAAGAGGTGGTAACAACCAAGATGCCCATCGACACATGAATGGGGAAAGAATATGTGGTTTATACATACGATGGAATCCAATTTAGCCTTGAAAAAAGGAAATTTTGCAATATGCAACAACATGGATGAACCCCTTGAGAACATTAAATGAAACAAGCCAGTCACAGAAAGAGAAATACTGCATGAATACACTTAACATGTAGTATCTAAAGTAGTCAAATCCATATAACCAAATGGGTGGAATGGTGTTGTCCAGGGTTAGGGTCATGGGAAATGGGGAGTTACTAAACAAGGAGTGTAAAGTCTCAGTGAAGGAAGATGAATAAACTCTGGAGATCTGCTGTACGGCACTGCCAACAATACTACATTAAACACTTAAAACATCTGTTAGACGGTAGGTCTTACGTTAACTCTTCTAGCCACAACAAATATTGTTAAAAAATCATGTGGCAGAGGACTGGGACTTTTAGAAAGACAAATTGTAAATCAACAAAGTAACAGGTAAAAATTATTTTTAAAGCAGTTAAAGTCTCTAGAAGTTATCCTAAAGGTATACAGCATTTTAAGAAATATTCATTCAGGACAACTGAGTATTTGTCGGTAAGAATAGTGAGTTTGTGGCATCTGAGGCATGACTTGTTCCCTTACCTACCAAACCCATGCACTGTGTATCAGAAGCTCTACTTGGAGTGCTCTACTCCTGGGAGGTGCAGGCAGGGACAAAGTGGGTACCTTTCCTCACAGCTCTCATACGTAAAGAGCTAAAGGAAGGTACAGTGAAAAAAGCTAATCAAAGAGAGAATACTATTGAGAGGTAGAAATTGTATTTTTTTAGAACCAAATGGAAATCTTGGAGTTAAGAACCATAACCAAAGTGTATATTTGAGCTGGCAGAAGTAACCAGCAGCCAACTTAAAGCGAGATCCATGGAGATTATGGATTTTGCAGAACAGAGAGAAAAATTAATGAATGAAGGAAAACGAAGAGCCACAGAGAAATGTGGGGCATCAATAAGTGCAGCCACACGTGCAATGCGAATACAAGCAGGATTGGAGAAAGGAACAGAAAAATATTTAAAGTATTTAATGGCAGAAAATTCCCAAAATGTGACCAAAAAACAATACATACATCCAAGAAACTCTATAAATTCCAAGTAGCATAAACACAAAGAGCTCTCCATCTGGGCACATCATAGGCAAAATACCGAAAGCCAAAGATAAAGATCTTGAAGGCAAAAAGAGAAAAATAACGTGATATACATGTACACTCCAGTAAGATTAACAGCTGACTTCTCATCAGACATGATAGCCGTTGGAAGGCAGTGGGGACAACATGTTCTCATTGCTGGAAGTAAAAACTCAAACAAGAATCTTATATCCAGCAAATTACCTTTCACAGATGAAGGTGAAAAAAGACATCCTTAGGTAAATAAAAACTGAGGAAACTTGTTGCTAGCTGACATGTCTTACAAGGAACATTAAAGGGAGAGAATTATTCAGCCATGAGAAATAATGAAGTTCTGATACACACAACATGGGTGAAACCCTAAGTTTTCATGCTAACTGGAGGAAAACACAAAGAATCACACATTGTATGATTCTCACTTATAGGAAATGTCCAGAAGAGCCGAGCCTACAGGACAGAAAGTACATTCGTGATTACCTACGGCTAGGGACAGTTCTCCCTTGTGTCATAATGAAAATATCTGAAAATTGATGGTAGCAATGGTGGCACAGCTCTGTGAATATACCAGCCACCACTCTATTGTGTATTTTAAGGGGATGAATTGTATGACATGTGAATTACACCTACACAATGAAAATAAATGCTACAGGAATTTCTTCAGACTGAAAAACTAAATTAAATGAGACAGCTGTCTGAATCCAAACAAACAGAAAACACTGGTAAATGTACTTCTATAGGTAATTATAAAAGTCAGTATAATTGCATACTTTTTCTCTTTACTTAATTCTCTCAAAGAATCCTAGCATCTCTCTCTCAAAGGAGCCTATATCCTCTCTGTCTCTCTCTGTTTATCTCTCTCTCAAAGTGCCAGCGTGTATTGCTCTCTCTCTCTCAAAGGAACCCAGAATCTCTATCTCTCTGTCTCACTCTGTCTCTCTCTCAGAGAAGCCTAGCATCTCTCTCTCTCTCTCTCTCTCTCTCTCTCTCTCTCTCTCTCTCTGTCTCTCTCTCTCTCTCTAAGGATTCTAGCATCTCTCAAATTCTCTCTCTCCCTAAGAAGCCTAGCACCACACTCTCCCTCTTTCAAAGGAGCCTAACATCTCTCAATCTCTCCCTCTTTCTCTCAAGTAGACTAGAATCTCCGTCTTTCTATCTATCTCTATTTCTCTCAAAGGAGCCTAGCATCCCTCAACCTCTCTCTCTCTCAAAGGAGCCTATCTTCTCTCTCTCTCTCTCTCTCTCTCTCTCCCTCTCTCTCTCTAGCTCTCAACAGTGACAACCATCTAACTCTCTCTCTCTCCAAGGAGTAAATCGTCTCTCCCTCTCCCTCCCTCCCCCTCAAAGTGTACTACCATGCCTTTCTCTCTCTCTCTAAAGGGATTCTAGGATCTCTCTCTTTCTCCCTCTCGCTAAGAAACCTACCATCACACTCGCTCTCTTTCAAAGGAGACTAGCATCTCTGTCAATCTCTCAAAGGACTCTAGCATCTCTCTCTTTCTCTCTCTCACTAAGAAGCCTAGCATCACACTCACTCTCTTTCAAAAGAGCTTACCATCTCTCTAACTATCTCTCTTTTTCTCAAAGGTGACTAGAATCTCCGTCTTTTTTCTCTCTTTCTCTCAAAGGAGCCTAGCATCCCTCACTCTCTCTCTGTGTCTCTCAACAGAGCCTTGCATGTATCCCTTTATCTGTCTCATTCAAAGGAGCCGAGCATGTCTCTCTCTCTCGAAGGAGCCTAGCATAACTCTGTTACTGTATATCTCTCTTTCTCTCAAAGTAGCCTAGAATATCTCTCCCTCTCTCTCTCAAAGAAGCCAAGCATCTCTCTCTCTGTCTATCCCAAAGGAGCCTAGCAACTCCCTGTCTTTCTCTCTCTCCTTCTCACAAAGGGGCCTATCATCTCTCAGTCTCTCTCTGTCTATCTCTCTCTAAGGAGTCTAGCATGTATCTCCCTCTCTCTCTCTCAAATTAGTCTAGTATCTCTCTCTCTTTCTCAAATGATCTTAGCATCTATCTCTTTCTCTCAAAGGTGTCTAGCATCTCTCTCTCTTTCTCACAGTAGACTAGAATCTCTCTCTAAGAGTTGCATAGCATCTCTGTCTGTCTCTCTCTCTCTAATTAGCCTAGCATCTCTCTCTCTCTCAAATTAGTCTATATACTCTCTCTTCACTGTCCCTCTGTCTCTCTCTGTAATGAGCCTAGCATCACTCTCAAAGGAGCCTAGCATCTCTCTGTCTCTGTATATCTCTCTTTCTCTCTAAGGAGCCTAGAATCTCTCAACCCCCCACTCTCTCAGAGTGGCCTTTTATCCCTTTCTCTCTCTCTCTCTCACAAAAGAGCCTATCATCTCTCTCTCTGTCCATCTCTCTCTGTTTCTCTTTCTGTGAAAGGAGACTTGCATGTAACTCTCTCTCTTTCAAAGGAGACTAGCATCCCTCTCTCTCTCGAAGCATAGCATCTCTCTGTCTCTGTATATCTCTCTTCCTCTTAAAGGAGCCTAGAATCTCTCTCCTTCTCTCTCTCACTCAAAGGAGCCTATCATCTCTCTGTCTCTGTATATCTCTCTTTTCTCAAAGGAGCCTAGAATCTCTCTCTCTCTAACTCTCTCTAAGGAGCCTACCATCTCCCCCTCTCTCTCTCAAAGTAGACAAGCATCTCTCTCTCCCCTCTCTCTCACAAAGAAGCCTAGCATCTCTCTCTCTCTCTCTCCAAGGATTCTAGCATCTAACCCTTTCTCTCTCTCCCTAAGAAGCCTAGCCTCACACTCTCCCTCTTTCAAAGGAGCCTAACATCTCTCTCTCTCTCTTTCTCTCAAAGGAGACTATAATCTCCCTGTCTTTCTATCTCTCTCACTTTACCTGTTACCCCAGGTTCCTGGGAATTTGTCCCCATGGGACCATCTATGGGATGTCCAGATAGAAGGATTATTGGAAAGCTTCCCACATACACCCAGAGAAATCTACCACTTCTCCCCGAGAGTGGAGCTAATGCCCCTGTGAGGAAGGATCTATGGGGGAACACAAGGAGGGTAAAAATATTCACACTTTGGTTGGACGCCCAGGTTCTAAGTCTGTTCAAACTCACATTCGAATGTGGGGCTTGGTGTCATCCTTGATAACATAGCTGCCAGAAGAGTCATCCAGTTGATCTAGAAAACGCACAACAGAAAGCATCAAGAACACTGACTGGAAGTGATGCAGGATCCCCTTTTTCCTACTTTTGTAGAGCAGCTGAAAGCAGGGTTTCCAAGCTTGCAAGGACGGGAGCTCCCTCAGAACACTAACAGCAGAACTACCGTATGATCCAGCAACCACACTTGTGGGTATTGACACAAAAGGACTAAAATCGGGCTCTCAACGAGACACCTGCACTCCATTGTTCCCTGCAACGTGATTCTGAATAGCTAAGAGGTGGTAACAACCAAGATGCCCATCGACACATGAATGGGGAAAGAATATGTGGTTTATACATACGATGGAATCCAATTTAGCCTTGAAAAAAGGAAATTTTGCAATATGCAACAACATGGATGAACCCCTTGAGAACATTAAATGAAACAAGCCAGTCACAGAAAGAGAAATACTGCATGAATACACTTAACATGTAGTATCTAAAGTAGTCAAATCCATATAACCAAATGGGTGGAATGGTGTTGGCCAGGGTTAGGGTCATGGGAAATGGGGAGTTACTAAACAAGGAGTGTAAAGTCTCAGTGAAGGAAGATGAATAAACTCTGGAGATCTGCTGTACGGCACTGCCAACAATACTACATTAAACACTTAAAACATCGGTTAGACGGTAGGTCTTACGTTAACTCTTCTAGCCACAACAAATATTGTTAAAAAATCATGTGGAAGAGGACTGGGACTTCTAGAAAGACAAATTGTAAATCAACAAAGTAACAGGTAAAAATTATTTTTAAAGCAGTTAAAGTCTCTAGAAGTTATCCTAAAGGTATACAGCATTTTAAGAAATATTCATTCAGGACAACTGAGTATTTGTCGGTAAGAATAGTGAGTTTGTGGCATCTGAGGCATGACTTGTTCCCTTACCTACCAAACCCATGCACTGTGTATCAGAAGCTCTACTTGGAGTGCTCTACTCCTGGGAGGTGCAGGCAGGGACAAAGTGGGTACCTTTCCTCACAGCTCTCATACGTAAATAGCTAAAGGAAGGTACAGTGAAAAAAGCTAATCAAAGAGAGAATACTATTGAGAGGTAGAAATTGTATTTTTTTAGAACCAAATGGAAATCTTGGAGTTAAGAACCATAACCAAAGTGTATATTTGAGCTGGCAGAAGTAACCAGCAGCCAACTTAAAGCGAGATCCATGGAGATTATGGATTTTGCAGAACAGAGAGAAAAATTAATGAATGAAGGAAAACGAAGAGCCACAGAGAAATGTGGGGCATCAATAAGTGCAGCCACACGTGCAATGCGAATACAAGCAGGATTGGAGAAAGGAACAGAAAAATATTTAAAGTATTTAATGGCAGAAAATTCCCAAAATGTGACCAAAAAACAATACATACATCCAAGAAACTCTATAAATTCCAAGTAGCATAAACACAAAGAGCTCTCCATCTGGGCACATCATAGGCAAAATACCGAAAGCCAAAGATAAAGATCTTGAAGGCAAAAAGAGAAAAATAACGTGATATACATGTACACTCCAGTAAGATTAACAGCTGACTTCTCATCAGACATGATAGCCGTTGGAAGGCAGTGGGGACAACATGTTCTCATTGCTGGAAGTAAAAACTCAAACAAGAATCTTATATCCAGCAAATTACCTTTCACAGATGAAGGTGAAAAAAGACATCCTTAGGTAAATAAAAACTGAGGAAACTTGTTGCTAGCTGACATGTCTTACAAGGAACATTAAAGGGAGAGAATTATTCAGCCATGAGAAATAATGAAGTTCTGATACACACAACATGGGTGAAACCCTAAGTTTTCATGCTAACTGGAGGAAAACACAAAGAATCACACATTGTATGATTCTCACTTATAGGAAATGTCCAGAAGAGCCGAGCCTACAGGACAGAAAGTACATTCGTGATTACCTACGGCTAGGGACAGTTCTCCCTTGTGTCATAATGAAAATATCTGAAAATTGATGGTAGCAATGGTGGCACAGCTCTGTGAATATACCAGCCACCACTCTATTGTGTATTTTAAGGGGATGAATTGTATGACATGTGAATTACACCTACACAATGAAAATAAATGCTACAGGAATTTCTTCAGACTGAAAAACTAAATTAAATGAGACAGCTGTCTGAATCCAAACAAACAGAAAACACTGGTAAATGTACTTCTATAGGTAATTATAAAAGTCAGTATAATTGCATACTTTTTCTCTTTACTTAATTCTCTCAAAGAATCCTAGCATGTCTCTCTCAAAGGAGCCTATATCCTCTCTGTCTCTCTCTGTTTATCTCTCTCTCAAAGAGCCAGCATGTATTGCTCTCTCTCTCTCAAAGGAACCCAGAATCTCTATCTCTCTGTCTCACTCTGTCTCTCTCTCAGAGAAGCCTAGCATCTCTCTCTCTCTCTCTCTCTCTCTCTCTCTCTCTCTCTCTGTCTCTCTCTCTCTCTCTAAGGATTCTAGCATCTCTCAAATTCTCTCTCTCCCTAAGAAGCCTAGCACCACACTCTCCCTCTTTCAAAGGAGCCTAACATCTCTCAATCTCTCCCTCTTTCTCTCAAGTAGACTAGAATCTCCGTCTTTCTATCTATCTCTATTTCTCTCAAAGGAGCCTAGCATCCCTCAACCTCTCTCTCTCTCAAAGGAGCCTATCTTCTCTCTCTCTCTCTCTCTCTCTCTCTCCCTCTCTCTCTCTAGCTCTCAACAGTGACAACCATCTAACTCTCTCTCTCTCCAAGGAGTAAATCGTCTCTCCCTCTCCCTCCCTCCCCCTCAAAGTGTACTACCATGCCTTTCTCTCTCTCTCTAAAGGGATTCTAGGATCTCTCTCTTTCTCCCTCTCGCTAAGAAACCTACCATCACACTCGCTCTCTTTCAAAGGAGACTAGCATCTCTGTCAATCTCTCAAAGGACTCTAGCATCTCTCTCTTTCTCTCTCTCACTAAGAAGCCTAGCATCACACTCACTCTCTTTCAAAAGAGCTTACCATCTCTCTAACTATCTCTCTTTTTCTCAAAGGTGACTAGAATCTCCGTCTTTTTTCTCTCTTTCTCTCAAAGGAGCCTAGCATCCCTCACTCTCTCTCTGTGTCTCTCAACAGAGCCTTGCATGTATCCCTTTATCTGTCTCATTCAAAGGAGCCGAGCATGTCTCTCTCTCTCGAAGGAGCCTAGCATATCTCTGTTACTGTATATCTCTCTTTCTCTCAAAGTAGCCTAGAATATCTCTCCCTATCTCTCTCAAAGAAGCCAAGCATCTCTCTCTCTGTCTATCCCAAAGGAGCCTAGCAACTCCCTGTCTTTCTCTCTCTCCTTCTCACAAAGGGGCCTATCATCTCTCAGTCTCTCTCTGTCTATCTCTCTCTAAGGAGTCTAGCATGTATCTCCCTCTCTCTCTCTCAAATTAGTCTAGTATCTCTCTCTCTTTCTCAAATGATCCTAGCATCTATCTCTTTCTCTCAAAGGTGTCTAGCATCTCTCTCTCTTTCTCACAGTAGACTAGAATCTCTCTCTAAGAGTTGCATAGCATCTCTGTCTGTCTCTCTCTCTCTAATTAGCCTAGCATCTCTCTCTCTCTCAAATTAGTCTAGATACTCTCTCTTCACTGTCCCTCTGTCTCTCTCTGTAATGAGCCTAGCATCACTCTCAAAGGAGCCTAGCATCTCTCTGTCTCTGTATATCTCTCTTTCTCTCTAAGGAGCCTAGAATCTCTCAACCCCCCACTCTCTCAGAGTGGCCTTTTATCCCTTTCTCTCTCTCTCTCTCACAAAAGAGCCTATCATCTCTCTCTCTGTCCATCTCTCTCTGTTTCTCTTTCTGTGAAAGGAGACTTGCATGTAACTCTCTCTCTTTCAAAGGAGACTAGCATCCCTCTCTCTCTCGAAGCATAGCATCTCTCTGTCTCTGTATATCTCTCTTCCTCTTAAAGGAGCCTAGAATCTCTCTCCTTCTCTCTCTCACTCAAAGGAGCCTATCATCTCTCTGTCTCTGTATATCTCTCTTTTCTCAAAGGAGCCTAGAATCTCTCTCTCTCTAACTCTCTCTAAGGAGCCTACCATCTCCCCCTCTCTCTCTCAAAGTAGACAAGCATCTCTCTCTCCCCTCTCTCTCACAAAGAAGCCTAGCATCTCTCTCTCTCTCTCTCCAAGGATTCTAGCATCTAACCCTTTCTCTCTCTCCCTAAGAAGCCTAGCCTCACACTCTCCCTCTTTCAAAGGAGCCTAACATCTCTCTCTCTCTCTTTCTCTCAAAGGAGACTATAATCTCCCTGTCTTTCTATCTCTCTCACTTTACCTGTTACCCCAGGTTCCTGGGAATTTGTCCCCATGGGACCATCTATGGGATGTCCAGATAGAAGGATTATTGGAAAGCTTCCCACATACACCCAGAGAAATCTACCACTTCTCCCCGAGAGTGGAGCTAATGCCCCTGTGAGGAAGGATCTATGGGGGAACACAAGGAGGGTAAAAATATTCACACTTTGGTTGGACGCCCAGGTTCTAAGTCTGTTCAAACTCACATTCGAATGTGGGGCTTGGTGTCATCCTTGATAACATAGCTGCCAGAAGAGTCATCCAGTTGATCTAGAAAACGCACAACAGAAAGCATCAAGAACACTGACTGGAAGTGATGCAGGATCCCCTTTTTCCTACTTTTGTAGAACAGCTGAAAGCAGGGTTTCCAAGCTTGCAAGGACGGGAGCTCCCTCAGAACACTAACAGCAGAACTACCGTATGATCCAGCAACCACACTTGTGGGTATTGACACAAAAGGACTAAAATCGGGCTCTCAACGAGACACCTGCACTCCATTGTTCCCTGCAACGTGATTCTGAATAGCTAAGAGGTGGTAACAACCAAGATGCCCATCGACACATGAATGGGGAAAGAATATGTGGTTTATACATACGATGGAATCCAATTTAGCCTTGAAAAAAGGAAATTTTGCAATATGCAACAACATGGATGAACCCCTTGAGAACATTAAATGAAACAAGCCAGTCACAGAAAGAGAAATACTGCATGAATACACTTAACATGTAGTATCTAAAGTAGTCAAATCCATATAACCAAATGGGTGGAATGGTGTTGGCCAGGGTTAGGGTCATGGGAAATGGGGAGTTACTAAACAAGGAGTGTAAAGTCTCAGTGAAGGAAGATGAATAAACTCTGGAGATCTGCTGTACGGCACTGCCAACAATACTACATTAAACACTTAAAACATCTGTTAGACGGTAGGTCTTACGTTAACTCTTCTAGCCACAACAAATATTGTTAAAAAATCATGTGGCAGAGGACTGGGACTTTTAGAAAGACAAATTGTAAATCAACAAAGTAACAGGTAAAAATTATTTTTAAAGCAGTTAAAGTCTCTAGAAGTTATCCTAAAGGTATACAGCATTTTAAGAATTATTCATTCAGGACAACTGAGTATTTGTCGGTAAGAATAGTGAGTTTGTGGCATCTGAGGCATGACTTGTTCCCTTACCTACCAAACCCATGCACTGTGTATCAGAAGCTCTACTTGGAGTGCTCTACTCCTGGGAGGTGCAGGCAGGGACAAAGTGGGTACCTTTCCTCACAGCTCTCATACGTAAAGAGCTAAAGGAAGGTACAGTGAAAAAAGCTCATCAAAGAGAGAATACTATTGAGAGGTAGAAATTGTATTTTTTTAGAACCAAATGGAAATCTTGGAGTTAAGAACCATAACCAAAGTGTATATTTGAGCTGGCAGAAGTAACCAGCAGCCAACTTAAAGCGAGATCCATGGAGATTATGGATTTTGCAGAACAGAGAGAAAAATTAATGAATGAAGGAAAACGAAGAGCCACAGAGAAATGTGGGGCATCAATAAGTGCAGCCACACGTGCAATGCGAATACAAGCAGGATTGGAGAAAGGAACAGAAAAATATTTAAAGTATTTAATGGCAGAAAATTCCCAAAATGTGACCAAAAAACAATACATACATCCAAGAAACTCTATAAATTCCAAGTAGCATAAACACAAAGAGCTCTCCATCTGGGCACATCATAGGCAAAATACCGAAAGCCAAAGATAAAGATCTTGAAGGCAAAAAGAGAAAAATAACGTGATATACATGTACACTCCAGTAAGATTAACAGCTGACTTCTCATCAGACATGATAGCCGTTGGAAGGCAGTGGGGACAACATGTTCTCATTGCTGGAAGTAAAAACTCAAACAAGAATCTTATATCCAGCAAATTACCTTTCACAGATGAAGGTGAAAAAAGACATCCTTAGGTAAATAAAAACTGAGGAAACTTGTTGCTAGCTGACATGTCTTACAAGGAACATTAAAGGGAGAGAATTATTCAGCCATGAGAAATAATGAAGTTCTGATACACACAACATGGGTGAAACCCTAAGTTTTCATGCTAACTGGAGGAAAACACAAAGAATCACACATTGTATGATTCTCACTTATAGGAAATGTCCAGAAGAGCCGAGCCTACAGGACAGAAAGTACATTCGTGATTACCTACGGCTAGGGACAGTTCTCCCTTGTGTCATAATGAAAATATCTGAAAATTGATGGTAGCAATGGTGGCACAGCTCTGTGAATATACCAGCCACCACTCTATTGTGTATTTTAAGGGGATGAATTGTATGACATGTGAATTACACCTACACAATGAAAATAAATGCTACAGGAATTTCTTCAGACTGAAAAACTAAATTAAATGAGACAGCTGTCTGAATCCAAACAAACAGAAAACACTGGTAAATGTACTTCTATAGGTAATTATAAAAGTCAGTATAATTGCATACTTTTTCTCTTTACTTAATTCTCTCAAAGAATCCTAGCATCTCTCTCTCAAAGGAGCCTATATCCTCTCTGTCTCTCTCTGTTTATCTCTCTCTCAAAGTGCCAGCGTGTATTGCTCTCTCTCTCTCAAAGGAACCCAGAATCTCTATCTCTCTGTCTCACTCTGTCTCTCTCTCAGAGAAGCCTAGCATCTCTCTCTCTCTCTCTCTCTCTCTCTCTCTCTCTCTCTCTCTCTGTCTCTCTCTCTCTCTCTAAGGATTCTAGCTTCTCTCAAATTCTCTCTCTCCCTAAGAAGCCTAGCACCACACTCTCCCTCTTTCAAAGGAGCCTAACATCTCTCAATCTCTCCCTCTTTCTCTCAAGTAGACTAGAATCTCCGTCTTTCTATCTATCTCTATTTCTCTCAAAGGAGCCTAGCATCCCTCAACCTCTCTCTCTCTCAAAAGAGCCTATCTTCTCTCTCTCTCTCTCTCTCTCTCTCTCTCCCTCTCTCTCTCTAGCTCTCAACAGTGACAACCATCTAACTCTCTCTCTCTCCAAGGAGTAAATCGTCTCTCCCTCTCCCTCCCTCCCCCTCAAAGTGTACTACCATGCCTTTCTCTCTCTCTCTAAAGGGATTCTAGGATCTCTCTCTTTCTCCCTCTCGCTAAGAAACCTACCATCACACTCGCTCTCTTTCAAAGGAGACTAGCATCTCTGTCAATCTCTCAAAGGACTCTAGCATCTCTCTCTTTCTCTCTCTCACTAAGAAGCCTAGCATCACACTCACTCTCTTTCAAAAGAGCTTACCATCTCTCTAACTATCTCTCTTTTTCTCAAAGGTGACTAGAATCTCCGTCTTTTTTCTCTCTTTCTCTCAAAGGAGCCTAGCATCCCTCACTCTCTCTCTGTGTCTCTCAACAGAGCCTTGCATGTATCCCTTTATCTGTCTCATTCAAAGGAGCCGAGCATGTCTCTCTCTCTCGAAGGAGCCTAGCATAACTCTGTTACTGTATATCTCTCTTTCTCTCAAAGTAGCCTAGAATATCTCTCCCTCTCTCTCTCAAAGAAGCCAAGCATCTCTCTCTCTGTCTATCCCAAAGGAGCCTAGCAACTCCCTGTCTTTCTCTCTCTCCTTCTCACAAAGGGGCCTATCATCTCTCAGTCTCTCTCTGTCTATCTCTCTCTAAGGAGTCTAGCATGTATCTCCCTCTCTCTCTCTCAAATTAGTCTAGTATCTCTCTCTCTTTCTCAAATGATCCTAGCATCTATCTCTTTCTCTCAAAGGTGTCTAGCATCTCTCTCTCTTTCTCACAGTAGACTAGAATCTCTCTCTAAGAGTTGCATAGCATCTCTGTCTGTCTCTCTCTCTCTAATTAGCCTAGCATCTCTCTCTCTCTCAAATTAGTCTAGATACTCTCTCTTCACTGTCCCTCTGTCTCTCTCTGTAATGAGCCTAGCATCACTCTCAAAGGAGCCTAGCATCTCTCTGTCTCTGTATATCTCTCTTTCTCTCTAAGGAGCCTAGAATCTCTCAACCCCCCACTCTCTCAGAGTGGCCTTTTATCCCTTTCTCTCTCTCTCTCTCACAAAAGAGCCTATCATCTCTCTCTCTGTCCATCTCTCTCTGTTTCTCTTTCTGTGAAAGGAGACTTGCATGTAACTCTCTCTCTTTCAAAGGAGACTAGCATCCCTCTCTCTCTCGAAGCATAGCATCTCTCTGTCTCTGTATATCTCTCTTCCTCTTAAAGGAGCCTAGAATCTCTCTCCTTCTCTCTCTCACTCAAAGGAGCCTATCATCTCTCTGTCTCTGTATATCTCTCTTTTCTCAAAGGAGCCTAGAATCTCTCTCTCTCTAACTCTCTCTAAGGAGCCTACCATCTCCCCCTCTCTCTCTCAAAGTAGACAAGCATCTCTCTCTCCCCTCTCTCTCACAAAGAAGCCTAGCATCTCTCTCTCTCTCTCTCCAAGGATTCTAGCATCTAACCCTTTCTCTCTCTCCCTAAGAAGCCTAGCCTCACACTCTCCCTCTTTCAAAGGAGCCTAACATCTCTCTCTCTCTCTTTCTCTCAAAGGAGACTATAATCTCCCTGTCTTTCTATCTCTCTCACTTTACCTGTTACCCCAGGTTCCTGGGAATTTGTCCCCATGGGACCATCTATGGGATGTCCAGATAGAAGGATTATTGGAAAGCTTCCCACATACACCCAGAGAAATCTACCACTTCTCCCCGAGAGTGGAGCTAATGCCCCTGTGAGGAAGGATCTATGGGGGAACACAAGGAGGGTAAAAATATTCACACTTTGGTTGGACGCCCAGGTTCTAAGTCTGTTCAAACTCACATTCGAATGTGGGGCTTGGTGTCATCCTTGATAACATAGCTGCCAGAAGAGTCATCCAGTTGATCTAGAAAACGCACAACAGAAAGCATCAAGAACACTGACTGGAAGTGATGCAGGATCCCCTTTTTCCTACTTTTGTAGAGCAGCTGAAAGCAGGGTTTCCAAGCTTGCAAGGACGGTAGCTCCCTCAGAACACTAACAGCAGAACTACCGTATGATCCAGCAACCACACTTGTGGGTATTGACACAAAAGGACTAAAATCGGGCTCTCAACGAGACACCTGCACTCCATTGTTCCCTGCAACGTGATTCTGAATAGCTAAGAGGTGGTAACAACCAAGATGCCCATCGACACATGAATGGGGAAAGAATATGTGGTTTATACATACGATGGAATCCAATTTAGCCTTGAAAAAAGGAAATTTTGCAATATGCAACAACATGGATGAACCCCTTGAGAACATTAAATGAAACAAGCCAGTCACAGAAAGAGAAATACTGCATGAATACACTTAACATGTAGTATCTAAAGTAGTCAAATCCATATAACCAAATGGGTGGAATGGTGTTGGCCAGGGTTAGGGTCATGGGAAATGGGGAGTTACTAAACAAGGAGTGTAAAGTCTCAGTGAAGGAAGATGAATAAACTCTGGAGATCTGCTGTACGGCACTGCCAACAATACTACATTAAACACTTAAAACATCTGTTAGACGGTAGGTCTTACGTTAACTCTTCTAGCCACAACAAATATTGTTAAAAAATCATGTGGCAGAGGACTGGGACTTTTAGAAAGACAAATTGTAAATCAACAAAGTAACAGGTAAAAATTATTTTTAAAGCAGTTAAAGTCTCTAGAAGTTATTCTAAAGGTATACAGCATTTTAAGAATTATTCATTCAGGACAACTGAGTATTTGTCGGTAAGAATAGTGAGTTTGTGGCATCTGAGGCATGACTTGTTCCCTTACCTACCAAACCCATGCACTGTGTATCAGAAGCTCTACTTGGAGTGCTCTACTCCTGGGAGGTGCAGGCAGGGACAAAGTGGGTACCTTTCCTCACAGCTCTCATACGTAAAGAGCTAAAGGAAGGTACAGTGAAAAAAGCTCATCAAAGAGAGAATACTATTGAGAGGTAGAAATTGTATTTTTTTAGAACCAAATGGAAATCTTGGAGTTAAGAACCATAACCAAAGTGTATATTTGAGCTGGCAGAAGTAACCAGCAGCCAACTTAAAGCGAGATCCATGGAGATTATGGATTTTGCAGAACAGAGAGAAAAATTAATGAATGAAGGAAAACGAAGAGCCACAGAGAAATGTGGGGCATCAATAAGTGCAGCCACACGTGCAATGCGAATACAAGCAGGATTGGAGAAAGGAACAGGAAAATATTTAAAGTATTTAATGGCAGAAAATTCCCAAAATGTGACCAAAAAACAATACATACATTCAAGAAACTCTATAAATTCCAAGTAGCATAAACACAAAGAGCTCTCCATCTGGGCACATCATAGGCAAAATACCGAAAGCCAAAGATAAAGATCTTGAAGGCAAAAAGAGAAAAATAACATGATATACATGTACACTCCAGTAAGATTAACAGCTGACTTCTCATCAGACATGATAGCCGTTGGAAGGCAGTGGGGACAACATGTTCTCATTGCTGGAAGTAAAAACTCAAACAAGAATCTTATATCCAGCAAATTACCTTTCACAGATGAAGGTGAAAAAAGACATCCTTAGGTAAATAAAAACTGAGGAAACTTGTTGCTAGCTGACATGTCTTACAAGGAACATTAAAGGGAGAGAATTATTCAGCCATGAGAAATAATGAAGTTCTGATACACACAACATGGGTGAAACCCTAAGTTTTCATGCTAACTGGAGGAAAACACAAAGAATCACACATTGTATGATTCTCACTTATAGGAAATGTCCAGAAGAGCCGAGCCTACAGGACAGAAAGTACATTCGTGATTACCTACGGCTAGGGACAGTTCTCCCTTGTGTCATAATGAAAATATCTGAAAATTGATGGTAGCAATGGTGGCACAGCTCTGTGAATATACCAGCCACCACTCTATTGTGTATTTTAAGGGGATGAATTGTATGACATGTGAATTACACCTACACAATGAAAATAAATGCTACAGGAATTTCTTCAGACTGAAAAACTAAATTAAATGAGACAGCTGTCTGAATCCAAACAAACAGAAAACACTGGTAAATGTACTTCTATAGGTAATTATAAAAGTCAGTATAATTGCATACTTTTTCTCTTTACTTAATTCTCTCAAAGAATCCTAGCATCTCTCTCTCAAAGGAGCCTATATCCTCTCTGTCTCTCTCTGTTTATCTCTCTCTCAAAGTGCCAGCGTGTATTGCTCTCTCTCTCTCAAAGGAACCCAGAATCTCTATCTCTCTGTCTCACTCTGTCTCTCTCTCAGAGAAGCCTAGCATCTCTCTCTCTCTCTCTCTCTCTCTCTCTCTCTCTCTCTCTAAGGATTCTAGCATCTCTCAAATTCTCTCTCTCCCTAAGAAGCCTAGCACCACACTCTCCCTCTTTCAAAGGAGCCTAACATCTCTCAATCTCTCCCTCTTTCTCTCAAGTAGACTAGAATCTCCGTCTTTCTATCTATCTCTATTTCTCTCAAAGGAGCCTAGCATCCCTCAACCTCTCTCTCTCTCAAAGGAGCCTATCTTCTCTCTCTCTCTCTCTCTCTCCCTCTCTCTCTCTAGCTCTCAACAGTGTCAACCATCTAACTCTCTCTCTCTCCAAGGAGTAAATCGTCTCTCCCTCTCCCTCCCTCCCCCTCAAAGTGTACTACCATGCCTTTCTCTCTCTCTCTAAAGGGATTCTAGGATCTCTCTCTTTCTCCCTCTCGCTAAGAAACCTACCATCACACTCGCTCTCTTTCAAAGGAGACTAGCATCTCTGTCAATCTCTCAAAGGACTCTAGCATCTCTCTCTTTCTCTCTCTCACTAAGAAGCCTAGCATCACACTCACTCTCTTTCAAAAGAGCTTACCATCTCTCTAACTATCTCTCTTTTTCTCAAAGGTGACTAGAATCTCCGTCTTTTTTCTCTCTTTCTCTCAAAGGAGCCTAGCATCCCTCACTCTCTCTCTGTGTCTCTCAACAGAGCCTTGCATGTATCCCTTTATCTGTCTCATTCAAAGGAGCCGAGCATGTCTCTCTCTCTCGAAGGAGCCTAGCATATCTCTGTTACTGTATATCTCTCTTTCTCTCAAAGTAGCCTAGAATATCTCTCCCTCTCTCTCTCAAAGAAGCCAAGCATCTCTCTCTCTGTCTATCCCAAAGGAGCCTAGCAACTCCCTGTCTTTCTCTCTCTCCTTCTCACAAAGGGGCCTATCATCTCTCAGTCTCTCTCTGTCTATCTCTCTCTAAGGAGTCTAGCATGTATCTCCCTCTCTCTCTCTCAAATTAGTCTAGTATCTCTCTCTCTTTCTCAAATGATCCTAGCATCTATCTCTTTCTCTCAAAGGTGTCTAGCATCTCTCTCTCTTTCTCACAGTAGACTAGAATCTCTCTCTAAGAGTTGCATAGCATCTCTGTCTGTCTCTCTCTCTCTAATTAGCCTAGCATCTCTCTCTCTCTCAAATTAGTCTAGATACTCTCTCTTCACTGTCCCTCTGTCTCTCTCTGTAATGAGCCTAGCATCACTCTCAAAGGAGCCTAGCATCTCTCTGTCTCTGTATATCTCTCTTTCTCTCTAAGGAGCCTAGAATCTCTCAACCCCCCACTCTCTCAGAGTGGCCTTTTATCCCTTTCTCTCTCTCTCTCTCACAAAAGAGCCTATCATCTCTCTCTCTGTCCATCTCTCTCTGTTTCTCTTTCTGTGAAAGGAGACTTGCATGTAACTCTCTCTCTTTCAAAGGAGACTAGCATCCCTCTCTCTCTCGAAGCATAGCATCTCTCTGTCTCTGTATATCTCTCTTCCTCTTAAAGGAGCCTAGAATCTCTCTCCTTCTCTCTCTCACTCAAAGGAGCCTATCATCTCTCTGTCTCTGTATATCTCTCTTTTCTCAAAGGAGCCTAGAATCTCTCTCTCTCTAACTCTCTCTAAGGAGCCTACCATCTCCCCCTCTCTCTCTCAAAGTAGACAAGCATCTCTCTCTCCCCTCTCTCTCACAAAGAAGCCTAGCATCTCTCTCTCTCTCTCTCCAAGGATTCTAGCATCTAACCCTTTCTCTCTCTCCCTAAGAAGCCTAGCCTCACACTCTCCCTCTTTCAAAGGAGCCTAACATCTCTCTCTCTCTCTTTCTCTCAAAGGAGACTATAATCTCCCTGTCTTTCTATCTCTCTCACTTTACCTGTTACCCCAGGTTCCTGGGAATTTGTCCCCATGGGACCATCTATGGGATGTCCAGATAGAAGGATTATTGGAAAGCTTCCCACATACACCCAGAGAAATCTACCACTTCTCCCCGAGAGTGGAGCTAATGCCCCTGTGAGGAAGGATCTATGGGGGAACACAAGGAGGGTAAAAATATTCACACTTTGGTTGGACGCCCAGGTTCTAAGTCTGTTCAAACTCACATTCGAATGTGGGGCTTGGTGTCATCCTTGATAACATAGCTGCCAGAAGAGTCATCCAGTTGATCTAGAAAACGCACAACAGAAAGCATCAAGAACACTGACTGGAAGTGATGCAGGATCCCCTTTTTCCTACTTTTGTAGAGCAGCTGAAAGCAGGGTTTCCAAGCTTGCAAGGACGGTAGCTCCCTCAGAACACTAACAGCAGAACTACCGTATGATCCAGCAACCACACTTGTGGGTATTGACACAAAAGGACTAAAATCGGGCTCTCAACGAGACACCTGCACTCCATTGTTCCCTGCAACGTGATTCTGAATAGCTAAGAGGTGGTAACAACCAAGATGCCCATCGACACATGAATGGGGAAAGAATATGTGGTTTATACATACGATGGAATCCAATTTAGCCTTGAAAAAAGGAAATTTTGCAATATGCAACAACATGGATGAACCCCTTGAGAACATTAAATGAAACAAGCCAGTCACAGAAAGAGAAATACTGCATGAATACACTTAACATGTAGTATCTAAAGTAGTCAAATCCATATAACCAAATGGGTGGAATGGTGTTGGCCAGGGTTAGGGTCATGGGAAATGGGGAGTTACTAAACAAGGAGTGTAAAGTCTCAGTGAAGGAAGATGAATAAACTCTGGAGATCTGCTGTACGGCACTGCCAACAATACTACATTAAACACTTAAAACATCTGTTAGACGGTAGGTCTTACGTTAACTCTTCTAGCCACAACAAATATTGTTAAAAAATCATGTGGCAGAGGACTGGGACTTTTAGAAAGACAAATTGTAAATCAACAAAGTAACAGGTAAAAATTATTTTTAAAGCAGTTAAAGTCTCTAGAAGTTATCCTAAAGGTATACAGCATTTTAAGAATTATTCATTCAGGACAACTGAGTATTTGTCGGTAAGAATAGTGAGTTTGTGGCATCTGAGGCATGACTTGTTCCCTTACCTACCAAACCCATGCACTGTGTATCAGAAGCTCTACTTGGAGTGCTCTACTCCTGGGAGGTGCAGGCAGGGACAAAGTGGGTACCTTTCCTCACAGCTCTCATACGTAAAGAGCTAAAGGAAGGTACAGTGAAAAAAGCTCATCAAAGAGAGAATTCTATTGAGAGGTAGAAATTGTATTTTTTTAGAACCAAATGGAAATCTTGGAGTTAAGAACCATAACCAAAGTGTATATTTGAGCTGGCAGAAGTAACCAGCAGCCAACTTAAAGCGAGATCCATGGAGATTATGGATTTTGCAGAACAGAGAGAAAAATTAATGAATGAAGGAAAACGAAGAGCCACAGAGAAATGTGGGGCATCAATAAGTGCAGCCACACGTGCAATGCGAATACAAGCAGGATTGGAGAAAGGAACAGAAAAATATTTAAAGTATTTAATGGCAGAAAATTCCCAAAATGTGACCAAAAAACAATACATACATCCAAGAAACTCTATAAATTCCAAGTAGCATAAACACAAAGAGCTCTCCATCTGGGCACATCATAGGCAAAATACCGAAAGCCAAAGATAAAGATCTTGAAGGCAAAAAGAGAAAAATAACGTGATATACATGTACACTCCAGTAAGATTAACAGCTGACTTCTCATCAGACATGATAGCCGTTGGAAGGCAGTGGGGACAACATGTTCTCATTGCTGGAAGTAAAAACTCAAACAAGAATCTTATATCCAGCAAATTACCTTTCACAGATGAAGGTGAAAAAAGACATCCTTAGGTAAATAAAAACTGAGGAAACTTGTTGCTAGCTGACATGTCTTACAAGGAACATTAAAGGGAGAGAATTATTCAGCCATGAGAAATAATGAAGTTCTGATACACACAACATGGGTGAAACCCTAAGTTTTCATGCTAACTGGAGGAAAACACAAAGAATCACACATTGTATGATTCTCACTTATAGGAAATGTCCAGAAGAGCCGAGCCTACAGGACAGAAAGTACATTCGTGATTACCTACGGCTAGGGACAGTTCTCCCTTGTGTCATAATGAAAATATCTGAAAATTGATGGTAGCAATGGTGGCACAGCTCTGTGAATATACCAGCCACCACTCTATTGTGTATTTTAAGGGGATGAATTGTATGACATGTGAATTACACCTACACAATGAAAATAAATGCTACAGGAATTTCTTCAGACTGAAAAACTAAATTAAATGAGACAGCTGTCTGAATCCAAACAAACAGAAAACACTGGTAAATGTACTTCTATAGGTAATTATAAAAGTCAGTATAATTGCATACTTTTTCTCTTTACTTAATTCTCTCAAAGAATCCTAGCATCTCTCTCTCAAAGGAGCCTATATCCTCTCTGTCTCTCTCTGTTTATCTTTCTCTCAAAGTGCCAGCGTGTATTGCTCTCTCTCTCTCAAAGGAACCCAGAATCTCTATCTCTCTGTCTCACTCTGTCTCTCTCTCAGAGAAGCCTAGCATCTCTCTCTCTCTCTCTCTCTCTCTCTCTCTCTCTCTGTCTCTCTCTCTCTCTCTAAGGATTCTAGCATCTCTCAAATTCTCTCTCTCCCTAAGAAGCCTAGCACCACACTCTCCCTCTTTCAAAGGAGCCTAACATCTCTCAATCTCTCCCTCTTTCTCTCAAGTAGACTAGAATCTCCGTCTTTCTATCTATCTCTATTTCTCTCAAAGGAGCCTAGCATCCCTCAACCTCTCTCTCTCTCAAAGGAGCCTATCATCTCTCTCTCTCTCTCTCTCTCTCTCTCCCTCTCTCTCTCTAGCTCTCAACAGTGACAACCATCTAACTCTCTCTCTCTCCAAGGAGTAAATCGTCTCTCCCTCTCCCTCCCTCCCCCTCAAAGTGTACTACCATGCCTTTCTCTCTCTCTCTAAAGGGATTCTAGGATCTCTCTCTTTCTCCCTCTCGCTAAGAAACCTACCATCACACTCGCTCTCTTTCAAAGGAGACTAGCATCTCTGTCAATCTCTCAAAGGACTCTAGCATCTCTCTCTTTCTCTCTCTCACTAAGAAGCCTAGCATCACACTCACTCTCTTTCAAAAGAGCTTACCATCTCTCTAACTATCTCTTTTTCTCAAAGGTGACTAGAATCTCCGTCTTTTTTCTCTCTTTCTCTCAAAGGAGCCTAGCATCCCTCACTCTCTCTCTGTGTCTCTCAACAGAGCCTTGCATGTATCCCTTTATCTGTCTCATTCAAAGGAGCCGAGCATGTCTCTCTCTCTCGAAGGAGCCTAGCATAACTCTGTTACTGTATATCTCTCTTTCTCTCAAAGTAGCCTAGAATATCTCTCCCTCTCTCTCTCAAAGAAGCCAAGCATCTCTCTCTCTGTCTATCCCAAAGGAGCCTAGCAACTCCCTGTCTTTCTCTCTCTCCTTCTCACAAAGGGGCCTATCATCTCTCAGTCTCTCTCTGTCTATCTCTCTCTAAGGAGTCTAGCATGTATCTCCCTCTCTCTCTCTCAAATTAGTCTAGTATCTCTCTCTCTTTCTCAAATGATCCTAGCATCTATCTCTTTCTCTCAAAGGTGTCTAGCATCTCTCTCTCTTTCTCACAGTAGACTAGAATCTCTCTCTAAGAGTTGCATAGCATCTCTGTCTGTCTCTCTCTCTCTAATTAGCCTAGCATCTCTCTCTCTCTCAAATTAGTCTAGATACTCTCTCTTCACTGTCCCTCTGTCTCTCTCTGTAATGAGCCTAGCATCACTCTCAAAGGAGCCTAGCATCTCTCTGTCTCTGTATATCTCTCTTTCTCTCTAAGGAGCCTAGAATCTCTCAACCCCCCACTCTCTCAGAGTGGCCTTTTATCCCTTTCTCTCTCTCTCTCTCACAAAAGAGCCTATCATCTCTCTCTCTGTCCATCTCTCTCTGTTTCTCTTTCTGTGAAAGGAGACTTGCATGTAACTCTCTCTCTTTCAAAGGAGACTAGCATCCCTCTCTCTCTCGAAGCATAGCATCTCTCTGTCTCTGTATATCTCTCTTCCTCTTAAAGGAGCCTAGAATCTCTCTCCTTCTCTCTCTCACTCAAAGGAGCCTATCATCTCTCTGTCTCTGTATATCTCTCTTTTCTCAAAGGAGCCTAGAATCTCTCTCTCTCTAACTCTCTCTAAGGAGCCTACCATCTCCCCCTCTCTCTCTCAAAGTAGACAAGCATCTCTCTCTCCCCTCTCTCTCACAAAGAAGCCTAGCATCTCTCTCTCTCTCTCTCCAAGGATTCTAGCATCTAACCCTTTCTCTCTCTCCCTAAGAAGCCTAGCCTCACACTCTCCCTCTTTCAAAGGAGCCTAACATCTCTCTCTCTCTCTTTCTCTCAAAGGAGACTATAATCTCCCTGTCTTTCTATCTCTCTCACTTTACCTGTTACCCCAGGTTCCTGGGAATTTGTCCCCATGGGACCATCTATGGGATGTCCAGATAGAAGGATTATTGGAAAGCTTCCCACATACACCCAGAGAAATCTACCACTTCTCCCCGAGAGTGGAGCTAATGCCCCTGTGAGGAAGGATCTATGGGGGAACACAAGGAGGGTAAAAATATTCACACTTTGGTTGGACGCCCAGGTTCTAAGTCTGTTCAAACTCACATTCGAATGTGGGGCTTGGTGTCATCCTTGATAACATAGCTGCCAGAAGAGTCATCCAGTTGATCTAGAAAACGCACAACAGAAAGCATCAAGAACACTGACTGGAAGTGATGCAGGATCCCCTTTTTCCTACTTTTGTAGAGCAGCTGAAAGCAGGGTTTCCAAGCTTGCAAGGACGGTAGCTCCCTCAGAACACTAACAGCAGAACTACCGTATGATCCAGCAACCACACTTGTGGGTATTGACACAAAAGGACTAAAATCGGGCTCTCAACGAGACACCTGCACTCCATTGTTCCCTGCAACGTGATTCTGAATAGCTAAGAGGTGGTAACAACCAAGATGCCCATCGACACATGAATGGGGAAAGAATATGTGGTTTATACATACGATGGAATCCAATTTAGCCTTGAAAAAAGGAAATTTTGCAATATGCAACAACATGGATGAACCCCTTGAGAACATTAAATGAAACAAGCCAGTCACAGAAAGAGAAATACTGCATGAATACACTTAACATGTAGTATCTAAAGTAGTCAAATCCATATAACCAAATGGGTGGAATGGTGTTGGCCAGGGTTAGGGTCATGGGAAATGGGGAGTTACTAAACAAGGAGTGTAAAGTCTCAGTGAAGGAAGATGAATAAACTCTGGAGATCTGCTGTACGGCACTGCCAACAATACTACATTAAACACTTAAAACATCTGTTAGACGGTAGGTCTTACGTTAACTCTTCTAGCCACAACAAATATTGTTAAAAAATCATGTGGCAGAGGACTGGGACTTTTAGAAAGACAAATTGTAAATCAACAAAGTAACAGGTAAAAATTATTTTTAAAGCAGTTAAAGTCTCTAGAAGTTATCCTAAAGGTATACAGCATTTTAAGAATTATTCATTCAGGACAACTGAGTATTTGTCGGTAAGAATAGTGAGTTTGTGGCATCTGAGGCATGACTTGTTCCCTTACCTACCAAACCCATGCACTGTGTATCAGAAGCTCTACTTGGAGTGCTCTACTCCTGGGAGGTGCAGGCAGGGACAAAGTGGGTACCTTTCCTCACAGCTCTCATACGTAAAGAGCTAAAGGAAGGTACAGTGAAAAAAGCTCATCAAAGAGAGAATACTATTGAGAGGTAGAAATTGTATTTTTTTAGAACCAAATGGAAATCTTGGAGTTAAGAACCATAACCAAAGTGTATATTTGAGCTGGCAGAAGTAACCAGCAGCCAACTTAAAGCGAGATCCATGGAGATTATGGATTTTGCAGAACAGAGAGAAAAATTAATGAATGAAGGAAAACGAAGAGCCACAGAGAAATGTGGGGCATCAATAAGTGCAGCCACACGTGCAATGCGAATACAAGCAGGATTGGAGAAAGGAACAGAAAAATATTTAAAGTATTTAATGGCAGAAAATTCCCAAAATGTGACCAAAAAACAATACATACATCCAAGAAACTCTATAAATTCCAAGTAGCATAAACACAAAGAGCTCTCCATCTGGGCACATCATAGGCAAAATACCGAAAGCCAAAGATAAAGATCTTGAAGGCAAAAAGAGAAAAATAACGTGATATACATGTACACTCCAGTAAGATTAACAGCTGACTTCTCATCAGACATGATAGCCGTTGGAAGGCAGTGGGGACAACATGTTCTCATTGCTGGAAGTAAAAACTCAAACAAGAATCTTATATCCAGCAAATTACCTTTCACAGATGAAGGTGAAAAAAGACATCCTTAGGTAAATAAAAACTGAGGAAACTTGTTGCTAGCTGACATGTCTTACAAGGAACATTAAAGGGAGAGAATTATTCAGCCATGAGAAATAATGAAGTTCTGATACACACAACATGGGTGAAACCCTAAGTTTTCATGCTAACTGGAGGAAAACACAAAGAATCACACATTGTATGATTCTCACTTATAGGAAATGTCCAGAAGAGCCGAGCCTACAGGACAGAAAGTACATTCGTGATTACCTACGGCTAGGGACAGTTCTCCCTTGTGTCATAATGAAAATATGTGAAAATTGATGGTAGCAATGGTGGCACAGCTCTGTGAATATACCAGCCACCACTCTATTGTGTATTTTAAGGGGATGAATTGTATGACATGTGAATTACACCTACACAATGAAAATAAATGCTACAGGAATTTCTTCAGACTGAAAAACTAAATTAAATGAGACAGCTGTCTGAATCCAAACAAACAGAAAACACTGGTAAATGTACTTCTATAGGTAATTATAAAAGTCAGTATAATTGCATACTTTTTCTCTTTACTTAATTCTCTCAAAGAATCCTAGCATCTCTCTCTCAAAGGAGCCTATATCCTCTATGTCTCTCTCTGTTTATCTCTCTCTCAAAGTGCCAGCGTGTATTGCTCTCTCTCTCTCAAAGGAACCCAGAATCTCTATCTCTCTGTCTCACTCTGTCTCTCTCTCAGAGAAGCCTAGCATCTCTCTCTCTCTCTCTCTCTCTCTCTGTCTCTCTCTCTCTCTCTAAGGATTCTAGCATCTCTCAAATTCTCTCTCTCCCTAAGAAGCCTAGCACCACACTCTCCCTCTTTCAAAGGAGCCTAACATCTCTCAATCTCTCCCTCTTTCTCTCAAGTAGACTAGAATCTCCGTCTTTCTATCTATCTCTATTTCTCTCAAAGGAGCCTAGCATCCCTCAACCTCTCTCTCTCTCAAAGGAGCCTATCTTCTCTCTCTCTCTCTCTCTCTCTCTCTCTCTCTCTCTCTCTCCCTCTCTCTCTCTAGCTCTCAACAGTGACAACCATCTAACTCTCTCTCTCTCCAAGGAGTAAATCGTCTCTCCCTCTCCCTCCCTCCCCCTCAAAGTGTACTACCATGCCTTTCTCTCTCTCTCTAAAGGGATTCTAGGATCTCTCTCTTTCTCCCTCTCGCTAAGAAACCTACCATCACACTCGCTCTCTTTCAAAGGAGACTAGCATCTCTGTCAATCTCTCAAAGGACTCTAGCATCTCTCTCTTTCTCTCTCTCACTAAGAAGCCTAGCATCACACTCACTCTCTTTCAAAAGAGCTTACCATCTCTCTAACTATCTCTCTTTTTCTCAAAGGTGACTAGAATCTCCGTCTTTTTTCTCTCTTTCTCTCAAAGGAGCCTAGCATCCCTCACTCTCTCTCTGTGTCTCTCAACAGAGCCTTGCATGTATATCTTTATCTCTCTCATTCAAAGGAGCCGAGCATGTCTCTCTCTCTCGAAGGAGCCTAGCATATCTCTGTTACTGTATATCTCTCTTTCTCACAAAGTAGCCTAGAATATCTCGCCCTCTCTCTCTCAAAGAAGCCAAGCATCTCTCTATCTGTCTCTCCCAAAGGAGCCTAGCAACTCCCTGTCTTTCTCTCTCTCCTTCTCACAAAGGGGCCTATCATCTCTCAGTCTCTCTCTGTCTATCTCTCTCTAAGGAGTCTAGCATGTATCTCCCTCTCTCTCTCTCAAATTAGTCTAGTATCTCTCTCTCTTTCTCAAATGATCCTAGCATCTATCTCTTCCTCTCAAAGGTGTCTAGCATCTCTCTCTCTTTCTCACAGTAGACTAGAATCTCTCTCTAAGAGTTGCATAGCATCTCTGTCTGTCTCTCTCTCTCTAATTAGCCTAGCATCTCTCTCTCTCTCAAATTAGTCTAGATACTCTCTCTTCACTGTCCCTCTGTCTCTCTCTGTAATGAGCCTAGCATCACTCTCAAAGGAGCCTAGCATCTCTCTGTCTCTGTATATCTCTCTTTCTCTCTAAGGAGCCTAGAATCTCTCAACCCCCCACTCTCTCAGAGTGGCCTTTTATCCCTTTCTCTCTCTCTCTCTCACAAAAGAGCCTATCATCTCTCTCTCTGTCCATCTCTCTCTGTTTCTCTTTCTGTGAAAGGAGACTTGCATGTAACTCTCTCTCTTTCAAAGGAGACTAGCATCCCTCTCTCTCTCGAAGCATAGCATCTCTCTGTCTCTGTATATCTCTCTTCCTCTTAAAGGAGCCTAGAATCTCTCTCCTTCTCTCTCTCACTCAAAGGAGCCTATCATCTCTCTGTCTCTGTATATCTCTCTTTTCTCAAAGGAGCCTAGAATCTCTCTCTCTCTAACTCTCTCTAAGGAGCCTACCATCTCCCCCTCTCTCTCTCAAAGTAGACAAGCATCTCTCTCTCCCCTCTCTCTCACAAAGAATCCTAGCATCTCTCTCTCTCTCTCTCCAAGGATTCTAGCATCTAACCCTTTCTCTCTCTCCCTAAGAAGCCTAGCCTCACACTCTCCCTCTTTCAAAGGAGCCTAACATCTCTCTCTCTCTCTTTCTCTCAAAGGAGACTATAATCTCCCTGTCTTTCTATCTCTCTCACTTTACCTGTTACCCCAGGTTCCTGGGAATTTGTCCCCATGGGACCATCTATGGGATGTCCAGATAGAAGGATTATTGGAAAGCTTCCCACATACACCCAGAGAAATCTACCACTTCTCCCCGAGAGTGGAGCTAATGCCCCTGTGAGGAAGGATCTATGGGGGAACACAAGGAGGGTAAAAATATTCACACTTTGGTTGGACGCCCAGGTTCTAAGTCTGTTCAAACTCACATTCGAATGTGGGGCTTGGTGTCATCCTTGATAACATAGCTGCCAGAAGAGTCATCCAGTTGATCTAGAAAACGCACAACAGAAAGCATCAAGAACACTGACTGGAAGTGATGCAGGATCCCCTTTTTCCTACTTTTGTAGAGCAGCTGAAAGCAGGGTTTCCAAGCTTGCAAGGACGGTAGCTCCCTCAGAACACTAACAGCAGAACTACCGTATGATCCAGCAACCACACTTGTGGGTATTGACACAAAAGGACTAAAATCGGGCTCTCAACGAGACACCTGCACTCCATTGTTCCCTGCAACGTGATTCTGAATAGCTAAGAGGTGGTAACAACCAAGATGCCCATCGACACATGAATGGGGAAAGAATATGTGGTTTATACATACGATGGAATCCAATTTAGCCTTGAAAAAAGGAAATTTTGCAATATGCAACAACATGGATGAACCCCTTGAGAACATTAAATGAAACAAGCCAGTCACAGAAAGAGAAATACTGCATGAATACACTTAACATGTAGTATCTAAAGTAGTCAAATCCATATAACCAAATGGGTGGAATGGTGTTGGCCAGGGTTAGGGTCATGGGAAATGGGGAGTTACTAAACAAGGAGTGTAAAGTCTCAGTGAAGGAAGATGAATAAACTCTGGAGATCTGCTGTACGGCACTGCCAACAATACTACATTAAACACTTAAAACATCTGTTAGACGGTAGGTCTTACGTTAACTCTTCTAGCCACAACAAATATTGTTAAAAAATCATGTGGCAGAGGACTGGGACTTTTAGAAAGACAAATTGTAAATCAACAAAGTAACAGGTAAAAATTATTTTTAAAGCAGTTAAAGTCTCTAGAAGTTATCCTAAAGGTATACAGCATTTTAAGAATTATTCATTCAGGACAACTGAGTATTTGTCGGTAAGAATAGTGAGTTTGTGGCATCTGAGGCATGACTTGTTCCCTTACCTACCAAACCCATGCACTGTGTATCAGAAGCTCTACTTGGAGTGCTCTACTCCTGGGAGGTGCAGGCAGGGACAAAGTGGGTACCTTTCCTCACAGCTCTCATACGTAAAGAGCTAAAGGAAGGTACAGTGAAAAAAGCTCATCAAAGAGAGAATACTATTGAGAGGTAGAAATTGTATTTTTTTAGAACCAAATGGAAATCTTGGAGTTAAGAACCATAACCAAAGTGTATATTTGAGCTGGCAGAAGTAACCAGCAGCCAACTTAAAGCGAGATCCATGGAGATTATGGATTTTGCAGAACAGAGAGAAAAATTAATGAATGAAGGAAAACGAAGAGCCACAGAGAAATGTGGGGCATCAATAAGTGCAGCCACACGTGCAATGCGAATACAAGCAGGATTGGAGAAAGGAACAGAAAAATATTTAAAGTATTTAATGGCAGAAAATTCCCAAAATGTGACCAAAAACAATACATACATCCAAGAAACTCTATAAATTCCAAGTAGCATAAACACAAAGAGCTCTCCATCTGGGCACATCATAGGCAAAATACCGAAAGCCAAAGATAAAGATCTTGAAGGCAAAAAGAGAAAAATAACGTGATATACATGTACACTCCAGTAAGATTAACAGCTGACTTCTCATCAGACATGATAGCCGTTGGAAGGCAGTGGGGACAACATGTTCTCATTGCTGGAAGTAAAAACTCAAACAAGAATCTTATATCCAGCAAATTACCTTTCACAGATGAAGGTGAAAAAAGACATCCTTAGGTAAATAAAAACTGAGGAAACTTGTTGCTAGCTGACATGTCTTACAAGGAACATTAAAGGGAGAGAATTATTCAGCCATGAGAAATAATGAAGTTCTGATACACACAACATGGGTGAAACCCTAAGTTTTCATGCTAACTGGAGGAAAACACAAAGAATCACACATTGTATGATTCTCACTTATAGGAAATGTCCAGAAGAGCCGAGCCTACAGGACAGAAAGTACATTCGTGATTACCTACGGCTAGGGACAGTTCTCCCTTGTGTCATAATGAAAATATCTGAAAATTGATGGTAGCAATGGTGGCACAGCTCTGTGAATATACCAGCCACCACTCTATTGTGTATTTTAAGGGGATGAATTGTATGACATGTGAATTACACCTACACAATGAAAATAAATGCTACAGGAATTTCTTCAGACTGAAAAACTAAATTAAATGAGACAGCTGTCTGAATCCAAACAAACAGAAAACACTGGTAAATGTACTTCTATAGGTAATTATAAAAGTCAGTATAATTGCATACTTTTTCTCTTTACTTAATTCTCTCAAAGAATCCTAGCATCTCTCTCTCAAAGGAGCCTATATCCTCTCTGTCTCTCTCTGTTTATCTCTCTCTCAAAGTGCCAGCGTGTATTGCTCTCTCTCTCTCAAAGGAACCCAGAATCTCTATCTCTCTGTCTCACTCTGTCTCTCTCTCAGAGAAGCCTAGCATCTCTCTCTCTCTCTCTCTCTCTCTCTCTCTCTCTCTCTCTGTCTCTCTCTCTCTCTCTAAGGATTCTAGCATCTCTCAAATTCTCTCTCTCCCTAAGAAGCCTAGCACCACACTCTCCCTCTTTCAAAGGAGCCTAACATCTCTCAATCTCTCCCTCTTTCTCTCAAGTAGACTAGAATCTCCGTCTTTCTATCTATCTCTATTTCTCTCAAAGGAGCCTAGCATCCCTCAACCTCTCTCTCTCTCAAAGGAGCCTATCTTCTCTCTCTCTCTCTCTCGCTCTCTCTCTCTCTCTCTCTCTCTCTCTCTCTCTCTCCCTCTCTCTCTCTAGCTCTCAACAGTGACAACCATCTAACTCTCTCTCTCTCCAAGGAGTAAATCGTCTCTCCCTCTCCCTCCCTCCCCCTCAAAGTGTACTACCATGCCTTTCTCTCTCTCTCTAAAGGGATTCTAGGATCTCTCTCTTTCTCCCTCTCGCTAAGAAACCTACCATCACACTCGCTCTCTTTCAAAGGAGACTAGCATCTCTGTCAATCTCTCAAAGGACTCTAGCATCTCTCTCTTTCTCTCTCTCACTAAGAAGCCTAGCATCACACTCACTCTCTTTCAAAAGAGCTTACCATCTCTCTAACTATCTCTCTTTTTCTCAAAGGTGACTAGAATCTCCGTCTTTTTTCTCTCTTTCTCTCAAAGGAGCCTAGCATCCCTCACTCTCTCTCTGTGTCTCTCAACAGAGCCTTGCATGTATCCCTTTATCTGTCTCATTCAAAGGAGCCGAGCATGTCTCTCTCTCTCGAAGGAGCCTAGCATAACTCTGTTACTGTATATCTCTCTTTCTCTCAAAGTAGCCTAGAATATCTCTCCCTCTCTCTCTCAAAGAAGCCAAGCATCTCTCTCTCTGTCTATCCCAAAGGAGCCTAGCAACTCCCTGTCTTTCTCTCTCTCCTTCTCACAAAGGGGCCTATCATATCTCAGTCTCTCTCTGTCTATCTCTCTCTAAGGAGTCTAGCATGTATCTCCCTCTCTCTCTCTCAAATTAGTCTAGTATCTCTCTCTCTTTCTCAAATGATCCTAGCATCTATCTCTTTCTCTCAAAGGTGTCTAGCATCTCTCTCTCTTTCTCACAGTAGACTAGAATCTCTCTCTAAGAGTTGCATAGCATCTCTGTCTGTCTCTCTCTCTCTAATTAGCCTAGCATCTCTCTCTCTCTCAAATTAGTCTAGATACTCTCTCTTCACTGTCCCTCTGTCTCTCTCTGTAATGAGCCTAGCATCACTCTCAAAGGAGCCTAGCATCTCTCTGTCTCTGTATATCTCTCTTTCTCTCTAAGGAGCCTAGAATCTCTCAACCCCCCACTCTCTCAGAGTGGCCTTTTATCCCTTTCTCTCTCTCTCTCTCACAAAAGAGCCTATCATCTCTCTCTCTGTCCATCTCTCTCTGTTTCTCTTTCTGTGAAAGGAGACTTGCATGTAACTCTCTCTCTTTCAAAGGAGACTAGCATCCCTCTCTCTCTCGAAGCATAGCATCTCTCTGTCTCTGTATATCTCTCTTCCTCTTAAAGGAGCCTAGAATCTCTCTCCTTCTCTCTCTCACTCAAAGGAGCCTATCATCTCTCTGTCTCTGTATATCTCTCTTTTCTCAAAGGAGCCTAGAATCTCTCTCTCTCTAACTCTCTCTAAGGAGCCTACCATCTCCCCCTCTCTCTCTCAAAGTAGACAAGCATCTCTCTCTCCCCTCTCTCTCACAAAGAAGCCTAGCATCTCTCTCTCTCTCTCTCCAAGGATTCTAGCATCTAACCCTTTCTCTCTCTCCCTAAGAAGCCTAGCCTCACACTCTCCCTCTTTCAAAGGAGCCTAACATCTCTCTCTCTCTCTTTCTCTCAAAGGAGACTATAATCTCCCTGTCTTTCTATCTCTCTCACTTTACCTGTTACCCCAGGTTCCTGGGAATTTGTCCCCATGGGACCATCTATGGGATGTCCAGATAGAAGGATTATTGGAAAGCTTCCCACATACACCCAGAGAAATCTACCACTTCTCCCCGAGAGTGGAGCGAATGCCCCTGTGAGGAAGGATCTATGGGGGAACACAAGGAGGGTAAAAATATTCACACTTTGGTTGGACGCCCAGGTTCTAAGTCTGTTCAAACTCACATTCGAATGTGGGGCTTGGTGTCATCCTTGATAACATAGCTGCCAGAAGAGTCATCCAGTTGATCTAGAAAACGCACAACAGAAAGCATCAAGAACACTGACTGGAAGTGATGCAGGATCCCCTTTTTCCTACTTTTGTAGAGCAGCTGAAAGCAGGGTTTCCAAGCTTGCAAGGACGGTAGCTCCCTCAGAACACTAACAGCAGAACTACTGTATGATCCAGCAACCACACTTGTGGGTATTGACACAAAAGGACTAAAATCGGGCTCTCAACGAGACACCTGCACTCCATTGTTCCCTGCAACGTGATTCTGAATAGCTAAGAGGTGGTAACAACCAAGATGCCCATCGACACATGAATGGGGAAAGAATATGTGGTTTATACATACGATGGAATCCAATTTAGCCTTGAAAAAAGGAAATTTTGCAATATGCAACAACATGGATGAACCCCTTGAGAACATTAAATGAAACAAGCCAGTCACAGAAAGAGAAATACTGCATGAATACACTTAACATGTAGTATCTAAAGTAGTCAAATCCATATAACCAAATGGGTGGAATGGTGTTGGCCAGGGTTAGGGTCATGGGAAATGGGGAGTTACTAAACAAGGAGTGTAAAGTCTCAGTGAAGGAAGATGAATAAACTCTGGAGATCTGCTGTACGGCACTGCCAACAATACTACATTAAACACTTAAAACATCTGTTAGACGGTAGGTCTTACGTTAACTCTTCTAGCCACAACAAATATTGTTAAAAAATCATGTGGCAGAGGACTGGGACTTTTAGAAAGACAAATTGTAAATCAACAAAGTAACAGGTAAAAATTATTTTTAAAGCAGTTAAAGTCTCTAGAAGTTATCCTAAAGGTATACAGCATTTTAAGAATTATTCATTCAGGACAACTGAGTATTTGTCGGTAAGAATAGTGAGTTTGTGGCATCTGAGGCATGACTTGTTCCCTTACCTACCAAACCCATGCACTGTGTATCAGAAGCTCTACTTGGAGTGCTCTACTCCTGGGAGGTGCAGGCAGGGACAAAGTGGGTACCTTTCCTCACAGCTCTCATACGTAAAGAGCTAAAGGAAGGTACAGTGAAAAAAGCTCATCAAAGAGAGAATACTATTGAGAGGTAGAAATTGTATTTTTTTAGAACCAAATGGAAATCTTGGAGTTAAGAACCATAACCAAAGTGTATATTTGAGCTGGCAGAAGTAACCAGCAGCCAACTTAAAGCGAGATCCATGGAGATTATGGATTTTGCAGAACAGAGAGAAAAATTAATGAATGAAGGAAAACGAAGAGCCACAGAGAAATGTGGGGCATCAATAAGTGCAGCCACACGTGCAATGCGAATACAAGCAGGATTGGAGAAAGGAACAGAAAAATATTTAAAGTATTTAATGGCAGAAAATTCCCAAAATGTGACCAAAAACAATACATACATCCAAGAAACTCTATAAATTCCAAGTAGCATAAACACAAAGAGCTCTCCATCTGGGCACATCATAGGCAAAATACCGAAAGCCAAAGATAAAGATCTTGAAGGCAAAAAGAGAAAAATAACGTGATATACATGTACACTCCAGTAAGATTAACAGCTGACTTCTCATCAGACATGATAGCCGTTGGAAGGCAGTGGGGACAACATGTTCTCATTGCTGGAAGTAAAAACTCAAACAAGAATCTTATATCCAGCAAATTACCTTTCACAGATGAAGGTGAAAAAAGACATCCTTAGGTAAATAAAAACTGAGGAAACTTGTTGCTAGCTGACATGTCTTACAAGGAACATTAAAGGGAGAGAATTATTCAGCCATGAGAAATAATGAAGTTCTGATACACACAACATGGGTGAAACCCTAAGTTTTCATGCTAACTGGAGGAAAACACAAAGAATCACACATTGTATGATTCTCACTTATAGGAAATGTCCAGAAGAGCCGAGCCTACAGGACAGAAAGTACATTCGTGATTACCTACGGCTAGGGACAGTTCTCCCTTGTGTCATAATGAAAATATCTGAAAATTGATGGTAGCAATGGTGGCACAGCTCTGTGAATATACCAGCCACCACTCTATTGTGTATTTTAAGGGGATGAATTGTATGACATGTGAATTACACCTACACAATGAAAATAAATGCTACAGGAATTTCTTCAGACTGAAAAACTAAATTAAATGAGACAGCTGTCTGAATCCAAACAAACAGAAAACACTGGTAAATGTACTTCTATAGGTAATTATAAAAGTCAGTATAATTGCATACTTTTTCTCTTTACTTAATTCTCTCAAAGAATCCTAGCATCTCTCTCTCAAAGGAGCCTATATCCTCTCTGTCTCTCTCTGTTTATCTCTCTCTCAAAGTGCCAGCGTGTATTGCTCTCTCTCTCTCAAAGGAACCCAGAATCTCTATCTCTCTGTCTCACTCTGTCTCTCTCTCAGAGAAGCCTAGCATCTCTCTCTCTCTCTCTCTCTCTCTCTCTCTCTCTCTCTGTCTCTCTCTCTCTCTCTAAGGATTCTAGCATCTCTCAAATTCTCTCTCTCCCTAAGAAGCCTAGCACCACACTCTCCCTCTTTCAAAGGAGCCTAACATCTCTCAATCTCTCCCTCTTTCTCTCAAGTAGACTAGAATCTCCGTCTTTCTATCTATCTCTATTTCTCTCAAAGGAGCCTAGCATCCCTCAACCTCTCTCTCTCTCAAAGGAGCCTATCTTCTCTCTCTCTCTCTCTCGCTCTCTCTCTCTCTCTCTCTCTCTCTCTCTCTCTCTCTCCCTCTCTCTCTCTAGCTCTCAACAGTGACAACCATCTAACTCTCTCTCTCTCCAAGGAGTAAATCGTCTCTCCCTCTCCCTCCCTCCCCCTCAAAGTGTACTACCATGCCTTTCTCTCTCTCTCTAAAGGGATTCTAGGATCTCTCTCTTTCTCCCTCTCGCTAAGAAACCTACCATCACACTCGCTCTCTTTCAAAGGAGACTAGCATCTCTGTCAATCTCTCAAAGGACTCTAGCATCTCTCTCTTTCTCTCTCTCACTAAGAAGCCTAGCATCACACTCACTCTCTTTCAAAAGAGCTTACCATCTCTCTAACTATCTCTCTTTTTCTCAAAGGTGACTAGAATCTCCGTCTTTTTTCTCTCTTTCTCTCAAAGGAGCCTAGCATCCCTCACTCTCTCTCTGTGTCTCTCAACAGAGCCTTGCATGTATCCCTTTATCTGTCTCATTCAAAGGAGCCGAGCATGTCTCTCTCTCTCGAAGGAGCCTAGCATAACTCTGTTACTGTATATCTCTCTTTCTCTCAAAGTAGCCTAGAATATCTCTCCCTCTCTCTCTCAAAGAAGCCAAGCATCTCTCTCTCTGTCTATCCCAAAGGAGCCTAGCAACTCCCTGTCTTTCTCTCTCTCCTTCTCACAAAGGGGCCTATCATCTCTCAGTCTCTCTCTGTCTATCTCTCTCTAAGGAGTCTAGCATGTATCTCCCTCTCTCTCTCTCAAATTAGTCTAGTATCTCTCTCTCTTTCTCAAATGATCCTAGCATCTATCTCTTTCTCTCAAAGGTGTCTAGCATCTCTCTCTCTTTCTCACAGTAGACTAGAATCTCTCTCTAAGAGTTGCATAGCATCTCTGTCTGTCTCTCTCTCTCTAATTAGCCTAGCATCTCTCTCTCTCTCAAATTAGTCTAGATACTCTCTCTTCACTGTCCCTCTGTCTCTCTCTGTAATGAGCCTAGCATCACTCTCAAAGGAGCCTAGCATCTCTCTGTCTCTGTATATCTCTCTTTCTCTCTAAGGAGCCTAGAATCTCTCAACCCCCCACTCTCTCAGAGTGGCCTTTTATCCCTTTCTCTCTCTCTCTCTCACAAAAGAGCCTATCATCTCTCTCTCTGTCCATCTCTCTCTGTTTCTCTTTCTGTGAAAGGAGACTTGCATGTAACTCTCTCTCTTTCAAAGGAGACTAGCATCCCTCTCTCTCTCGAAGCATAGCATCTCTCTGTCTCTGTATATCTCTCTTCCTCTTAAAGGAGCCTAGAATCTCTCTCCTTCTCTCTCTCACTCAAAGGAGCCTATCATCTCTCTGTCTCTGTATATCTCTCTTTTCTCAAAGGAGCCTAGAATCTCTCTCTCTCTAACTCTCTCTAAGGAGCCTACCATCTCCCCCTCTCTCTCTCAAAGTAGACAAGCATCTCTCTCTCCCCTCTCTCTCACAAAGAAGCCTAGCATCTCTCTCTCTCTCTCTCCAAGGATTCTAGCATCTAACCCTTTCTCTCTCTCCCTAAGAAGCCTAGCCTCACACTCTCCCTCTTTCAAAGGAGCCTAACATCTCTCTCTCTCTCTTTCTCTCAAAGGAGACTATAATCTCCCTGTCTTTCTATCTCTCTCACTTTACCTGTTACCCCAGGTTCCTGGGAATTTGTCCCCATGGGACCATCTATGGGATGTCCAGATAGAAGGATTATTGGAAAGCTTCCCACATACACCCAGAGAAATCTACCACTTCTCCCCGAGAGTGGAGCGAATGCCCCTGTGAGGAAGGATCTATGGGGGAACACAAGGAGGGTAAAAATATTCACACTTTGGTTGGACGCCCAGGTTCTAAGTCTGTTCAAACTCACATTCGAATGTGGGGCTTGGTGTCATCCTTGATAACATAGCTGCCAGAAGAGTCATCCAGTTGATCTAGAAAACGCACAACAGAAAGCATCAAGAACACTGACTGGAAGTGATGCAGGATCCCCTTTTTCCTACTTTTGTAGAGCAGCTGAAAGCAGGGTTTCCAAGCTTGCAAGGACGGTAGCTCCCTCAGAACACTAACAGCAGAACTACTGTATGATCCAGCAACCACACTTGTGGGTATTGACACAAAAGGACTAAAATCGGGCTCTCAACGAGACACCTGCACTCCATTGTTCCCTGCAACGTGATTCTGAATAGCTAAGAGGTGGTAACAACCAAGATGCCCATCGACACATGAATGGGGAAAGAATATGTGGTTTATACATACGATGGAATCCAATTTAGCCTTGAAAAAAGGAAATTTTGCAATATGCAACAACATGGATGAACCCCTTGAGAACATTAAATGAAACAAGCCAGTCACAGAAAGAGAAATACTGCATGAATACACTTAACATGTAGTATCTAAAGTAGTCAAATCCATATAACCAAATGGGTGGAATGGTGTTGGCCAGGGTTAGGGTCATGGGAAATGGGGAGTTACTAAACAAGGAGTGTAAAGTCTCAGTGAAGGAAGATGAATAAACTCTGGAGATCTGCTGTACGGCACTGCCAACAATACTACATTAAACACTTAAAACATCTGTTAGACGGTAGGTCTTACGTTAACTCTTCTAGCCACAACAAATATTGTTAAAAAATCATGTGGCAGAGGACTGGGACTTTTAGAAAGACAAATTGTAAATCAACAAAGTAACAGGTAAAAATTATTTTTAAAGCAGTTAAAGTCTCTAGAAGTTATCCTAAAGGTATACAGCATTTTAAGAATTATTCATTCAGGACAACTGAGTATTTGTCGGTAAGAATAGTGAGTTTGTGGCATCTGAGGCATGACTTGTTCCCTTACCTACCAAACCCATGCACTGTGTATCAGAAGCTCTACTTGGAGTGCTCTACTCCTGGGAGGTGCAGGCAGGGACAAAGTGGGTACCTTTCCTCACAGCTCTCATACGTAAAGAGCTAAAGGAAGGTACAGTGAAAAAAGCTCATCAAAGAGAGAATACTATTGAGAGGTAGAAATTGTATTTTTTTAGAACCAAATGGAAATCTTGGAGTTAAGAACCATAACCAAAGTGTATATTTGAGCTGGCAGAAGTAACCAGCAGCCAACTTAAAGCGAGATCCATGGAGATTATGGATTTTGCAGAACAGAGAGAAAAATTAATGAATGAAGGAAAACGAAGAGCCACAGAGAAATGTGGGGCATCAATAAGTGCAGCCACACGTGCAATGCGAATACAAGCAGGATTGGAGAAAGGAACAGAAAAATATTTAAAGTATTTAATGGCAGAAAATTCCCAAAATGTGACCAAAAAACAATACATACATCCAAGAAACTCTATAAATTCCAAGTAGCATAAACACAAAGAGCTCTCCATCTGGGCACATCATAGGCAAAATACCGAAAGCCAAAGATAAAGATCTTGAAGGCAAAAAGAGAAAAATAACGTGATATACATGTACACTCCAGTAAGATTAACAGCTGACTTCTCATCAGACATGATAGCAGTTGGAAGGCAGTGGGGACAACATGTTCTCATTGCTGGAAGTAAAAACTCAAACAAGAATCTTATATCCAGCAAATTACCTTTCACAGATGAAGGTGAAAAAAGACATCCTTAGGTAAATAAAAACTGAGGAAACTTGTTGCTAGCTGACATGTCTTACAAGGAACATTAAAGGGAGAGAATTATTCAGCCATGAGAAATAATGAAGTTCTGATACACACAACATGGGTGAAACCCTAAGTTTTCATGCTAACTGGAGGAAAACACAAAGAATCACACATTGTATGATTCTCACTTATAGGAAATGTCCAGAAGAGCCGAGCCTACAGGACAGAAAGTACATTCGTGATTACCTACGGCTAGGGACAGTTCTCCCTTGTGTCATAATGAAAATATCTGAAAATTGATGGTAGCAATGGTGGCACAGCTCTGTGAATATACCAGCCACCACTCTATTGTGTATTTTAAGGGGATGAATTGTATGACATGTGAATTACACCTACACAATGAAAATAAATGCTACAGGAATTTCTTCAGACTGAAAAACTAAATTAAATGAGACAGCTGTCTGAATCCAAACAAACAGAAAACACTGGTAAATGTACTTCTATAGGTAATTATAAAAGTCAGTATAATTGCATACTTTTTCTCTTTACTTAATTCTCTCAAAGAATCCTAGCATCTCTCTCTCAAAGGAGCCTATATCCTCTCTGTCTCTCTCTGTTTATCTCTCTCTCAAAGTGCCAGCGTGTATTGCTCTCTCTCTCTCAAAGGAACCCAGAATCTCTATCTCTCTGTCTCACTCTGTCTCTCTCTCAGAGAAGCCTAGCATCTCTCTCTCTCTCTCTCTCTCTCTCTCTCTCTCTCTCTGTCTCTCTCTCTCTCTCTAAGGATTCTAGCATCTCTCAAATTCTCTCTCTCCCTAAGAAGCCTAGCACCACACTCTCCCTCTTTCAAAGGAGCCTAACATCTCTCAATCTCTCCCTCTTTCTCTCAAGTAGACTAGAATCTCCGTCTTTCTATCTATCTCTATTTCTCTCAAAGGAGCCTAGCATCCCTCAACCTCTCTCTCTCTCAAAGGAGCCTATCTTCTCTCTCTCTCTCTCTCTCTCTCTCTCTCTCTCTCTCTCTCTCTCTCTCTCTCTCTCTCCCTCTCTCTCTCTAGCTCTCAACAGTGACAACCATCTAACTCTCTCTCTCTCCAAGGAGTAAATCGTCTCTCCCTCTCCCTCCCTCCCCCTCAAAGTGTACTACCATGCCTTTCTCTCTCTCTCTAAAGGGATTCTAGGATCTCTCTCTTTCTCCCTCTCGCTAAGAAACCTACCATCACACTCGCTCTCTTTCAAAGGAGACTAGCATCTCTGTCAATCTCTCAAAGGACTCTAGCATCTCTCTCTTTCTCTCTCTCACTAAGAAGCCTAGCATCACACTCACTCTCTTTCAAAAGAGCTTACCATCTCTCTAACTATCTCTCTTTTTCTCAAAGGTGACTAGAATCTCCGTCTTTTTTCTCTCTTTCTCTCAAAGGAGCCTAGCATCCCTCACTCTCTCTCTGTGTCTCTCAACAGAGCCTTGCATGTATCCCTTTATCTGTCTCATTCAAAGGAGCCGAGCATGTCTCTCTCTCTCGAAGGAGCCTAGCATAACTCTGTTACTGTATATCTCTCTTTCTCTCAAAGTAGCCTAGAATATCTCTCCCTCTCTCTCTCAAAGAAGCCAAGCATCTCTCTCTCTGTCTATCCCAAAGGAGCCTAGCAACTCCCTGTCTTTCTCTCTCTCCTTCTCACAAAGGGGCCTATCATCTCTCAGTCTCTCTCTGTCTATCTCTCTCTAAGGAGTCTAGCATGTATCTCCCTCTCTCTCTCTCAAATTAGTCTAGTATCTCTCTCTCTTTCTCAAATGATCCTAGCATCTATCTCTTTCTCTCAAAGGTGTCTAGCATCTCTCTCTCTTTCTCACAGTAGACTAGAATCTCTCTCTAAGAGTTGCATAGCATCTCTGTCTGTCTCTCTCTCTCTAATTAGCCTAGCATCTCTCTCTCTCTCAAATTAGTCTAGATACTCTCTCTTCACTGTCCCTCTGTCTCTCTCTGTAATGAGCCTAGCATCACTCTCAAAGGAGCCTAGCATCTCTCTGTCTCTGTATATCTCTCTTTCTCTCTAAGGAGCCTAGAATCTCTCAACCCCCCACTCTCTCAGAGTGGCCTTTTATCCCTTTCTCTCTCTCTCTCTCACAAAAGAGCCTATCATCTCTCTCTCTGTCCATCTCTCTCTGTTTCTCTTTCTGTGAAAGGAGACTTGCATGTAACTCTCTCTCTTTCAAAGGAGACTAGCATCCCTCTCTCTCTCGAAGCATAGCATCTCTCTGTCTCTGTATATCTCTCTTCCTCTTAAAGGAGCCTAGAATCTCTCTCCTTCTCTCTCTCACTCAAAGGAGCCTATCATCTCTCTGTCTCTGTATATCTCTCTTTTCTCAAAGGAGCCTAGAATCTCTCTCTCTCTAACTCTCTCTAAGGAGCCTACCATCTCCCCCTCTCTCTCTCAAAGTAGACAAGCATCTCTCTCTCCCCTCTCTCTCACAAAGAAGCCTAGCATCTCTCTCTCTCTCTCTCCAAGGATTCTAGCATCTAACCCTTTCTCTCTCTCCCTAAGAAGCCTAGCCTCACACTCTCCCTCTTTCAAAGGAGCCTAACATCTCTCTCTCTCTCTTTCTCTCAAAGGAGACTATAATCTCCCTGTCTTTCTATCTCTCTCACTTTACCTGTTACCCCAGGTTCCTGGGAATTTGTCCCCATGGGACCATTTATGGGATGTCCAGATAGAAGGATTATTGGAAAGCTTCCCACATACACCCAGAGAAATCTACCACTTCTCCCCGAGAGTGGAGCGAATGCCCCTGTGAGGAAGGATCTATGGGGGAACACAAGGAGGGTAAAAATATTCACACTTTGGTTGGACGCCCAGGTTCTAAGTCTGTTCAAACTCACATTCGAATGTGGGGCTTGGTGTCATCCTTGATAACATAGCTGCCAGAAGAGTCATCCAGTTGATCTAGAAAACGCACAACAGAAAGCATCAAGAACACTGACTGGAAGTGATGCAGGATCCCCTTTTTCCTACTTTTGTAGAGCAGCTGAAAGCAGGGTTTCCAAGCTTGCAAGGACGGTAGCTCCCTCAGAACACTAACAGCAGAACTACCGTATGATCCAGCAACCACACTTGTGGGTATTGACACAAAAGGACTAAAATCGGGCTCTCAACGAGACACCTGCACTCCATTGTTCCCTGCAACGTGATTCTGAATAGCTAAGAGGTGGTAACAACCAAGATGCCCATCGACACATGAATGGGGAAAGAATATGTGGTTTATACATACGATGGAATCCAATTTAGCCTTGAAAAAAGGAAATTTTGCAATATGCAACAACATGGATGAACCCCTTGAGAACATTAAATGAAACAAGCCAGTCACAGAAAGAGAAATACTGCATGAATACACTTAACATGTAGTATCTAAAGTAGTCAAATCCATATAACCAAATGGGTGGAATGGTGTTGGCCAGGGTTAGGGTCATGGGAAATGGGGAGTTACTAAACAAGGAGTGTAAAGTCTCAGTGAAGGAAGATGAATAAACTCTGGAGATCTGCTGTACGGCACTGCCAACAATACTACATTAAACACTTAAAACATCTGTTAGACGGTAGGTCTTACGTTAACTCTTCTAGCCACAACAAATATTGTTAAAAAATCATGTGGCAGAGGACTGGGACTTTTAGAAAGACAAATTGTAAATCAACAAAGTAACAGGTAAAAATTATTTTTAAAGCAGTTAAAGTCTCTAGAAGTTATCCTAAAGGTATACAGCATTTTAAGAATTATTCATTCAGGACAACTGAGTATTTGTCGGTAAGAATAGTGAGTTTGTGGCATCTGAGGCATGACTTGTTCCCTTACCTACCAAACCCATGCACTGTGTATCAGAAGCTCTACTTGGAGTGCTCTACTCCTGGGAGGTGCAGGCAGGGACAAAGTGGGTACCTTTCCTCACAGCTCTCATACGTAAAGAGCTAAAGGAAGGTACAGTGAAAAAAGCTAATCAAAGAGAGAATACTATTGAGAGGTAGAAATTGTATTTTTTTAGAACCAAATGGAAATCTTGGAGTTAAGAACCATAACCAAAGTGTATATTTGAGCTGGCAGAAGTAACCAGCAGCCAACTTAAAGCGAGATCCATGGAGATTATGGATTTTGCAGAACAGAGAGAAAAATTAATGAATGAAGGAAAACGAAGAGCCACAGAGAAATGTGGGGCATCAATAAGTGCAGCCACACGTGCAATGCGAATACAAGCAGGATTGGAGAAAGGAACAGAAAAATATTTAAAGTATTTAATGGCAGAAAATTCCCAAAATGTGACCAAAAAACAATACATACATCCAAGAAACTCTATAAATTCCAAGTAGCATAAACACAAAGAGCTCTCCATCTGGGCACATCATAGGCAAAATACCGAAAGCCAAAGATAAAGATCTTGAAGGCAAAAAGAGAAAAATAACGTGATATACATGTACACTCCAGTAAGATTAACAGCTGACTTCTCATCAGACATGATAGCAGTTGGAAGGCAGTGGGGACAACATGTTCTCATTGCTGGAAGTAAAAACTCAAACAAGAATCTTATATCCAGCAAATTACCTTTCACAGATGAAGGTGAAAAAAGACATCCTTAGGTAAATAAAAACTGAGGAAACTTGTTGCTAGCTGACATGTCTTACAAGGAACATTAAAGGGAGAGAATTATTCAGCCATGAGAAATAATGAAGTTCTGATACACACAACATGGGTGAAACCCTAAGTTTTCATGCTAACTGGAGGAAAACACAAAGAATCACACATTGTATGATTCTCACTTATAGGAAATGTCCAGAAGAGCCGAGCCTACAGGACAGAAAGTACATTCGTGATTACCTACGGCTAGGGACAGTTCTCCCTTGTGTCATAATGAAAATATGTGAAAATTGATGGTAGCAATGGTGGCACAGCTCTGTGAATATACCAGCCACCACTCTATTGTGTATTTTAAGGGGATGAATTGTATGACATGTGAATTACACCTACACAATGAAAATAAATGCTACAGGAATTTCTTCAGACTGAAAAACTAAATTAAATGAGACAGCTGTCTGAATCCAAACAAACAGAAAACACTGGTAAATGTACTTCTATAGGTAATTATAAAAGTCAGTATAATTGCATACTTTTTCTCTTTACTTAATTCTCTCAAAGAATCCTAGCATCTCTCTCTCAAAGGAGCCTATATCCTCTCTGTCTCTCTCTGTTTATCTCTCTCTCAAAGTGCCAGCGTGTATTGCTCTCTCTCTCTCAAAGGAACCCAGAATCTCTATCTCTCTGTCTCACTCTGTCTCTCTCTCAGAGAAGCCTAGCATCTCTCTCTCTCTCTCTCTCTCTCTCTCTCTCTCTCTCTCTCTGTCTCTCTCTCTCTCTCTAAGGATTCTAGCATCTCTCAAATTCTCTCTCTCCCTAAGAAGCCTAGCACCACACTCTCCCTCTTTCAAAGGAGCCTAACATCTCTCAATCTCTCCCTCTTTCTCTCAAGTAGACTAGAATCTCCGTCTTTCTATCTATCTCTATTTCTCTCAAAGGAGCCTAGCATCCCTCAACCTCTCTCTCTCTCAAAGGAGCCTATCTTCTCTCTCTCTCTCTCTCTCTCTCTCCCTCTCTCTCTCTAGCTCTCAACAGTGTCAACCATCTAACTCTCTCTCTCTCCAAGGAGTAAATCGTCTCTCCCTCTCCCTCCCGCCCCCTCAAAGTGTACTACCATGCCTTTCTCTCTCTCTCTAAAGGGATTCTAGGATCTCTCTCTTTCTCCCTCTCGCTAAGAAACCTACCATCACACTCGCTCTCTTTCAAAGGAGACTAGCATCTCTGTCAATCTCTCAAAGGACTCTAGCATCTCTCTCTTTCTCTCTCTCACTAAGAAGCCTAGCATCACACTCACTCTCTTTCAAAAGAGCTTACCATCTCTCTAACTATCTCTCTTTTTCTCAAAGGTGACTAGAATCTCCGTCTTTTTTCTCTCTTTCTCTCAAAGGAGCCTAGCATCCCTCACTCTCTCTCTGTGTCTCTCAACAGAGCCTTGCATGTATCCCTTTATCTGTCTCATTCAAAGGAGCCGAGCATGTCTCTCTCTCTCGAAGGAGCCTAGCATAACTCTGTTACTGTATATCTCTCTTTCTCTCAAAGTAGCCTAGAATATCTCTCCCTCTCTCTCTCAAAGAAGCCAAGCATCTCTCTCTCTGTCTATCCCAAAGGAGCCTAGCAACTCCCTGTCTTTCTCTCTCTCCTTCTCACAAAGGGGCCTATCATCTCTCAGTCTCTCTCTGTCTATCTCTCTCTAAGGAGTCTAGCATGTATCTCCCTCTCTCTCTCTCAAATTAGTCTAGTATCTCTCTCTCTTTCTCAAATGATCCTAGCATCTATCTCTTTCTCTCAAAGGTGTCTAGCATCTCTCTCTCTTTCTCACAGTAGACTAGAATCTCTCTCTAAGAGTTGCATAGCATCTCTGTCTGTCTCTCTCTCTCTAATTAGCCTAGCATCTCTCTCTCTCTCAAATTAGTCTAGATACTCTCTCTTCACTGTCCCTCTGTCTCTCTCTGTAATGAGCCTAGCATCACTCTCAAAGGAGCCTAGCATCTCTCTGTCTCTGTATATCTCTCTTTCTCTCTAAGGAGCCTAGAATCTCTCAACCCCCCACTCTCTCAGAGTGGCCTTTTATCCCTTTCTCTCTCTCTCTCTCACAAAAGAGCCTATCATCTCTCTCTCTGTCCATCTCTCTCTGTTTCTCTTTCTGTGAAAGGAGACTTGCATGTAACTCTCTCTCTTTCAAAGGAGACTAGCATCCCTCTCTCTCTCGAAGCATAGCATCTCTCTGTCTCTGTATATCTCTCTTCCTCTTAAAGGAGCCTAGAATCTCTCTCCTTCTCTCTCTCACTCAAAGGAGCCTATCATCTCTCTGTCTCTGTATATCTCTCTTTTCTCAAAGGAGCCTAGAATCTCTCTCTCTCTAACTCTCTCTAAGGAGCCTACCATCTCCCCCTCTCTCTCTCAAAGTAGACAAGCATCTCTCTCTCCCCTCTCTCTCACAAAGAAGCCTAGCATCTCTCTCTCTCTCTCTCCAAGGATTCTAGCATCTAACCCTTTCTCTCTCTCCCTAAGAAGCCTAGCCTCACACTCTCCCTCTTTCAAAGGAGCCTAACATCTCTCTCTCTCTCTTTCTCTCAAAGGAGACTATAATCTCCCTGTCTTTCTATCTCTCTCACTTTACCTGTTACCCCAGGTTCCTGGGAATTTGTCCCCATGGGACCATCTATGGGATGTCCAGATAGAAGGATTATTGGAAAGCTTCCCACATACACCCAGAGAAATCTACCACTTCTCCCCGAGAGTGGAGCTAATGCCCCTGTGAGGAAGGATCTATGGGGGAACACAAGGAGGGTAAAAATATTCACACTTTGGTTGGACGCCCAGGTTCTAAGTCTGTTCAAACTCACATTCGAATGTGGGGCTTGGTGTCATCCTTGATAACATAGCTGCCAGAAGAGTCATCCAGTTGATCTAGAAAACGCACAACAGAAAGCATCAAGAACACTGACTGGAAGTGATGCAGGATCCCCTTTTTCCTACTTTTGTAGAGCAGCTGAAAGCAGGGTTTCCAAGCTTGCAAGGACGGGAGCTCCCTCAGAACACTAACAGCAGAACTACCGTATGATCCAGCAACCACACTTGTGGGTATTGACACAAAAGGACTAAAATCGGGCTCTCAACGAGACACCTGCACTCCATTGTTCCCTGCAACGTGATTCTGAATAGCTAAGAGGTGGTAACAACCAAGATGACCATCGACACATGAATGGGGAAAGAATATGTGGTTTATACATACGATGGAATCCAATTTAGCCTTGAAAAAAGGAAATTTTGCAATATGCAACAACATGGATGAACCCCTTGAGAACATTAAATGAAACAAGCCAGTCACAGAAAGAGAAATACTGCATGAATACACTTAACATGTAGTATCTAAAGTAGTCAAATCCATATAACCAAATGGGTGGAATGGTGTTGGCCAGGGTTAGGGTCATGGGAAATGGGGAGTTACTAAACAAGGAGTGTAAAGTCTCAGTGAAGGAAGATGAATAAACTCTGGAGATCTGCTGTACGGCACTGCCAACAATACTACATTAAACACTTAAAACATCGGTTAGACGGTAGGTCTTACGTTAACTATTCTAGCCACAACAAATATTGTTAAAAAATCATGTGGAAGAGGACTGGGACTTCTAGAAAGACAAATTGTAAATCAACAAAGTAACAGGTAAAAATTATTCTTAAAGCAGTTAAAGTCTCTAGAAGTTATCCTAAAGGTATACAGCATTTTAAGAAATATTCATTCAGGACAACTGAGTATTTGTCGGTAAGAATAGTGAGTTTGTGGCATCTGAGGCATGACTTGTTCCCTTACCTACCAAACCCATGCACTGTGTATCAGAAGCTCTACTTGGAGTGCTCTACTCCTGGGAGGTGCAGGCAGGGACAAAGTGGGTACCTTTCCTCACAGCTCTCATACGTAAATAGCTAAAGGAAGGTACAGTGAAAAAAGCTAATCAAAGAGAGAATACTATTGAGAGGTAGAAATTGTATTTTTTTAGAACCAAATGGAAATCTTGGAGTTAAGAACCATAACCAAAGTGTATATTTGAGCTGGCAGAAGTAACCAGCAGCCAACTTAAAGCGAGATCCATGGAGATTATGGATTTTGCAGAACAGAGAGAAAAATTAATGAATGAAGGAAAACGAAGAGCCACAGAGAAATGTGGGGCATCAATAAGTGCAGCCACACGTGCAATGCGAATACAAGCAGGATTGGAGAAAGGAACAGAAAAATATTTAAAGTATTTAATGGCAGAAAATTCCCAAAATGTGACCAAAAAACAATACATACATCCAAGAAACTCTATAAATTCCAAGTAGCATAAACACAAAGAGCTCTCCATCTGGGCACATCATAGGCAAAATACCGAAAGCCAAAGATAAAGATCTTGAAGGCAAAAAGAGAAAAATAACGTGATATACATGTACACTCCAGTAAGATTAACAGCTGACTTCTCATCAGACATGATAGCAGTTGGAAGGCAGTGGGGACAACATGTTCTCTTTGCTGGAAGTAAAAACTCAAACAAGAATCTTATATCCAGCAAATTACCTTTCACAGATGAAGGTGAAAAAAGACATCCTTAGGTAAATAAAAACTGAGGAAACTTGTTGCTAGCTGACATGTCTTACAAGGAACATTAAAGGGAGAGAATTATTCAGCCATGAGAAATAATGAAGTTCTGATACACACAACATGGGTGAAACCCTAAGTTTTCATTCTAACTGGAGGAAAACACAAAGAATCACACATTGTATGATTCTCACTTATAGGAAATGTCCAGAAGAGCCGAGCCTACAGGACAGAAAGTACATTCGTGATTACCTACGGCTAGGGACAGTTCTCCCTTGTGTCATAATGAAAATATCTGAAAATTGATGGTAGCAATGGTGGCACAGCTCTGTGAATATACCAGCCACCACTCTATTGTGTATTTTAAGGGGATGAATTGTATGACATGTGAATTACACCTACACAATGAAAATAAATGCTACAGGAATTTCTTCAGACTGAAAAACTAAATTAAATGAGACAGCTGTCTGAATCCAAACAAACAGAAAACACTGGTAAATGTACTTCTATAGGTAATTATAAAAGTCAGTATAATTGCATACTTTTTCTCTTTACTTAATTCTCTCAAAGAATCCTAGCATCTCTCTCTCAAAGGAGCCTATATCCTCTATGTCTCTCTCTGTTTATCTCTCTCTCAAAGTGCCAGCGTGTATTGCTCTCTCTCTCTCAAAGGAACCCAGAATCTCTATCTCTCTGTCTCACTCTGTCTCTCTCTCAGAGAAGCCTAGCATCTCTCTCTCTCTCTCTCTCTCTCTCTCTGTCTCTCTCTCTCTCTCTAAGGATTCTAGCATCTCTCAAATTCTCTCTCTCCCTAAGAAGCCTAGCACCACACTCTCCCTCTTTCAAAGGAGCCTAACATCTCTCAATCTCTCCCTCTTTCTCTCAAGTAGACTAGAATCTCCGTCTTTCTATCTATCTCTATTTCTCTCAAAGGAGCCTAGCATCCCTCAACCTCTCTCTCTCTCAAAGGAGCCTATCTTCTCTCTCTCTCTCTCTCTCTCTCTCTCTCTCCCTCTCTCTCTCTAGCTCTCAACAGTGACAACCATCTAACTCTCTCTCTCTCCAAGGAGTAAATCGTCTCTCCCTCTCCCTCCCTCCCCCTCAAAGTGTACTACCATGCCTTTCTCTCTCTCTCTAAAGGGATTCTAGGATCTCTCTCTTTCTCCCTCTCGCTAAGAAACCTACCATCACACTCGCTCTCTTTCAAAGGAGACTAGCATCTCTGTCAATCTCTCAAAGGACTCTAGCATCTCTCTCTTTCTCTCTCTCACTAAGAAGCCTAGCATCACACTCACTCTCTTTCAAAAGAGCTTACCATCTCTCTAACTATCTCTCTTTTTCTCAAAGGTGACTAGAATCTCCGTCTTTTTTCTCTCTTTCTCTCAAAGGAGCCTAGCATCCCTCACTCTCTCTCTGTGTCTCTCAACAGAGCCTTGCATGTATCCCTTTATCTGTCTCATTCAAAGGAGCCGAGCATGTCTCTCTCTCTCGAAGGAGCCTAGCATATCTCTGTTACTGTATATCTCTCTTTCTCTCAAAGTAGCCTAGAATATCTCTCCCTCTCTCTCTCAAAGAAGCCAAGCATCTCTCTCTCTGTCTATCCCAAAGGAGCCTAGCAACTCCCTGTCTTTCTCTCTCTCCTTCTCACAAAGGGGCCTATCATCTCTCAGTCTCTCTCTGTCTATCTCTCTCTAAGGAGTCTAGCATGTATCTCCCTCTCTCTCTCTCAAATTAGTCTAGTATCTCTCTCTCTTTCTCAAATGATCCTAGCATCTATCTCTTTCTCTCAAAGGTGTCTAGCATCTCTCTCTCTTTCTCACAGTAGACTAGAATCTCTCTCTAAGAGTTGCATAGCATCTCTGTCTGTCTCTCTCTCTCTAATTAGCCTAGCATCTCTCTCTCTCTCAAATTAGTCTAGATACTCTCTCTTCACTGTCCCTCTGTCTCTCTCTGTAATGAGCCTAGCATCACTCTCAAAGGAGCCTAGCATCTCTCTGTCTCTGTATATCTCTCTTTCTCTCTAAGGAGCCTAGAATCTCTCAACCCCCCACTCTCTCAGAGTGGCCTTTTATCCCTTTCTCTCTCTCTCTCTCACAAAAGAGCCTATCATCTCTCTCTCTGTCCATCTCTCTCTGTTTCTCTTTCTGTGAAAGGAGACTTGCATGTAACTCTCTCTCTTTCAAAGGAGACTAGCATCCCTCTCTCTCTCGAAGCATAGCATCTCTCTGTCTCTGTATATCTCTCTTCCTCTTAAAGGAGCCTAGAATCTCTCTCCTTCTCTCTCTCACTCAAAGGAGCCTATCATCTCTCTGTCTCTGTATATCTCTCTTTTCTCAAAGGAGCCTAGAATCTCTCTCTCTCTAACTCTCTCTAAGGAGCCTACCATCTCCCCCTCTCTCTCTCAAAGTAGACAAGCATCTCTCTCTCCCCTCTCTCTCACAAAGAAGCCTAGCATCTCTCTCTCTCTCTCTCCAAGGATTCTAGCATCTAACCCTTTCTCTCTCTCCCTAAGAAGCCTAGCCTCACACTCTCCCTCTTTCAAAGGAGCCTAACATCTCTCTCTCTCTCTTTCTCTCAAAGGAGACTATAATCTCCCTGTCTTTCTATCTCTCTCACTTTACCTGTTACCCCAGGTTCCTGGGAATTTGTCCCCATGGGACCATCTATGGGATGTCCAGATAGAAGGATTATTGGAAAGCTTCCCACATACACCCAGAGAAATCTACCACTTCTCCCCGAGAGTGGAGCTAATGCCCCTGTGAGGAAGGATCTATGGGGGAACACAAGGAGGGTAAAAATATTCACACTTTGGTTGGACGCCCAGGTTCTAAGTCTGTTCAAACTCACATTCGAATGTGGGGCTTGGTGTCATCCTTGATAACATAGCTGCCAGAAGAGTCATCCAGTTGATCTAGAAAACGCACAACAGAAAGCATCAAGAACACTGACTGGAAGTGATGCAGGATCCCCTTTTTCCTACTTTTGTAGAACAGCTGAAAGCAGGGTTTCCAAGCTTGCAAGGACGGGAGCTCCCTCAGAACACTAACAGCAGAACTACCGTATGATCCAGCAACCACACTTGTGGGTATTGACACAAAAGGACTAAAATCGGGCTCTCAACGAGACACCTGCACTCCATTGTTCCCTGCAACGTGATTCTGAATAGCTAAGAGGTGGTAACAACCAAGATGCCCATCGACACATGAATGGGGAAAGAATATGTGGTTTATACATACGATGGAATCCAATTTAGCCTTGAAAAAAGGAAATTTTGCAATATGCAACAACATGGATGAACCCCTTGAGAACATTAAATGAAACAAGCCAGTCACAGAAAGAGAAATACTGCATGAATACACTTAACATGTAGTATCTAAAGTAGTCAAATCCATATAACCAAATGGGTGGAATGGTGTTGGCCAGGGTTAGGGTCATGGGAAATGGGGAGTTACTAAACAAGGAGTGTAAAGTCTCAGTGAAGGAAGATGAATAAACTCTGGAGATCTGCTGTACGGCACTGCCAACAATACTACATTAAACACTTAAAACATCTGTTAGACGGTAGGTCTTACGTTAACTCTTCTAGCCACAACAAATATTGTTAAAAAATCATGTGGCAGAGGACTGGGACTTTTAGAAAGACAAATTGTAAATCAACAAAGTAACAGGTAAAAATTATTTTTAAAGCAGTTAAAGTCTCTAGAAGTTATCCTAAAGGTATACAGCATTTTAAGAATTATTCATTCAGGACAACTGAGTATTTGTCGGTAAGAATAGTGAGTTTGTGGCATCTGAGGCATGACTTGTTCCCTTACCTACCAAACCCATGCACTGTGTATCAGAAGCTCTACTTGGAGTGCTCTACTCCTGGGAGGTGCAGGCAGGGACAAAGTGGGTACCTTTCCTCACAGCTCTCATACGTAAAGAGCTAAAGGAAGGTACAGTGAAAAAAGCTAATCAAAGAGAGAATACTATTGAGAGGTAGAAATTGTATTTTTTTAGAACCAAATGGAAATCTTGGAGTTAAGAACCATAACCAAAGTGTATATTTGAGCTGGCAGAAGTAACCAGCAGCCAACTTAAAGCGAGATCCATGGAGATTATGGATTTTGCAGAACAGAGAGAAAAATTAATGAATGAAGGAAAACGAAGAGCCACAGAGAAATGTGGGGCATCAATAAGTGCAGCCACACGTGCAATGCGAATACAAGCAGGATTGGAGAAAGGAACAGAAAAATATTTAAAGTATTTAATGGCAGAAAATTCCCAAAATGTGACCAAAAAACAATACATACATCCAAGAAACTCTATAAATTCCAAGTAGCATAAACACAAAGAGCTCTCCATCTGGGCACATCATAGGCAAAATACCGAAAGCCAAAGATAAAGATCTTGAAGGCAAAAAGAGAAAAATAACGTGATATACATGTACACTCCAGTAAGATTAACAGCTGACTTCTCATCAGACATGATAGCCGTTGGAAGGCAGTGGGGACAACATGTTCTCATTGCTGGAAGTAAAAACTCAAACAAGAATCTTATATCCAGCAAATTACCTTTCACAGATGAAGGTGAAAAAAGACATCCTTAGGTAAATAAAAACTGAGGAAACTTGTTGCTAGCTGACATGTCTTACAAGGAACATTAAAGGGAGAGAATTATTCAGCCATGAGAAATAATGAAGTTCTGATACACACAACATGGGTGAAACCCTAAGTTTTCATGCTAACTGGAGGAAAACACAAAGAATCACACATTGTATGATTCTCACTTATAGGAAATGTCCAGAAGAGCCGAGCCTACAGGACAGAAAGTACATTCGTGATTACCTACGGCTAGGGACAGTTCTCCCTTGTGTCATAATGAAAATATCTGAAAATTGATGGTAGCAATGGTGGCACAGCTCTGTGAATATACCAGCCACCACTCTATTGTGTATTTTAAGGGGATGAATTGTATGACATGTGAATTACACCTACACAATGAAAATAAATGCTACAGGAATTTCTTCAGACTGAAAAACTAAATTAAATGAGACAGCTGTCTGAATCCAAACAAACAGAAAACACTGGTAAATGTACTTCTATAGGTAATTATAAAAGTCAGTATAATTGCATACTTTTTCTCTTTACTTAATTCTCTCAAAGAATCCTAGCATCTCTCTCTCAAAGGAGCCTATATCCTCTCTGTCTCTCTCTGTTTATCTCTCTCTCAAAGTGCCAGCGTGTATTGCTCTCTCTCTCTCAAAGGAACCCAGAATCTCTATCTCTCTGTCTCACTCTGTCTCTCTCTCAGAGAAGCCTAGCATCTCTCTCTCTCTCTCTCTCTCTCTCTCTCTCTCTCTCTCTGTCTCTCTCTCTCTCTCTAAGGATTCTAGCATCTCTCAAATTCTCTCTCTCCCTAAGAAGCCTAGCACCACACTCTCCCTCTTTCAAAGGAGCCTAACATCTCTCAATCTCTCCCTCTTTCTCTCAAGTAGACTAGAATCTCCGTCTTTCTATCTATCTCTATTTCTCTCAAAGGAGCCTAGCATCCCTCAACCTCTCTCTCTCTCAAAGGAGCCTATCTTCTCTCTCTCTCTCTCTCTCTCCCTCTCTCTCTCTAGCTCTCAACAGTGTCAACCATCTAACTCTCTCTCTCTCCAAGGAGTAAATCGTCTCTCCCTCTCCCTCCCTCCCCCTCAAAGTGTACTACCATGCCTTTCTCTCTCTCTCTAAAGGGATTCTAGGATCTCTCTCTTTCTCCCTCTCGCTAAGAAACCTACCATCACACTCGCTCTCTTTCAAAGGAGACTAGCATCTCTGTCAATCTCTCAAAGGACTCTAGCATCTCTCTCTTTCTCTCTCTCACTAAGAAGCCTAGCATCACACTCACTCTCTTTCAAAAGAGCTTACCATCTCTCTAACTATCTCTCTTTTTCTCAAAGGTGACTAGAATCTCCGTCTTTTTTCTCTCTTTCTCTCAAAGGAGCCTAGCATCCCTCACTCTCTCTCTGTGTCTCTCAACAGAGCCTTGCATGTATCCCTTTATCTGTCTCATTCAAAGGAGCCGAGCATGTCTCTCTCTCTCGAAGGAGCCTAGCATAACTCTGTTACTGTATATCTCTCTTTCTCTCAAAGTAGCCTAGAATATCTCTCCCTCTCTCTCTCAAAGAAGCCAAGCATCTCTCTCTCTGTCTATCCCAAAGGAGCCTAGCAACTCCCTGTCTTTCTCTCTCTCCTTCTCACAAAGGGGCCTATCATCTCTCAGTCTCTCTCTGTCTATCTCTCTCTAAGGAGTCTAGCATGTATCTCCCTCTCTCTCTCTCAAATTAGTCTAGTATCTCTCTCTCTTTCTCAAATGATCCTAGCATCTATCTCTTTCTCTCAAAGGTGTCTAGCATCTCTCTCTCTTTCTCACAGTAGACTAGAATCTCTCTCTAAGAGTTGCATAGCATCTCTGTCTGTCTCTCTCTCTCTAATTAGCCTAGCATCTCTCTCTCTCTCAAATTAGTCTAGATACTCTCTCTTCACTGTCCCTCTGTCTCTCTCTGTAATGAGCCTAGCATCACTCTCAAAGGAGCCTAGCATCTCTCTGTCTCTGTATATCTCTCTTTCTCTCTAAGGAGCCTAGAATCTCTCAACCCCCCACTCTCTCAGAGTGGCCTTTTATCCCTTTCTCTCTCTCTCTCTCACAAAAGAGCCTATCATCTCTCTCTCTGTCCATCTCTCTCTGTTTCTCTTTCTGTGAAAGGAGACTTGCATGTAACTCTCTCTCTTTCAAAGGAGACTAGCATCCCTCTCTCTCTCGAAGCATAGCATCTCTCTGTCTCTGTATATCTCTCTTCCTCTTAAAGGAGCCTAGAATCTCTCTCCTTCTCTCTCTCACTCAAAGGAGCCTATCATCTCTCTGTCTCTGTATATCTCTCTTTTCTCAAAGGAGCCTAGAATCTCTCTCTCTCTAACTCTCTCTAAGGAGCCTACCATCTCCCCCTCTCTCTCTCAAAGTAGACAAGCATCTCTCTCTCCCCTCTCTCTCACAAAGAAGCCTAGCATCTCTCTCTCTCTCTCTCCAAGGATTCTAGCATCTAACCCTTTCTCTCTCTCCCTAAGAAGCCTAGCCTCACACTCTCCCTCTTTCAAAGGAGCCTAACATCTCTCTCTCTCTCTTTCTCTCAAAGGAGACTATAATCTCCCTGTCTTTCTATCTCTCTCACTTTACCTGTTACCCCAGGTTCCTGGGAATTTGTCCCCATGGGACCATCTATGGGATGTCCAGATAGAAGGATTATTGGAAAGCTTCCCACATACACCCAGAGAAATCTACCACTTCTCCCCGAGAGTGGAGCTAATGCCCCTGTGAGGAAGGATCTATGGGGGAACACAAGGAGGGTAAAAATATTCACACTTTGGTTGGACGCCCAGGTTCTAAGTCTGTTCAAACTCACATTCGAATGTGGGGCTTGGTGTCATCCTTGATAACATAGCTGCCAGAAGAGTCATCCAGTTGATCTAGAAAACGCACAACAGAAAGCATCAAGAACACTGACTGGAAGTGATGCAGGATCCCCTTTTTCCTACTTTTGTAGAACAGCTGAAAGCAGGGTTTCCAAGCTTGCAAGGACGGGAGCTCCCTCAGAACACTAACAGCAGAACTACCGTATGATCCAGCAACCACACTTGTGGGTATTGACACAAAAGGACTAAAATCGGGCTCTCAACGAGACACCTGCACTCCATTGTTCCCTGCAACGTGATTCTGAATAGCTAAGAGGTGGTAACAACCAAGATGCCCATCGACACATGAATGGGGAAAGAATATGTGGTTTATACATACGATGGAATCCAATTTAGCCTTGAAAAAAGGAAATTTTGCAATATGCAACAACATGGATGAACCCCTTGAGAACATTAAATGAAACAAGCCAGTCACAGAAAGAGAAATACTGCATGAATACACTTAACATGTAGTATCTAAAGTAGTCAAATCCATATAACCAAATGGGTGGAATGGTGTTGGCCAGGGTTAGGGTCATGGGAAATGGGGAGTTACTAAACAAGGAGTGTAAAGTCTCAGTGAAGGAAGATGAATAAACTCTGGAGATCTGCTGTACGGCACTGCCAACAATACTACATTAAACACTTAAAACATCTGTTAGACGGTAGGTCTTACGTTAACTCTTCTAGCCACAACAAATATTGTTAAAAAATCATGTGGCAGAGGACTGGGACTTTTAGAAAGACAAATTGTAAATCAACAAAGTAACAGGTAAAAATTATTTTTAAAGCAGTTAAAGTCTCTAGAAGTTATCCTAAAGGTATACAGCATTTTAAGAATTATTCATTCAGGACAACTGAGTATTTGTCGGTAAGAATAGTGAGTTTGTGGCATCTGAGGCATGACTTGTTCCCTTACCTACCAAACCCATGCACTGTGTATCAGAAGCTCTACTTGGAGTGCTCTACTCCTGGGAGGTGCAGGCAGGGACAAAGTGGGTACCTTTCCTCACAGCTCTCATACGTAAAGAGCTAAAGGAAGGTACAGTGAAAAAAGCTAATCAAAGAGAGAATACTATTGAGAGGTAGAAATTGTATTTTTTTAGAACCAAATGGAAATCTTGGAGTTAAGAACCATAACCAAAGTGTATATTTGAGCTGGCAGAAGTAACCAGCAGCCAACTTAAAGCGAGATCCATGGAGATTATGGATTTTGCAGAACAGAGAGAAAAATTAATGAATGAAGGAAAACGAAGAGCCACAGAGAAATGTGGGGCATCAATAAGTGCAGCCACACGTGCAATGCGAATACAAGCAGGATTGGAGAAAGGAACAGAAAAATATTTAAAGTATTTAATGGCAGAAAATTCCCAAAATGTGACCAAAAAACAATACATACATCCAAGAAACTCTATAAATTCCAAGTAGCATAAACACAAAGAGCTCTCCATCTGGGCACATCATAGGCAAAATACCGAAAGCCAAAGATAAAGATCTTGAAGGCAAAAAGAGAAAAATAACGTGATATACATGTACACTCCAGTAAGATTAACAGCTGACTTCTCATCAGACATGATAGCCGTTGGAAGGCAGTGGGGACAACATGTTCTCATTGCTGGAAGTAAAAACTCAAACAAGAATCTTATATCCAGCAAATTACCTTTCACAGATGAAGGTGAAAAAAGACATCCTTAGGTAAATAAAAACTGAGGAAACTTGTTGCTAGCTGACATGTCTTACAAGGAACATTAAAGGGAGAGAATTATTCAGCCATGAGAAATAATGAAGTTCTGATACACACAACATGGGTGAAACCCTAAGTTTTCATGCTAACTGGAGGAAAACACAAAGAATCACACATTGTATGATTCTCACTTATAGGAAATGTCCAGAAGAGCCGAGCCTACAGGACAGAAAGTACATTCGTGATTACCTACGGCTAGGGACAGTTCTCCCTTGTGTCATAATGAAAATATCTGAAAATTGATGGTAGCAATGGTGGCACAGCTCTGTGAATATACCAGCCACCACTCTATTGTGTATTTTAAGGGGATGAATTGTATGACATGTGAATTACACCTACACAATGAAAATAAATGCTACAGGAATTTCTTCAGACTGAAAAACTAAATTAAATGAGACAGCTGTCTGAATCCAAACAAACAGAAAACACTGGTAAATGTACTTCTATAGGTAATTATAAAAGTCAGTATAATTGCATACTTTTTCTCTTTACTTAATTCTCTCAAAGAATCCTAGCATCTCTCTCTCAAAGGAGCCTATATCCTCTCTGTCTCTCTCTGTTTATCTCTCTCTCAAAGTGCCAGCGTGTATTGCTCTCTCTCTCTCAAAGGAACCCAGAATCTCTATCTCTCTGTCTCACTCTGTCTCTCTCTCAGAGAAGCCTAGCATCTCTCTCTCTCTCTCTCTCTCTCTCTCTCTCTCTCTCTCTGTCTCTCTCTCTCTCTCTAAGGATTCTAGCATCTCTCAAATTCTCTCTCTCCCTAAGAAGCCTAGCACCACACTCTCCCTCTTTCAAAGGAGCCTAACATCTCTCAATCTCTCCCTCTTTCTCTCAAGTAGACTAGAATCTCCGTCTTTCTATCTATCTCTATTTCTCTCAAAGGAGCCTAGCATCCCTCAACCTCTCTCTCTCTCAAAGGAGCCTATCTTCTCTCTCTCTCTCTCTCTCTCCCTCTCTCTCTCTAGCTCTCAACAGTGTCAACCATCTAACTCTCTCTCTCTCCAAGGAGTAAATCGTCTCTCCCTCTCCCTCCCTCCCCCTCAAAGTGTACTACCATGCCTTTCTCTCTCTCTCTAAAGGGATTCTAGGATCTCTCTCTTTCTCCCTCTCGCTAAGAAACCTACCATCACACTCGCTCTCTTTCAAAGGAGACTAGCATCTCTGTCAATCTCTCAAAGGACTCTAGCATCTCTCTCTTTCTCTCTCTCACTAAGAAGCCTAGCATCACACTCACTCTCTTTCAAAAGAGCTTACCATCTCTCTAACTATCTCTCTTTTTCTCAAAGGTGACTAGAATCTCCGTCTTTTTTCTCTCTTTCTCTCAAAGGAGCCTAGCATCCCTCACTCTCTCTCTGTGTCTCTCAACAGAGCCTTGCATGTATCCCTTTATCTGTCTCATTCAAAGGAGCCGAGCATGTCTCTCTCTCTCGAAGGAGCCTAGCATAACTCTGTTACTGTATATCTCTCTTTCTCTCAAAGTAGCCTAGAATATCTCTCCCTCTCTCTCTCAAAGAAGCCAAGCATCTCTCTCTCTGTCTATCCCAAAGGAGCCTAGCAACTCCCTGTCTTTCTCTCTCTCCTTCTCACAAAGGGGCCTATCATCTCTCAGTCTCTCTCTGTCTATCTCTCTCTAAGGAGTCTAGCATGTATCTCCCTCTCTCTCTCTCAAATTAGTCTAGTATCTCTCTCTCTTTCTCAAATGATCCTAGCATCTATCTCTTTCTCTCAAAGGTGTCTAGCATCTCTCTCTCTTTCTCACAGTAGACTAGAATCTCTCTCTAAGAGTTGCATAGCATCTCTGTCTGTCTCTCTCTCTCTAATTAGCCTAGCATCTCTCTCTCTCTCAAATTAGTCTAGATACTCTCTCTTCACTGTCCCTCTGTCTCTCTCTGTAATGAGCCTAGCATCACTCTCAAAGGAGCCTAGCATCTCTCTGTCTCTGTATATCTCTCTTTCTCTCTAAGGAGCCTAGAATCTCTCAACCCCCCACTCTCTCAGAGTGGCCTTTTATCCCTTTCTCTCTCTCTCTCTCACAAAAGAGCCTATCATCTCTCTCTCTGTCCATCTCTCTCTGTTTCTCTTTCTGTGAAAGGAGACTTGCATGTAACTCTCTCTCTTTCAAAGGAGACTAGCATCCCTCTCTCTCTCGAAGCATAGCATCTCTCTGTCTCTGTATATCTCTCTTCCTCTTAAAGGAGCCTAGAATCTCTCTCCTTCTCTCTCTCACTCAAAGGAGCCTATCATCTCTCTGTCTCTGTATATCTCTCTTTTCTCAAAGGAGCCTAGAATCTCTCTCTCTCTAACTCTCTCTAAGGAGCCTACCATCTCCCCCTCTCTCTCTCAAAGTAGACAAGCATCTCTCTCTCCCCTCTCTCTCACAAAGAAGCCTAGCATCTCTCTCTCTCTCTCTCCAAGGATTCTAGCATCTAACCCTTTCTCTCTCTCCCTAAGAAGCCTAGCCTCACACTCTCCCTCTTTCAAAGGAGCCTAACATCTCTCTCTCTCTCTTTCTCTCAAAGGAGACTATAATCTCCCTGTCTTTCTATCTCTCTCACTTTACCTGTTACCCCAGGTTCCTGGGAATTTGTCCCCATGGGACCATCTATGGGATGTCCAGATAGAAGGATTATTGGAAAGCTTCCCACATACACCCAGAGAAATCTACCACTTCTCCCCGAGAGTGGAGCTAATGCCCCTGTGAGGAAGGATCTATGGGGGAACACAAGGAGGGTAAAAATATTCACACTTTGGTTGGACGCCCAGGTTCTAAGTCTGTTCAAACTCACATTCGAATGTGGGGCTTGGTGTCATCCTTGATAACATAGCTGCCAGAAGAGTCATCCAGTTGATCTAGAAAACGCACAACAGAAAGCATCAAGAACACTGACTGGAAGTGATGCAGGATCCCCTTTTTCCTACTTTTGTAGAACAGCTGAAAGCAGGGTTTCCAAGCTTGCAAGGACGGGAGCTCCCTCAGAACACTAACAGCAGAACTACCGTATGATCCAGCAACCACACTTGTGGGTATTGACACAAAAGGACTAAAATCGGGCTCTCAACGAGACACCTGCACTCCATTGTTCCCTGCAACGTGATTCTGAATAGCTAAGAGGTGGTAACAACCAAGATGCCCATCGACACATGAATGGGGAAAGAATATGTGGTTTATACATACGATGGAATCCAATTTAGCCTTGAAAAAAGGAAATTTTGCAATATGCAACAACATGGATGAACCCCTTGAGAACATTAAATGAAACAAGCCAGTCACAGAAAGAGAAATACTGCATGAATACACTTAACATGTAGTATCTAAAGTAGTCAAATCCATATAACCAAATGGGTGGAATGGTGTTGGCCAGGGTTAGGGTCATGGGAAATGGGGAGTTACTAAACAAGGAGTGTAAAGTCTCAGTGAAGGAAGATGAATAAACTCTGGAGATCTGCTGTACGGCACTGCCAACAATACTACATTAAACACTTAAAACATCTGTTAGACGGTAGGTCTTACGTTAACTCTTCTAGCCACAACAAATATTGTTAAAAAATCATGTGGCAGAGGACTGGGACTTTTAGAAAGACAAATTGTAAATCAACAAAGTAACAGGTAAAAATTATTTTTAAAGCAGTTAAAGTCTCTAGAAGTTATCCTAAAGGTATACAGCATTTTAAGAATTATTCATTCAGGACAACTGAGTATTTGTCGGTAAGAATAGTGAGTTTGTGGCATCTGAGGCATGACTTGTTCCCTTACCTACCAAACCCATGCACTGTGTATCAGAAGCTCTACTTGGAGTGCTCTACTCCTGGGAGGTGCAGGCAGGGACAAAGTGGGTACCTTTCCTCACAGCTCTCATACGTAAAGAGCTAAAGGAAGGTACAGTGAAAAAAGCTAATCAAAGAGAGAATACTATTGAGAGGTAGAAATTGTATTTTTTTAGAACCAAATGGAAATCTTGGAGTTAAGAACCATAACCAAAGTGTATATTTGAGCTGGCAGAAGTAACCAGCAGCCAACTTAAAGCGAGATCCATGGAGATTATGGATTTTGCAGAACAGAGAGAAAAATTAATGAATGAAGGAAAACGAAGAGCCACAGAGAAATGTGGGGCATCAATAAGTGCAGCCACACGTGCAATGCGAATACAAGCAGGATTGGAGAAAGGAACAGAAAAATATTTAAAGTATTTAATGGCAGAAAATTCCCAAAATGTGACCAAAAAACAATACATACATCCAAGAAACTCTATAAATTCCAAGTAGCATAAACACAAAGAGCTCTCCATCTGGGCACATCATAGGCAAAATACCGAAAGCCAAAGATAAAGATCTTGAAGGCAAAAAGAGAAAAATAACGTGATATACATGTACACTCCAGTAAGATTAACAGCTGACTTCTCATCAGACATGATAGCCGTTGGAAGGCAGTGGGGACAACATGTTCTCATTGCTGGAAGTAAAAACTCAAACAAGAATCTTATATCCAGCAAATTACCTTTCACAGATGAAGGTGAAAAAAGACATCCTTAGGTAAATAAAAACTGAGGAAACTTGTTGCTAGCTGACATGTCTTACAAGGAACATTAAAGGGAGAGAATTATTCAGCCATGAGAAATAATGAAGTTCTGATACACACAACATGGGTGAAACCCTAAGTTTTCATGCTAACTGGAGGAAAACACAAAGAATCACACATTGTATGATTCTCACTTATAGGAAATGTCCAGAAGAGCCGAGCCTACAGGACAGAAAGTACATTCGTGATTACCTACGGCTAGGGACAGTTCTCCCTTGTGTCATAATGAAAATATCTGAAAATTGATGGTAGCAATGGTGGCACAGCTCTGTGAATATACCAGCCACCACTCTATTGTGTATTTTAAGGGGATGAATTGTATGACATGTGAATTACACCTACACAATGAAAATAAATGCTACAGGAATTTCTTCAGACTGAAAAACTAAATTAAATGAGACAGCTGTCTGAATCCAAACAAACAGAAAACACTGGTAAATGTACTTCTATAGGTAATTATAAAAGTCAGTATAATTGCATACTTTTTCTCTTTACTTAATTCTCTCAAAGAATCCTAGCATCTCTCTCTCAAAGGAGCCTATATCCTCTCTGTCTCTCTCTGTTTATCTCTCTCTCAAAGTGCCAGCGTGTATTGCTCTCTCTCTCTCAAAGGAACCCAGAATCTCTATCTCTCTGTCTCACTCTGTCTCTCTCTCAGAGAAGCCTAGCATCTCTCTCTCTCTCTCTCTCTCTCTCTCTCTCTCTCTCTGTCTCTCTCTCTCTCTCTAAGGATTCTAGCATCTCTCAAATTCTCTCTCTCCCTAAGAAGCCTAGCACCACACTCTCCCTCTTTCAAAGGAGCCTAACATCTCTCAATCTCTCCCTCTTTCTCTCAAGTAGACTAGAATCTCCGTCTTTCTATCTATCTCTATTTCTCTCAAAGGAGCCTAGCATCCCTCAACCTCTCTCTCTCTCAAAGGAGCCTATCTTCTCTCTCTCTCTCTCTCTCTCCCTCTCTCTCTCTAGCTCTCAACAGTGTCAACCATCTAACTCTCTCTCTCTCCAAGGAGTAAATCGTCTCTCCCTCTCCCTCCCTCCCCCTCAAAGTGTACTACCATGCCTTTCTCTCTCTCTCTAAAGGGATTCTAGGATCTCTCTCTTTCTCCCTCTCGCTAAGAAACCTACCATCACACTCGCTCTCTTTCAAAGGAGACTAGCATCTCTGTCAATCTCTCAAAGGACTCTAGCATCTCTCTCTTTCTCTCTCTCACTAAGAAGCCTAGCATCACACTCACTCTCTTTCAAAAGAGCTTACCATCTCTCTAACTATCTCTCTTTTTCTCAAAGGTGACTAGAATCTCCGTCTTTTTTCTCTCTTTCTCTCAAAGGAGCCTAGCATCCCTCACTCTCTCTCTGTGTCTCTCAACAGAGCCTTGCATGTATCCCTTTATCTGTCTCATTCAAAGGAGCCGAGCATGTCTCTCTCTCTCGAAGGAGCCTAGCATAACTCTGTTACTGTATATCTCTCTTTCTCTCAAAGTAGCCTAGAATATCTCTCCCTCTCTCTCTCAAAGAAGCCAAGCATCTCTCTCTCTGTCTATCCCAAAGGAGCCTAGCAACTCCCTGTCTTTCTCTCTCTCCTTCTCACAAAGGGGCCTATCATCTCTCAGTCTCTCTCTGTCTATCTCTCTCTAAGGAGTCTAGCATGTATCTCCCTCTCTCTCTCTCAAATTAGTCTAGTATCTCTCTCTCTTTCTCAAATGATCCTAGCATCTATCTCTTTCTCTCAAAGGTGTCTAGCATCTCTCTCTCTTTCTCACAGTAGACTAGAATCTCTCTCTAAGAGTTGCATAGCATCTCTGTCTGTCTCTCTCTCTCTAATTAGCCTAGCATCTCTCTCTCTCTCAAATTAGTCTAGATACTCTCTCTTCACTGTCCCTCTGTCTCTCTCTGTAATGAGCCTAGCATCACTCTCAAAGGAGCCTAGCATCTCTCTGTCTCTGTATATCTCTCTTTCTCTCTAAGGAGCCTAGAATCTCTCAACCCCCCACTCTCTCAGAGTGGCCTTTTATCCCTTTCTCTCTCTCTCTCTCACAAAAGAGCCTATCATCTCTCTCTCTGTCCATCTCTCTCTGTTTCTCTTTCTGTGAAAGGAGACTTGCATGTAACTCTCTCTCTTTCAAAGGAGACTAGCATCCCTCTCTCTCTCGAAGCATAGCATCTCTCTGTCTCTGTATATCTCTCTTCCTCTTAAAGGAGCCTAGAATCTCTCTCCTTCTCTCTCTCACTCAAAGGAGCCTATCATCTCTCTGTCTCTGTATATCTCTCTTTTCTCAAAGGAGCCTAGAATCTCTCTCTCTCTAACTCTCTCTAAGGAGCCTACCATCTCCCCCTCTCTCTCTCAAAGTAGACAAGCATCTCTCTCTCCCCTCTCTCTCACAAAGAAGCCTAGCATCTCTCTCTCTCTCTCTCCAAGGATTCTAGCATCTAACCCTTTCTCTCTCTCCCTAAGAAGCCTAGCCTCACACTCTCCCTCTTTCAAAGGAGCCTAACATCTCTCTCTCTCTCTTTCTCTCAAAGGAGACTATAATCTCCCTGTCTTTCTATCTCTCTCACTTTACCTGTTACCCCAGGTTCCTGGGAATTTGTCCCCATGGGACCATCTATGGGATGTCCAGATAGAAGGATTATTGGAAAGCTTCCCACATACACCCAGAGAAATCTACCACTTCTCCCCGAGAGTGGAGCTAATGCCCCTGTGAGGAAGGATCTATGGGGGAACACAAGGAGGGTAAAAATATTCACACTTTGGTTGGACGCCCAGGTTCTAAGTCTGTTCAAACTCACATTCGAATGTGGGGCTTGGTGTCATCCTTGATAACATAGCTGCCAGAAGAGTCATCCAGTTGATCTAGAAAACGCACAACAGAAAGCATCAAGAACACTGACTGGAAGTGATGCAGGATCCCCTTTTTCCTACTTTTGTAGAGCAGCTGAAAGCAGGGTTTCCAAGCTTGCAAGGACGGGAGCTCCCTCAGAACACTAACAGCAGAACTACCGTATGATCCAGCAACCACACTTGTGGGTATTGACACAAAAGGACTAAAATCGGGCTCTCAACGAGACACCTGCACTCCATTGTTCCCTGCAACGTGATTCTGAATAGCTAAGAGGTGGTAACAACCAAGATGACCATCGACACATGAATGGGGAAAGAATATGTGGTTTATACATACGATGGAATCCAATTTAGCCTTGAAAAAAGGAAATTTTGCAATATGCAACAACATGGATGAACCCCTTGAGAACATTAAATGAAACAAGCCAGTCACAGAAAGAGAAATACTGCATGAATACACTTAACATGTAGTATCTAAAGTAGTCAAATCCATATAACCAAATGGGTGGAATGGTGTTGGCCAGGGTTAGGGTCATGGGAAATGGGGAGTTACTAAACAAGGAGTGTAAAGTCTCAGTGAAGGAAGATGAATAAACTCTGGAGATCTGCTGTACGGCACTGCCAACAATACTACATTAAACACTTAAAACATCGGTTAGACGGTAGGTCTTACGTTAACTCTTCTAGCCACAACAAATATTGTTAAAAAATCATGTGGAAGAGGACTGGGACTTCTAGAAAGACAAATTGTAAATCAACAAAGTAACAGGTAAAAATTATTTTTAAAGCAGTTAAAGTCTCTAGAAGTTATCCTAAAGGTATACAGCATTTTAAGAAATATTCATTCAGGACAACTGAGTATTTGTCGGTAAGAATAGTGAGTTTGTGGCATCTGAGGCATGACTTGTTCCCTTACCTACCAAACCCATGCACTGTGTATCAGAAGCTCTACTTGGAGTGCTCTACTCCTGGGAGGTGCAGGCAGGGACAAAGTGGGTACCTTTCCTCACAGCTCTCATACGTAAATAGCTAAAGGAAGGTACAGTGAAAAAAGCTAATCAAAGAGAGAATACTATTGAGAGGTAGAAATTGTATTTTTTTAGAACCAAATGGAAATCTTGGAGTTAAGAACCATAACCAAAGTGTATATTTGAGCTGGCAGAAGTAACCAGCAGCCAACTTAAAGCGAGATCCATGGAGATTATGGATTTTGCAGAACAGAGAGAAAAATTAATGAATGAAGGAAAACGAAGAGCCACAGAGAAATGTGGGGCATCAATAAGTGCAGCCACACGTGCAATGCGAATACAAGCAGGATTGGAGAAAGGAACAGAAAAATATTTAAAGTATTTAATGGCAGAAAATTCCCAAAATGTGACCAAAAAACAATACATACATCCAAGAAACTCTATAAATTCCAAGTAGCATAAACACAAAGAGCTCTCCATCTGGGCACATCATAGGCAAAATACCGAAAGCCAAAGATAAAGATCTTGAAGGCAAAAAGAGAAAAATAACGTGATATACATGTACACTCCAGTAAGATTAACAGCTGACTTCTCATCAGACATGATAGCCGTTGGAAGGCAGTGGGGACAACATGTTCTCATTGCTGGAAGTAAAAACTCAAACAAGAATCTTATATCCAGCAAATTACCTTTCACAGATGAAGGTGAAAAAAGACATCCTTAGGTAAATAAAAACTGAGGAAACTTGTTGCTAGCTGACATGTCTTACAAGGAACATTAAAGGGAGAGAATTATTCAGCCATGAGAAATAATGAAGTTCTGATACACACAACATGGGTGAAACCCTAAGTTTTCATGCTAACTGGAGGAAAACACAAAGAATCACACATTGTATGATTCTCACTTATAGGAAATGTCCAGAAGAGCCGAGCCTACAGGACAGAAAGTACATTCGTGATTACCTACGGCTAGGGACAGTTCTCCCTTGTGTCATAATGAAAATATGTGAAAATTGATGGTAGCAATGGTGGCACAGCTCTGTGAATATACCAGCCACCACTCTATTGTGTATTTTAAGGGGATGAATTGTATGACATGTGAATTACACCTACACAATGAAAATAAATGCTACAGGAATTTCTTCAGACTGAAAAACTAAATTAAATGAGACAGCTGTCTGAATCCAAACAAACAGAAAACACTGGTAAATGTACTTCTATAGGTAATTATAAAAGTCAGTATAATTGCATACTTTTTCTCTTTACTTAATTCTCTCAAAGAATCCTAGCATCTCTCTCTCAAAGGAGCCTATATCCTCTATGTCTCTCTCTGTTTATCTCTCTCTCAAAGTGCCAGCGTGTATTGCTCTCTCTCTCTCAAAGGAACCCAGAATCTCTATCTCTCTGTCTCACTCTGTCTCTCTCTCAGAGAAGCCTAGCATCTCTCTCTCTCTCTCTCTCTCTCTCTCTCTAGCTCTCAACAGTGTCAACCATCTAACTCTCTCTCTCTCCAAGGAGTAAATCGTCTCTCCCTCTCCCTCCCTCCCCCTCAAAGTGTACTACCATGCCTTTCTCTCTCTCTCTAAAGGGATTCTAGGATCTCTCTCTTTCTCCCTCTCGCTAAGAAACCTACCATCACTCTCGCTCTCTTTCAAAGGAGACTAGCATCTCTGTCAATCTCTCAAAGGACTCTAGCATCTCTCTCTTTCTCTCTCTCACTAAGAAGCCTAGCATCACACTCACTCTCTTTCAAAAGAGCTTACCATCTCTCTAACTATCTCTCTTTTTCTCAAAGGTGACTAGAATCTCCGTCTTTTTTCTCTCTTTCTCTCAAAGGAGCCTAGCATCCCTCACTCTCTCTCTGTGTCTCTCAACAGAGCCTTGCATGTATCCCTTTATCTGTCTCATTCAAAGGAGCCGAGCATGTCTCTCTCTCTCGAAGGAGCCTAGCATAACTCTGTTACTGTATATCTCTCTTTCTCTCAAAGTAGCCTAGAATATCTCTCCCTCTCTCTCTCAAAGAAGCCAAGCATCTCTCTCTCTGTCTATCCCAAAGGAGCCTAGCAACTCCCTGTCTTTCTCTCTCTCCTTCTCACAAAGGGGCCTATCATCTCTCAGTCTCTCTCTGTCTATCTCTCTCTAAGGAGTCTAGCATGTATCTCCCTCTCTCTCTCTCAAATTAGTCTAGTATCTCTCTCTCTTTCTCAAATGATCCTAGCATCTATCTCTTTCTCTCAAAGGTGTCTAGCATCTCTCTCTCTTTCTCACAGTAGACTAGAATCTCTCTCTAAGAGTTGCATAGCATCTCTGTCTGTCTCTCTCTCTCTAATTAGCCTAGCATCTCTCTCTCTCTCAAATTAGTCTAGATACTCTCTCTTCACTGTCCCTCTGTCTCTCTCTGTAATGAGCCTAGCATCACTCTCAAAGGAGCCTAGCATCTCTCTGTCTCTGTATATCTCTCTTTCTCTCTAAGGAGCCTAGAATCTCTCAACCCCCCACTCTCTCAGAGTGGCCTTTTATCCCTTTCTCTCTCTCTCTCTCACAAAAGAGCCTATCATCTCTCTCTCTGTCCATCTCTCTCTGTTTCTCTTTCTGTGAAAGGAGACTTGCATGTAACTCTCTCTCTTTCAAAGGAGACTAGCATCCCTCTCTCTCTCGAAGCATAGCATCTCTCTGTCTCTGTATATCTCTCTTCCTCTTAAAGGAGCCTAGAATCTCTCTCCTTCTCTCTCTCACTCAAAGGAGCCTATCATCTCTCTGTCTCTGTATATCTCTCTTTTCTCAAAGGAGCCTAGAATCTCTCTCTCTCTAACTCTCTCTAAGGAGCCTACCATCTCCCCCTCTCTCTCTCAAAGTAGACAAGCATCTCTCTCTCCCCTCTCTCTCACAAAGAAGCCTAGCATCTCTCTCTCTCTCTCTCCAAGGATTCTAGCATCTAACCCTTTCTCTCTCTCCCTAAGAAGCCTAGCCTCACACTCTCCCTCTTTCAAAGGAGCCTAACATCTCTCTCTCTCTCTTTCTCTCAAAGGAGACTATAATCTCCCTGTCTTTCTATCTCTCTCACTTTACCTGTTACCCCAGGTTCCTGGGAATTTGTCCCCATGGGACCATCTATGGGATGTCCAGATAGAAGGATTATTGGAAAGCTTCCCACATACACCCAGAGAAATCTACCACTTCTCCCCGAGAGTGGAGCTAATGCCCCTGTGAGGAAGGATCTATGGGGGAACACAAGGAGGGTAAAAATATTCACACTTTGGTTGGACGCCCAGGTTCTAAGTCTGTTCAAACTCACATTCGAATGTGGGGCTTGGTGTCATCCTTGATAACATAGCTGCCAGAAGAGTCATCCAGTTGATCTAGAAAACGCACAACAGAAAGCATCAAGAACACTGACTGGAAGTGATGCAGGATCCCCTTTTTCCTACTTTTGTAGAACAGCTGAAAGCAGGGTTTCCAAGCTTGCAAGGACGGGAGCTCCCTCAGAACACTAACAGCAGAACTACCGTATGATCCAGCAACCACACTTGTGGGTATTGACACAAAAGGACTAAAATCGGGCTCTCAACGAGACACCTGCACTCCATTGTTCCCTGCAACGTGATTCTGAATAGCTAAGAGGTGGTAACAACCAAGATGCCCATCGACACATGAATGGGGAAAGAATATGTGGTTTATACATACGATGGAATCCAATTTAGCCTTGAAAAAAGGAAATTTTGCAATATGCAACAACATGGATGAACCCCTTGAGAACATTAAATGAAACAAGCCAGTCACAGAAAGAGAAATACTGCATGAATACACTTAACATGTAGTATCTAAAGTAGTCAAATCCATATAACCAAATGGGTGGAATGGTGTTGTCCAGGGTTAGGGTCATGGGAAATGCGGAGTTACTAAACAAGGAGTGTAAAGTCTCAGTGAAGGAAGATGAATAAACTCTGGAGATCTGCTGTACGGCACTGCCAACAATACTACATTAAACACTTAAAACATCTGTTAGACGGTAGGTCTTATGTTAACTCTTCTAGCCACAACAAATATTGTTAAAAAATCATGTGGCAGAGGACTGGGACTTTTAGAAAGACAAATTGTAAATCAACAAAGTAACAGGTAAAAATTATTTTTAAAGCAGTTAAAGTCTCTAGAAGTTATCCTAAAGGTATACAGCATTTTAAGAATTATTCATTCAGGACAACTGAGTATTTGTCGGTAAGAATAGTGAGTTTGTGGCATCTGAGGCATGACTTGTTCCCTTACCTACCAAACCCATGCACTGTGTATCAGAAGCTCTACTTGGAGTGCTCTACTCCTGGGAGGTGCAGGCAGGGACAAAGTGGGTACCTTTCCTCACAGCTCTCATACGTAAAGAGCTAAAGGAAGGTACAGTGAAAAAAGCTCATCAAAGAGAGAATACTATTGAGAGGTAGAAATTGTATTTTTTTAGAACCAAATGGAAATCTTGGAGTTAAGAACCATAACCAAAGTGTATATTTGAGCTGGCAGAAGTAACCAGCAGCCAACTTAAAGCGAGATCCATGGAGATTATGGATTTTGCAGAACAGAGAGAAAAATTAATGAATGAAGGAAAACGAAGAGCCACAGAGAAATGTGGGGCATCAATAAGTGCAGCCACACGTGCAATGCGAATACAAGCAGGATTGGAGAAAGGAACAGAAAAATATTTAAAGTATTTAATGGCAGAAAATTCCCAAAATGTGACCAAAAAACAATACATACATCCAAGAAACTCTATAAATTCCAAGTAGCATAAACACAAAGAGCTCTCCATCTGGGCACATCATAGGCAAAATACCGAAAGCCAAAGATAAAGATCTTGAAGGCAAAAAGAGAAAAATAACGTGATATACATGTACACTCCAGTAAGATTAACAGCTGACTTCTCATCAGACATGATAGCCGTTGGAAGGCAGTGGGGACAACATGTTCTCATTGCTGGAAGTAAAAACTCAAACAAGAATCTTATATCCAGCAAATTACCTTTCACAGATGAAGGTGAAAAAAGACATCCTTAGGTAAATAAAAACTGAGGAAACTTGTTGCTAGCTGACATGTCTTACAAGGAACATTAAAGGGAGAGAATTATTCAGCCATGAGAAATAATGAAGTTCTGATACACACAACATGGGTGAAACCCTAAGTTTTCATGCTAACTGGAGGAAAACACAAAGAATCACACATTGTATGATTCTCACTTATAGGAAATGTCCAGAAGAGCCGAGCCTACAGGACAGAAAGTACATTCGTGATTACCTACGGCTAGGGACAGTTCTCCCTTGTGTCATAATGAAAATATGTGAAAATTGATGGTAGCAATGGTGGCACAGCTCTGTGAATATACCAGCCACCACTCTATTGTGTATTTTAAGGGGATGAATTGTATGACATGTGAATTACACCTACACAATGAAAATAAATGCTACAGGAATTTCTTCAGACTGAAAAACTAAATTAAATGAGACAGCTGTCTGAATCCAAACAAACAGAAAACACTGGTAAATGTACTTCTATAGGTAATTATAAAAGTCAGTATAATTGCATACTTTTTCTCTTTACTTAATTCTCTCAGAGAATCCTAGCATCTCTCTCTCAAAGGAGCCTATATCCTCTCTGTCTCTCTCTGTTTATCTCTCTCTCAAAGTGCCAGCGTGTATTGCTCTCTCTCTCTCAAAGGAACCCAGAATCTCTATCTCTCTGTCTCACTCTGTCTCTCTCTCAGAGAAGCCTAGCATCTCTCTCTCTCTCTCTCTCTCTCTCTCTCTCTCTCTCTCTGTCTCTCTCTCTCTCTCTAAGGATTCTAGCATCTCTCAAATTCTCTCTCTCCCTAAGAAGCCTAGCACCACACTCTCCCTCTTTCAAAGGAGCCTAACATCTCTCAATCTCTCCCTCTTTCTCTCAAGTAGACTAGAATCTCCGTCTTTCTATCTATCTCTATTTCTCTCAAAGGAGCCTAGCATCCCTCAACCTCTCTCTCTCTCAAAGGAGCCTATCTTCTCTCTCTCTCTCTCTCTCTCTCTCTCTCTCTCTCTCTCTCTCTCTCTCCCTCTCTCTCTCTAGCTCTCAACAGTGACAACCATCTAACTCTCTCTCTCTCCAAGGAGTAAATCGTCTCTCCCTCTCCCTCCCTCCCCCTCAAAGTGTACTACCATGCCTTTCTCTCTCTCTCTAAAGGGATTCTAGGATCTCTCTCTTTCTCCCTCTCGCTAAGAAACCTACCATCACACTCGCTCTCTTTCAAAGGAGACTAGCATCTCTGTCAATCTCTCAAAGGACTCTAGCATCTCTCTCTTTCTCTCTCTCATTAAGAAGCCTAGCATCACACTCACTCTCTTTCAAAAGAGCTTACCATCTCTCTAACTATCTCTCTTTTTCTCAAAGGTGACTAGAATCTCCGTCTTTTTTCTCTCTTTCTCTCAAAGGAGCCTAGCATCCCTCACTCTCTCTCTGTGTCTCTCAACAGAGCCTTGCATGTATCCCTTTATCTGTCTCATTCAAAGGAGCCGAGCATGTCTCTCTCTCTCGAAGGAGCCTAGCATAACTCTGTTACTGTATATCTCTCTTTCTCTCAAAGTAGCCTAGAATATCTCTCCCTCTCTCTCTCAAAGAAGCCAAGCATCTCTCTCTCTGTCTATCCCAAAGGAGCCTAGCAACTCCCTGTCTTTCTCTCTCTCCTTCTCACAAAGGGGCCTATCATCTCTCAGTCTCTCTCTGTCTATCTCTCTCTAAGGAGTCTAGCATGTATCTCCCTCTCTCTCTCTCAAATTAGTCTAGTATCTCTCTCTCTTTCTCAAATGATCCTAGCATCTATCTCTTTCTCTCAAAGGTGTCTAGCATCTCTCTCTCTTTCTCACAGTAGACTAGAATCTCTCTCTAAGAGTTGCATAGCATCTCTGTCTGTCTCTCTCTCTCTAATTAGCCTAGCATCTCTCTCTCTCTCAAATTAGTCTAGATACTCTCTCTTCACTGTCCCTCTGTCTCTCTCTGTAATGAGCCTAGCATCACTCTCAAAGGAGCCTAGCATCTCTCTGTCTCTGTATATCTCTCTTTCTCTCTAAGGAGCCTAGAATCTCTCAACCCCCCACTCTCTCAGAGTGGCCTTTTATCCCTTTCTCTCTCTCTCTCTCACAAAAGAGCCTATCATCTCTCTCTCTGTCCATCTCTCTCTGTTTCTCTTTCTGTGAAAGGAGACTTGCATGTAACTCTCTCTCTTTCAAAGGAGACTAGCATCCCTCTCTCTCTCGAAGCATAGCATCTCTCTGTCTCTGTATATCTCTCTTCCTCTTAAAGGAGCCTAGAATCTCTCTCCTTCTCTCTCTCACTCAAAGGAGCCTATCATCTCTCTGTCTCTGTATATCTCTCTTTTCTCAAAGGAGCCTAGAATCTCTCTCTCTCTAACTCTCTCTAAGGAGCCTACCATCTCCCCCTCTCTCTCTCAAAGTAGACAAGCATCTCTCTCTCCCCTCTCTCTCACAAAGAAGCCTAGCATCTCTCTCTCTCTCTCTCCAAGGATTCTAGCATCTAACCCTTTCTCTCTCTCCCTAAGAAGCCTAGCCTCACACTCTCCCTCTTTCAAAGGAGCCTAACATCTCTCTCTCTCTCTTTCTCTCAAAGGAGACTATAATCTCCCTGTCTTTCTATCTCTCTCACTTTACCTGTTACCCCAGGTTCCTGGGAATTTGTCCCCATGGGACCATCTATGGGATGTCCAGATAGAAGGATTATTGGAAAGCTTCCCACATACACCCAGAGAAATCTACCACTTCTCCCCGAGAGTGGAGCTAATGCCCCTGTGAGGAAGGATCTATGGGGGAACACAAGGAGGGTAAAAATATTCACACTTTGGTTGGACGCCCAGGTTCTAAGTCTGTTCAAACTCACATTCGAATGTGGGGCTTGGTGTCATCCTTGATAACATAGCTGCCAGAAGAGTCATCCAGTTGATCTAGAAAACGCACAACAGAAAGCATCAAGAACACTGACTGGAAGTGATGCAGGATCCCCTTTTTCCTACTTTTGTAGAGCAGCTGAAAGCAGGGTTTCCAAGCTTGCAAGGACGGGAGCTCCCTCAGAACACTAACAGCAGAACTACCGTATGATCCAGCAACCACACTTGTGGGTATTGACACAAAAGGACTAAAATCGGGCTCTCAACGAGACACCTGCACTCCATTGTTCCCTGCAACGTGATTCTGAATAGCTAAGAGGTGGTAACAACCAAGATGCCCATCGACACATGAATGGGGAAAGAATATGTGGTTTATACATACGATGGAATCCAATTTAGCCTTGAAAAAAGGAAATTTTGCAATATGCAACAACATGGATGAACCCCTTGAGAACATTAAATGAAACAAGCCAGTCACAGAAAGAGAAATACTGCATGAATACACTTAACATGTAGTATCTAAAGTAGTCAAATCCATATAACCAAATGGGTGGAATGGTGTTGGCCAGGGTTAGGGTCATGGGAAATGGGGAGTTACTAAACAAGGAGTGTAAAGTCTCAGTGAAGGAAGATGAATAAACTCTGGAGATCTGCTGTACGGCACTGCCAACAATACTACATTAAACACTTAAAACATCTGTTAGACGGTAGGTCTTACGTTAACTCTTCTAGCCACAACAAATATTGTTAAAAAATCATGTGGCAGAGGACTGGGACTTTTAGAAAGACAAATTGTAAATCAACAAAGTAACAGGTAAAAATTATTTTTAAAGCAGTTAAAGTCTCTAGAAGTTATCCTAAAGGTATACAGCATTTTAAGAATTATTCATTCAGGACAACTGAGTATTTGTCGGTAAGAATAGTGAGTTTGTGGCATCTGAGGCATGACTTGTTCCCTTACCTACCAAACCCATGCACTGTGTATCAGAAGCTCTACTTGGAGTGCTCTACTCCTGGGAGGTGCAGGCAGGGACAAAGTGGGTACCTTTCCTCACAGCTCTCATACGTAAAGAGCTAAAGGAAGGTACAGTGAAAAAAGCTCATCAAAGAGAGAATACTATTGAGAGGTAGAAATTGTATTTTTTTAGAACCAAATGGAAATCTTGGAGTTAAGAACCATAACCAAAGTGTATATTTGAGCTGGCAGAAGTAACCAGCAGCCAACTTAAAGCGAGATCCATGGAGATTATGGATTTTGCAGAACAGAGAGAAAAATTAATGAATGAAGGAAAACGAAGAGCCACAGAGAAATGTGGGGCATCAATAAGTGCAGCCACACGTGCAATGCGAATACAAGCAGGATTGGAGAAAGGAACAGAAAAATATTTAAAGTATTTAATGGCAGAAAATTCCCAAAATGTGACCAAAAAACAATACATACATCCAAGAAACTCTATAAATTCCAAGTAGCATAAACACAAAGAGCTCTCCATCTGGGCACATCATAGGCAAAATACCGAAAGCCAAAGATAAAGATCTTGAAGGCAAAAAGAGAAAAATAACGTGATATACATGTACACTCCAGTAAGATTAACAGCTGACTTCTCATCAGACATGATAGCCGTTGGAAGGCAGTGGGGACAACATGTTCTCATTGCTGGAAGTAAAAACTCAAACAAGAATCTTATATCCAGCAAATTACCTTTCACAGATGAAGGTGAAAAAAGACATCCTTAGGTAAATAAAAACTGAGGAAACTTGTTGCTAGCTGACATGTCTTACAAGGAACATTAAAGGGAGAGAATTATTCAGCCATGAGAAATAATGAAGTTCTGATACACACAACATGGGTGAAACCCTAAGTTTTCATGCTAACTGGAGGAAAACACAAAGAATCACACATTGTATGATTCTCACTTATAGGAAATGTCCAGAAGAGCCGAGCCTACAGGACAGAAAGTACATTCGTGATTACCTACGGCTAGGGACAGTTCTCCCTTGTGTCATAATGAAAATATGTGAAAATTGATGGTAGCAATGGTGGCACAGCTCTGTGAATATACCAGCCACCACTCTATTGTGTATTTTAAGGGGATGAATTGTATGACATGTGAATTACACCTACACAATGAAAATAAATGCTACAGGAATTTCTTCAGACTGAAAAACTAAATTAAATGAGACAGCTGTCTGAATCCAAACAAACAGAAAACACTGGTAAATGTACTTCTATAGGTAATTATAAAAGTCAGTATAATTGCATACTTTTTCTCTTTACTTAATTCTCTCAGAGAATCCTAGCATCTCTCTCTCAAAGGAGCCTATATCCTCTCTGTCTCTCTCTGTTTATCTCTCTCTCAAAGTGCCAGCGTGTATTGCTCTCTCTCTCTCAAAGGAACCCAGAATCTCTATCTCTCTGTCTCACTCTGTCTCTCTCTCAGAGAAGCCTAGCATCTCTCTCTCTCTCTCTCTCTCTCTCTCTCTCTCTGTCTCTCTCTCTCTCTCTAAGGATTCTAGCATCTCTCAAATTCTCTCTCTCCCTAAGAAGCCTAGCACCACACTCTCCCTCTTTCAAAGGAGCCTAACATCTCTCAATCTCTCCCTCTTTCTCTCAAGTAGACTAGAATCTCCGTCTTTCTATCTATCTCTATTTCTCTCAAAGGAGCCTAGCATCCCTCAACCTCTCTCTCTCTCAAAGGAGCCTATCTTCTCTCTCTCTCTCTCTCTCTCTCTCTCTCTCTCTCTCTCTCTCCCTCTCTCTCTCTAGCTCTCAACAGTGACAACCATCTAACTCTCTCTCTCTCCAAGGAGTAAATCGTCTCTCCCTCTCCCTCCCTCCCCCTCAAAGTGTACTACCATGCCTTTCTCTCTCTCTCTAAAGGGATTCTAGGATCTCTCTCTTTCTCCCTCTCGCTAAGAAACCTACCATCACACTCGCTCTCTTTCAAAGGAGACTAGCATCTCTGTCAATCTCTCAAAGGACTCTAGCATCTCTCTCTTTCTCTCTCTCACTAAGAAGCCTAGCATCACACTCACTCTCTTTCAAAAGAGCTTACCATCTCTCTAACTATCTCTCTTTTTCTCAAAGGTGACTAGAATCTCCGTCTTTTTTCTCTCTTTCTCTCAAAGGAGCCTAGCATCCCTCACTCTCTCTCTGTGTCTCTCAACAGAGCCTTGCATGTATCCCTTTATCTGTCTCATTCAAAGGAGCCGAGCATGTCTCTCTCTCTCGAAGGAGCCTAGCATAACTCTGTTACTGTATATCTCTCTTTCTCTCAAAGTAGCCTAGAATATCTCTCCCTCTCTCTCTCAAAGAAGCCAAGCATCTCTCTCTCTGTCTATCCCAAAGGAGCCTAGCAACTCCCTGTCTTTCTCTCTCTCCTTCTCACAAAGGGGCCTATCATCTCTCAGTCTCTCTCTGTCTATCTCTCTCTAAGGAGTCTAGCATGTATCTCCCTCTCTCTCTCTCAAATTAGTCTAGTATCTCTCTCTCTTTCTCAAATGATCCTAGCATCTATCTCTTTCTCTCAAAGGTGTCTAGCATCTCTCTCTCTTTCTCACAGTAGACTAGAATCTCTCTCTAAGAGTTGCATAGCATCTCTGTCTGTCTCTCTCTCTCTAATTAGCCTAGCATCTCTCTCTCTCTCAAATTAGTCTAGATACTCTCTCTTCACTGTCCCTCTGTCTCTCTCTGTAATGAGCCTAGCATCACTCTCAAAGGAGCCTAGCATCTCTCTGTCTCTGTATATCTCTCTTTCTCTCTAAGGAGCCTAGAATCTCTCAACCCCCCACTCTCTCAGAGTGGCCTTTTATCCCTTTCTCTCTCTCTCTCTCACAAAAGAGCCTATCATCTCTCTCTCTGTCCATCTCTCTCTGTTTCTCTTTCTGTGAAAGGAGACTTGCATGTAACTCTCTCTCTTTCAAAGGAGACTAGCATCCCTCTCTCTCTCGAAGCATAGCATCTCTCTGTCTCTGTATATCTCTCTTCCTCTTAAAGGAGCCTAGAATCTCTCTCCTTCTCTCTCTCACTCAAAGGAGCCTATCATCTCTCTGTCTCTGTATATCTCTCTTTTCTCAAAGGAGCCTAGAATCTCTCTCTCTCTAACTCTCTCTAAGGAGCCTACCATCTCCCCCTCTCTCTCTCAAAGTAGACAAGCATCTCTCTCTCCCCTCTCTCTCACAAAGAAGCCTAGCATCTCTCTCTCTCTCTCTCCAAGGATTCTAGCATCTAACCCTTTCTCTCTCTCCATAAGAAGCCTAGCCTCACACTCTCCCTCTTTCAAAGGAGCCTAACATCTCTCTCTCTCTCTTTCTCTCAAAGGAGACTATAATCTCCCTGTCTTTCTATCTCTCTCACTTTACCTGTTACCCCAGGTTCCTGGGAATTTGTCCCCATGGGACCATCTATGGGATGTCCAGATAGAAGGATTATTGGAAAGCTTCCCACATACACCCAGAGAAATCTACCACTTCTCCCCGAGAGTGGAGCTAATGCCCCTGTGAGGAAGGATCTATGGGGGAACACAAGGAGGGTAAAAATATTCACACTTTGGTTGGACGCCCAGGTTCTAAGTCTGTTCAAACTCACATTCGAATGTGGGGCTTGGTGTCATCCTTGATAACATAGCTGCCAGAAGAGTCATCCAGTTGATCTAGAAAACGCACAACAGAAAGCATCAAGAACACTGACTGGAAGTGATGCAGGATCCCCTTTTTCCTACTTTTGTAGAGCAGCTGAAAGCAGGGTTTCCAAGCTTGCAAGGACGGTAGCTCCCTCAGAACACTAACAGCAGAACTACCGTATGATCCAGCAACCACACTTGTGGGTATTGACACAAAAGGACTAAAATCGGGCTCTCAACGAGACACCTGCACTCCATTGTTCCCTGCAACGTGATTCTGAATAGCTAAGAGGTGGTAACAACCAAGATGCCCATCGACACATGAATGGGGAAAGAATATGTGGTTTATACATACGATGGAATCCAATTTAGCCTTGAAAAAAGGAAATTTTGCAATATGCAACAACATGGATGAACCCCTTGAGAACATTAAATGAAACAAGCCAGTCACAGAAAGAGAAATACTGCATGAATACACTTAACATGTAGTATCTAAAGTAGTCAAATCCATATAACCAAATGGGTGGAATGGTTTTGGCCAGGGTTAGGGTCATGGGAAATGGGGAGTTACTAAACAAGGAGTGTAAAGTCTCAGTGAAGGAAGATGAATAAACTCTGGAGATCTGCTGTACGGCACTGCCAACAATACTACATTAAACACTTAAAACATCTGTTAGACGGTAGGTCTTACGTTAACTCTTCTAGCCACAACAAATATTGTTAAAAAATCATGTGGCAGAGGACTGGGACTTTTAGAAAGACAAATTGTAAATCAACAAAGTAACAGGTAAAAATTATTTTTAAAGCAGTTAAAGTCTCTAGAAGTTATCCTAAAGGTATACAGCATTTTAAGAATTATTCATTCAGGACAACTGAGTATTTGTCGGTAAGAATAGTGAGTTTGTGGCATCTGAGGCATGACTTGTTCCCTTACTTACCAAACCCATGCACTGTGTATCAGAAGCTCTACTTGGAGTGCTCTACTCCTGGGAGGTGCAGGCAGGGACAAAGTGGGTACCTTTCCTCACAGCTCTCATACGTAAAGAGCTAAAGGAAGGTACAGTGAAAAAAGCTCATCAAAGAGAGAATACTATTGAGAGGTAGAAATTGTATTTTTTTAGAACCAAATGGAAATCTTGGAGTTAAGAACCATAACCAAAGTGTATATTTGAGCTGGCAGAAGTAACCAGCAGCCAACTTAAAGCGAGATCCATGGAGATTATGGATTTTGCAGAACAGAGAGAAAAATTAATGAATGAAGGAAAACGAAGAGCCACAGAGAAATGTGGGGCATCAATAAGTGCAGCCACACGTGCAATGCGAATACAAGCAGGATTGGAGAAAGGAACAGAAAAATATTTAAAGTATTTAATGGCAGAAAATTCCCAAAATGTGACCAAAAAACAATACATACATCCAAGAAACTCTATAAATTCCAAGTAGCATAAACACAAAGAGCTCTCCATCTGGGCACATCATAGGCAAAATACCGAAAGCCAAAGATAAAGATCTTGAAGGCAAAAAGAGAAAAATAACGTGATATACATGTACACTCCAGTAAGATTAACAGCTGACTTCTCATCAGACATGATAGCCGTTGGAAGGCAGTGGGGACAACATGTTCTCATTGCTGGAAGTAAAAACTCAAACAAGAATCTTATATCCAGCAAATTACCTTTCACAGATGAAGGTGAAAAAAGACATCCTTAGGTAAATAAAAACTGAGGAAACTTGTTGCTAGCTGACATGTCTTACAAGGAACATTAAAGGGAGAGAATTATTCAGCCATGAGAAATAATGAAGTTCTGATACACACAACATGGGTGAAACCCTAAGTTTTCATGCTAACTGGAGGAAAACACAAAGAATCACACATTGTATGATTCTCACTTATAGGAAATGTCCAGAAGAGCCGAGCCTACAGGACAGAAAGTACATTCGTGATTACCTACGGCTAGGGACAGTTCTCCCTTGTGTCATAATGAAAATATGTGAAAATTGATGGTAGCAATGGTGGCACAGCTCTGTGAATATACCAGCCACCACTCTATTGTGTATTTTAAGGGGATGAATTGTATGACATGTGAATTACACCTACACAATGAAAATAAATGCTACAGGAATTTCTTCAGACTGAAAAACTAAATTAAATGAGACAGCTGTCTGAATCCAAACAAACAGAAAACACTGGTAAATGTACTTCTATAGGTAATTATAAAAGTCAGTATAATTGCATACTTTTTCTCTTTACTTAATTCTCTCAGAGAATCCTAGCATCTCTCTCTCAAAGGAGCCTATATCCTCTCTGTCTCTCTCTGTTTATCTCTCTCTCAAAGTGCCAGCGTGTATTGCTCTCTCTCTCTCAAAGGAACCCAGAATCTCTATCTCTCTGTCTCACTCTGTCTCTCTCTCAGAGAAGCCTAGCATCTCTCTCTCTCTCTCTCTCTCTCTCTCTCTGTCTCTCTCTCTCTCTCTAAGGATTCTAGCATCTCTCAAATTCTCTCTCTCCCTAAGAAGCCTAGCACCACACTCTCCCTCTTTCAAAGGAGCCTAACATCTCTCAATCTCTCCCTCTTTCTCTCAAGTAGACTAGAATCTCCGTCTTTCTATCTATCTCTATTTCTCTCAAAGGAGCCTAGCATCCCTCAACCTCTCTCTCTCTCAAAGGAGCCTATCTTCTCTCTCTCTCTCTCTCTCTCTCTCTCTCTCTCTCTCTCTCTCTCTCCCTCTCTCTCTCTAGCTCTCAACAGTGACAACCATCTAACTCTCTCTCTCTCCAAGGAGTAAATCGTCTCTCCCTCTCCCTCCCTCCCCCTCAAAGTGTACTACCATGCCTTTCTCTCTCTCTCTAAAGGGATTCTAGGATCTCTCTCTTTCTCCCTCTCGCTAAGAAACCTACCATCACACTCGCTCTCTTTCAAAGGAGACTAGCATCTCTGTCAATCTCTCAAAGGACTCTAGCATCTCTCTCTTTCTCTCTCTCACTAAGAAGCCTAGCATCACACTCACTCTCTTTCAAAAGAGCTTACCATCTCTCTAACTATCTCTCTTTTTCTCAAAGGTGACTAGAATCTCCGTCTTTTTTCTCTCTTTCTCTCAAAGGAGCCTAGCATCCCTCACTCTCTCTCTGTGTCTCTCAACAGAGCCTTGCATGTATCCCTTTATCTGTCTCATTCAAAGGAGCCGAGCATGTCTCTCTCTCTCGAAGGAGCCTAGCATAACTCTGTTACTGTATATCTCTCTTTCTCTCAAAGTAGCCTAGAATATCTCTCCCTCTCTCTCTCAAAGAAGCCAAGCATCTCTCTCTCTGTCTATCCCAAAGGAGCCTAGCAACTCCCTGTCTTTCTCTCTCTCCTTCTCACAAAGGGGCCTATCATCTCTCAGTCTCTCTCTGTCTATCTCTCTCTAAGGAGTCTAGCATGTATCTCCCTCTCTCTCTCTCAAATTAGTCTAGTATCTCTCTCTCTTTCTCAAATGATCCTAGCATCTATCTCTTTCTCTCAAAGGTGTCTAGCATCTCTCTCTCTTTCTCACAGTAGACTAGAATCTCTCTCTAAGAGTTGCATAGCATCTCTGTCTGTCTCTCTCTCTCTAATTAGCCTAGCATCTCTCTCTCTCTCAAATTAGTCTAGATACTCTCTCTTCACTGTCCCTCTGTCTCTCTCTGTAATGAGCCTAGCATCACTCTCAAAGGAGCCTAGCATCTCTCTGTCTCTGTATATCTCTCTTTCTCTCTAAGGAGCCTAGAATCTCTCAACCCCCCACTCTCTCAGAGTGGCCTTTTATCCCTTTCTCTCTCTCTCTCTCACAAAAGAGCCTATCATCTCTCTCTCTGTCCATCTCTCTCTGTTTCTCTTTCTGTGAAAGGAGACTTGCATGTAACTCTCTCTCTTTCAAAGGAGACTAGCATCCCTCTCTCTCTCGAAGCATAGCATCTCTCTGTCTCTGTATATCTCTCTTCCTCTTAAAGGAGCCTAGAATCTCTCTCCTTCTCTCTCTCACTCAAAGGAGCCTATCATCTCTCTGTCTCTGTATATCTCTCTTTTCTCAAAGGAGCCTAGAATCTCTCTCTCTCTAACTCTCTCTAAGGAGCCTACCATCTCCCCCTCTCTCTCTCAAAGTAGACAAGCATCTCTCTCTCCCCTCTCTCTCACAAAGAAGCCTAGCATCTCTCTCTCTCTCTCTCCAAGGATTCTAGCATCTAACCCTTTCTCTCTCTCCATAAGAAGCCTAGCCTCACACTCTCCCTCTTTCAAAGGAGCCTAACATCTCTCTCTCTCTCTTTCTCTCAAAGGAGACTATAATCTCCCTGTCTTTCTATCTCTCTCACTTTACCTGTTACCCCAGGTTCCTGGGAATTTGTCCCCATGGGACCATCTATGGGATGTCCAGATAGAAGGATTATTGGAAAGCTTCCCACATACACCCAGAGAAATCTACCACTTCTCCCCGAGAGTGGAGCTAATGCCCCTGTGAGGAAGGATCTATGGGGGAACACAAGGAGGGTAAAAATATTCACACTTTGGTTGGACGCCCAGGTTCTAAGTCTGTTCAAACTCACATTCGAATGTGGGGCTTGGTGTCATCCTTGATAACATAGCTGCCAGAAGAGTCATCCAGTTGATCTAGAAAACGCACAACAGAAAGCATCAAGAACACTGACTGGAAGTGATGCAGGATCCCCTTTTTCCTACTTTTGTAGAGCAGCTGAAAGCAGGGTTTCCAAGCTTGCAAGGACGGTAGCTCCCTCAGAACACTAACAGCAGAACTACCGTATGATCCAGCAACCACACTTGTGGGTATTGACACAAAAGGACTAAAATCGGGCTCTCAACGAGACACCTGCACTCCATTGTTCCCTGCAACGTGATTCTGAATAGCTAAGAGGTGGTAACAACCAAGATGCCCATCGACACATGAATGGGGAAAGAATATGTGGTTTATACATACGATGGAATCCAATTTAGCCTTGAAAAAAGGAAATTTTGCAATATGCAACAACATGGATGAACCCCTTGAGAACATTAAATGAAACAAGCCAGTCACAGAAAGAGAAATACTGCATGAATACACTTAACATGTAGTATCTAAAGTAGTCAAATCCATATAACCAAATGGGTGGAATGGTTTTGGCCAGGGTTAGGGTCATGGGAAATGGGGAGTTACTAAACAAGGAGTGTAAAGTCTCAGTGAAGGAAGATGAATAAACTCTGGAGATCTGCTGTACGGCACTGCCAACAATACTACATTAAACACTTAAAACATCTGTTAGACGGTAGGTCTTACGTTAACTCTTCTAGCCACAACAAATATTGTTAAAAAATCATGTGGCAGAGGACTGGGACTTTTAGAAAGACAAATTGTAAATCAACAAAGTAACAGGTAAAAATTATTTTTAAAGCAGTTAAAGTCTCTAGAAGTTATCCTAAAGGTATACAGCATTTTAAGAATTATTCATTCAGGACAACTGAGTATTTGTCGGTAAGAATAGTGAGTTTGTGGCATCTGAGGCATGACTTGTTCCCTTACTTACCAAACCCATGCACTGTGTATCAGAAGCTCTACTTGGAGTGCTCTACTCCTGGGAGGTGCAGGCAGGGACAAAGTGGGTACCTTTCCTCACAGCTCTCATACGTAAAGAGCTAAAGGAAGGTACAGTGAAAAAAGCTCATCAAAGAGAGAATACTATTGAGAGGTAGAAATTGTATTTTTTTAGAACCAAATGGAAATCTTGGAGTTAAGAACCATAACCAAAGTGTATATTTGAGCTGGCAGAAGTAACCAGCAGCCAACTTAAAGCGAGATCCATGGAGATTATGGATTTTGCAGAACAGAGAGAAAAATTAATGAATGAAGGAAAACGAAGAGCCACAGAGAAATGTGGGGCATCAATAAGTGCAGCCACACGTGCAATGCGAATACAAGCAGGATTGGAGAAAGGAACAGAAAAATATTTAAAGTATTTAATGGCAGAAAATTCCCAAAATGTGACCAAAAAACAATACATACATCCAAGAAACTCTATAAATTCCAAGTAGCATAAACACAAAGAGCTCTCCATCTGGGCACATCATAGGCAAAATACCGAAAGCCAAAGATAAAGATCTTGAAGGCAAAAAGAGAAAAATAACGTGATATACATGTACACTCCAGTAAGATTAACAGCTGACTTCTCATCAGACATGATAGCCGTTGGAAGGCAGTGGGGACAACATGTTCTCATTGCTGGAAGTAAAAACTCAAACAAGAATCTTATATCCAGCAAATTACCTTTCACAGATGAAGGTGAAAAAAGACATCCTTAGGTAAATAAAAACTGAGGAAACTTGTTGCTAGCTGACATGTCTTACAAGGAACATTAAAGGGAGAGAATTATTCAGCCATGAGAAATAATGAAGTTCTGATACACACAACATGGGTGAAACCCTAAGTTTTCATGCTAACTGGAGGAAAACACAAAGAATCACACATTGTATGATTCTCACTTATAGGAAATGTCCAGAAGAGCCGAGCCTACAGGACAGAAAGTACATTCGTGATTACCTACGGCTAGGGACAGTTCTCCCTTGTGTCATAATGAAAATATGTGAAAATTGATGGTAGCAATGGTGGCACAGCTCTGTGAATATACCAGCCACCACTCTATTGTGTATTTTAAGGGGATGAATTGTATGACATGTGAATTACACCTACACAATGAAAATAAATGCTACAGGAATTTCTTCAGACTGAAAAACTAAATTAAATGAGACAGCTGTCTGAATCCAAACAAACAGAAAACACTGGTAAATGTACTTCTATAGGTAATTATAAAAGTCAGTATAATTGCATACTTTTTCTCTTTACTTAATTCTCTCAGAGAATCCTAGCATCTCTCTCTCAAAGGAGCCTATATCCTCTCTGTCTCTCTCTGTTTATCTCTCTCTCAAAGTGCCAGCGTGTATTGCTCTCTCTCTCTCAAAGGAACCCAGAATCTCTATCTCTCTGTCTCACTCTGTCTCTCTCTCAGAGAAGCCTAGCATCTCTCTCTCTCTCTCTCTCTCTCTCTATCTCTCTGTCTCTCTCTCTCTCTCTAAGGATTCTAGCATCTCTCAAATTCTCTCTCTCCCTAAGAAGCCTAGCACCACACTCTCCCTCTTTCAAAGGAGCCTAACATCTCTCAAACTCTCCCTCTTTCTCTCAAGTAGACTAGAATCTCCGTCTTTCTATCTATCTCTATTTCTCTCAAAGGAGCCTAGCATCCCTCAACCTCTCTCTCTCTCAAAGGAGCCTATCTTCTCTCTCTCTCTCTCTCTCTCTCTCTCTCTCTCTCTCTCCTCTCTCTCTCTAGCTCTCAACAGTGACAACCATCTAACTCTCTCTCTCTCCAAGGAGTAAATCGTCTCTCCCTCTCCCTCCCTCCCCCTCAAAGTGTACTACCATGCCTTTCTCTCTCTCTCTAAAGGGATTCTAGGATCTCTCTCTTTCTCCCTCTCGCTAAGAAACCTACCATCACACTCGCTCTCTTTCAAAGGAGACTAGCATCTCTGTCAATCTCTCAAAGGACTCTAGCATCTCTCTCTTTCTCTCTCTCACTAAGAAGCCTAGCATCACACTCACTCTCTTTCAAAAGAGCTTACCATCTCTCTAACTATCTCTCTTTTTCTCAAAGGTGACTAGAATCTCCGTCTTTTTTCTCTCTTTCTCTCAAAGGAGCCTAGCATCCCTCACTCTCTCTCTGTGTCTCTCAACAGAGCCTTGCATGTATCCCTTTATCTGTCTCATTCAAAGGAGCCGAGCATGTCTCTCTCTCTCGAAGGAGCCTAGCATAACTCTGTTACTGTATATCTCTCTTTCTCTCAAAGTAGCCTAGAATATCTCTCCCTCTCTCTCTCAAAGAAGCCAAGCATCTCTCTCTCTGTCTATCCCAAAGGAGCCTAGCAACTCCCTGTCTTTCTCTCTCTCCTTCTCACAAAGGGGCCTATCATCTCTCAGTCTCTCTCTGTCTATCTCTCTCTAAGGAGTCTAGCATGTATCTCCCTCTCTCTCTCTCAAATTAGTCTAGTATCTCTCTCTCTTTCTCAAATGATCCTAGCATCTATCTCTTTCTCTCAAAGGTGTCTAGCATCTCTCTCTCTTTCTCACAGTAGACTAGAATCTCTCTCTAAGAGTTGCATAGCATCTCTGTCTGTCTCTCTCTCTCTAATTAGCCTAGCATCTCTCTCTCTCTCAAATTAGTCTAGATACTCTCTCTTCACTGTCCCTCTGTCTCTCTCTGTAATGAGCCTAGCATCACTCTCAAAGGAGCCTAGCATCTCTCTGTCTCTGTATATCTCTCTTTCTCTCTAAGGAGCCTAGAATCTCTCAACCCCCCACTCTCTCAGAGTGGCCTTTTATCCCTTTCTCTCTCTCTCTCTCACAAAAGAGCCTATCATCTCTCTCTCTGTCCATCTCTCTCTGTTTCTCTTTCTGTGAAAGGAGACTTGCATGTAACTCTCTCTCTTTCAAAGGAGACTAGCATCCCTCTCTCTCTCGAAGCATAGCATCTCTCTGTCTCTGTATATCTCTCTTCCTCTTAAAGGAGCCTAGAATCTCTCTCCTTCTCTCTCTCACTCAAAGGAGCCTATCATCTCTCTGTCTCTGTATATCTCTCTTTTCTCAAAGGAGCCTAGAATCTCTCTCTCTCTAACTCTCTCTAAGGAGCCTACCATCTCCCCCTCTCTCTCTCAAAGTAGACAAGCATCTCTCTCTCCCCTCTCTCTCACAAAGAAGCCTAGCATCTCTCTCTCTCTCTCTCCAAGGATTCTAGCATCTAACCCTTTCTCTCTCTCCATAAGAAGCCTAGCCTCACACTCTCCCTCTTTCAAAGGAGCCTAACATCTCTCTCTCTCTCTTTCTCTCAAAGGAGACTATAATCTCCCTGTCTTTCTATCTCTCTCACTTTACCTGTTACCCCAGGTTCCTGGGAATTTGTCCCCATGGGACCATCTATGGGATGTCCAGATAGAAGGATTATTGGAAAGCTTCCCACATACACCCAGAGAAATCTACCACTTCTCCCCGAGAGTGGAGCTAATGCCCCTGTGAGGAAGGATCTATGGGGGAACACAAGGAGGGTAAAAATATTCACACTTTGGTTGGACGCCCAGGTTCTAAGTCTGTTCAAACTCACATTCGAATGTGGGGCTTGGTGTCATCCTTGATAACATAGCTGCCAGAAGAGTCATCCAGTTGATCTAGAAAACGCACAACAGAAAGCATCAAGAACACTGACTGGAAGTGATGCAGGATCCCCTTTTTCCTACTTTTGTAGAGCAGCTGAAAGCAGGGTTTCCAAGCTTGCAAGGACGGTAGCTCCCTCAGAACACTAACAGCAGAACTACCGTATGATCCAGCAACCACACTTGTGGGTATTGACACAAAAGGACTAAAATCGGGCTCTCAACGAGACACCTGCACTCCATTGTTCCCTGCAACGTGATTCTGAATAGCTAAGAGGTGGTAACAACCAAGATGCCCATCGACACATGAATGGGGAAAGAATATGTGGTTTATACATACGATGGAATCCAATTTAGCCTTGAAAAAAGGAAATTTTGCAATATGCAACAACATGGATGAACCCCTTGAGAACATTAAATGAAACAAGCCAGTCACAGAAAGAGAAATACTGCATGAATACACTTAACATGTAGTATCTAAAGTAGTCAAATCCATATAACCAAATGGGTGGAATGGTTTTGGCCAGGGTTAGGGTCATGGGAAATGGGGAGTTACTAAACAAGGAGTGTAAAGTCTCAGTGAAGGAAGATGAATAAACTCTGGAGATCTGCTGTACGGCACTGCCAACAATACTACATTAAACACTTAAAACATCTGTTAGACGGTAGGTCTTACGTTAACTCTTCTAGCCACAACAAATATTGTTAAAAAATCATGTGGCAGAGGACTGGGACTTTTAGAAAGACAAATTGTAAATCAACAAAGTAACAGGTAAAAATTATTTTTAAAGCAGTTAAAGTCTCTAGAAGTTATCCTAAAGGTATACAGCATTTTAAGAATTATTCATTCAGGACAACTGAGTATTTGTCGGTAAGAATAGTGAGTTTGTGGCATCTGAGGCATGACTTGTTCCCTTACTTACCAAACCCATGCACTGTGTATCAGAAGCTCTACTTGGAGTGCTCTACTCCTGGGAGGTGCAGGCAGGGACAAAGTGGGTACCTTTCCTCACAGCTCTCATACGTAAAGAGCTAAAGGAAGGTACAGTGAAAAAAGCTCATCAAAGAGAGAATACTATTGAGAGGTAGAAATTGTATTTTTTTAGAACCAAATGGAAATCTTGGAGTTAAGAACCATAACCAAAGTGTATATTTGAGCTGGCAGAAGTAACCAGCAGCCAACTTAAAGCGAGATCCATGGAGATTATGGATTTTGCAGAACAGAGAGAAAAATTAATGAATGAAGGAAAACGAAGAGCCACAGAGAAATGTGGGGCATCAATAAGTGCAGCCACACGTGCAATGCGAATACAAGCAGGATTGGAGAAAGGAACAGAAAAATATTTAAAGTATTTAATGGCAGAAAATTCCCAAAATGTGACCAAAAAACAATACATACATCCAAGAAACTCTATAAATTCCAAGTAGCATAAACACAAAGAGCTCTCCATCTGGGCACATCATAGGCAAAATACCGAAAGCCAAAGATAAAGATCTTGAAGGCAAAAAGAGAAAAATAACGTGATATACATGTACACTCCAGTAAGATTAACAGCTGACTTCTCATCAGACATGATAGCCGTTGGAAGGCAGTGGGGACAACATGTTCTCATTGCTGGAAGTAAAAACTCAAACAAGAATCTTATATCCAGCAAATTACCTTTCACAGATGAAGGTGAAAAAAGACATCCTTAGGTAAATAAAAACTGAGGAAACTTGTTGCTAGCTGACATGTCTTACAAGGAACATTAAAGGGAGAGAATTATTCAGCCATGAGAAATAATGAAGTTCTGATACACACAACATGGGTGAAACCCTAAGTTTTCATGCTAACTGGAGGAAAACACAAAGAATCACACATTGTATGATTCTCACTTATAGGAAATGTCCAGAAGAGCCGAGCCTACAGGACAGAAAGTACATTCGTGATTACCTACGGCTAGGGACAGTTCTCCCTTGTGTCATAATGAAAATATGTGAAAATTGATGGTAGCAATGGTGGCACAGCTCTGTGAATATACCAGCCACCACTCTATTGTGTATTTTAAGGGGATGAATTGTATGACATGTGAATTACACCTACACAATGAAAATAAATGCTACAGGAATTTCTTCAGACTGAAAAACTAAATTAAATGAGACAGCTGTCTGAATCCAAACAAACAGAAAACACTGGTAAATGTACTTCTATAGGTAATTATAAAAGTCAGTATAATTGCATACTTTTTCTCTTTACTTAATTCTCTCAGAGAATCCTAGCATCTCTCTCTCAAAGGAGCCTATATCCTCTCTGTCTCTCTCTGTTTATCTCTCTCTCAAAGTGCCAGCGTGTATTGCTCTCTCTCTCTCAAAGGAACCCAGAATCTCTATCTCTCTGTCTCACTCTGTCTCTCTCTCAGAGAAGCCTAGCATCTCTCTCTCTCTCTCTCTCTCTCTCTCTCTCTCTGTCTCTCTCTCTCTCTCTAAGGATTCTAGCATCTCTCAAATTCTCTCTCTCCCTAAGAAGCCTAGCACCACACTCTCCCTCTTTCAAAGGAGCCTAACATCTCTCAATCTCTCCCTCTTTCTCTCAAGTAGACTAGAATCTCCGTCTTTCTATCTATCTCTATTTCTCTCAAAGGAGCCTAGCATCCCTCAACCTCTCTCTCTCTCAAAGGAGCCTATCTTCTCTCTCTCTCTCTCTCTCTCTCTCTCTCTCTCTCTCTCTCTCCCTCTCTCTCTCTAGCTCTCAACAGTGACAACCATCTAACTCTCTCTCTCTCCAAGGAGTAAATCGTCTCTCCCTCTCCCTCCCTCCCCCTCAAAGTGTACTACCATGCCTTTCTCTCTCTCTCTAAAGGGATTCTAGGATCTCTCTCTTTCTCCCTCTCGCTAAGAAACCTACCATCACACTCGCTCTCTTTCAAAGGAGACTAGCATCTCTGTCAATCTCTCAAAGGACTCTAGCATCTCTCTCTTTCTCTCTCTCACTAAGAAGCCTAGCATCACACTCACTCTCTTTCAAAAGAGCTTACCATCTCTCTAACTATCTCTCTTTTTCTCAAAGGTGACTAGAATCTCCGTCTTTTTTCTCTCTTTCTCTCAAAGGAGCCTAGCATCCCTCACTCTCTCTCTGTGTCTCTCAACAGAGCCTTGCATGTATCCCTTTATCTGTCTCATTCAAAGGAGCCGAGCATGTCTCTCTCTCTCGAAGGAGCCTAGCATAACTCTGTTACTGTATATCTCTCTTTCTCTCAAAGTAGCCTAGAATATCTCTCCCTCTCTCTCTCAAAGAAGCCAAGCATCTCTCTCTCTGTCTATCCCAAAGGAGCCTAGCAACTCCCTGTCTTTCTCTCTCTCCTTCTCACAAAGGGGCCTATCATCTCTCAGTCTCTCTCTGTCTATCTCTCTCTAAGGAGTCTAGCATGTATCTCCCTCTCTCTCTCTCAAATTAGTCTAGTATCTCTCTCTCTTTCTCAAATGATCCTAGCATCTATCTCTTTCTCTCAAAGGTGTCTAGCATCTCTCTCTCTTTCTCACAGTAGACTAGAATCTCTCTCTAAGAGTTGCATAGCATCTCTGTCTGTCTCTCTCTCTCTAATTAGCCTAGCATCTCTCTCTCTCTCAAATTAGTCTAGATACTCTCTCTTCACTGTCCCTCTGTCTCTCTCTGTAATGAGCCTAGCATCACTCTCAAAGGAGCCTAGCATCTCTCTGTCTCTGTATATCTCTCTTTCTCTCTAAGGAGCCTAGAATCTCTCAACCCCCCACTCTCTCAGAGTGGCCTTTTATCCCTTTCTCTCTCTCTCTCTCACAAAAGAGCCTATCATCTCTCTCTCTGTCCATCTCTCTCTGTTTCTCTTTCTGTGAAAGGAGACTTGCATGTAACTCTCTCTCTTTCAAAGGAGACTAGCATCCCTCTCTCTCTCGAAGCATAGCATCTCTCTGTCTCTGTATATCTCTCTTCCTCTTAAAGGAGCCTAGAATCTCTCTCCTTCTCTCTCTCACTCAAAGGAGCCTATCATCTCTCTGTCTCTGTATATCTCTCTTTTCTCAAAGGAGCCTAGAATCTCTCTCTCTCTAACTCTCTCTAAGGAGCCTACCATCTCCCCCTCTCTCTCTCAAAGTAGACAAGCATCTCTCTCTCCCCTCTCTCTCACAAAGAAGCCTAGCATCTCTCTCTCTCTCTCTCCAAGGATTCTAGCATCTAACCCTTTCTCTCTCTCCATAAGAAGCCTAGCCTCACACTCTCCCTCTTTCAAAGGAGCCTAACATCTCTCTCTCTCTCTTTCTCTCAAAGGAGACTATAATCTCCCTGTCTTTCTATCTCTCTCACTTTACCTGTTACCCCAGGTTCCTGGGAATTTGTCCCCATGGGACCATCTATGGGATGTCCAGATAGAAGGATTATTGGAAAGCTTCCCACATACACCCAGAGAAATCTACCACTTCTCCCCGAGAGTGGAGCTAATGCCCCTGTGAGGAAGGATCTATGGGGGAACACAAGGAGGGTAAAAATATTCACACTTTGGTTGGACGCCCAGGTTCTAAGTCTGTTCAAACTCACATTCGAATGTGGGGCTTGGTGTCATCCTTGATAACATAGCTGCCAGAAGAGTCATCCAGTTGATCTAGAAAACGCACAACAGAAAGCATCAAGAACACTGACTGGAAGTGATGCAGGATCCCCTTTTTCCTACTTTTGTAGAGCAGCTGAAAGCAGGGTTTCCAAGCTTGCAAGGACGGTAGCTCCCTCAGAACACTAACAGCAGAACTACCGTATGATCCAGCAACCACACTTGTGGGTATTGACACAAAAGGACTAAAATCGGGCTCTCAACGAGACACCTGCACTCCATTGTTCCCTGCAACGTGATTCTGAATAGCTAAGAGGTGGTAACAACCAAGATGCCCATCGACACATGAATGGGGAAAGAATATGTGGTTTATACATACGATGGAATCCAATTTAGCCTTGAAAAAAGGAAATTTTGCAATATGCAACAACATGGATGAACCCCTTGAGAACATTAAATGAAACAAGCCAGTCACAGAAAGAGAAATACTGCATGAATACACTTAACATGTAGTATCTAAAGTAGTCAAATCCATATAACCAAATGGGTGGAATGGTTTTGGCCAGGGTTAGGGTCATGGGAAATGGGGAGTTACTAAACAAGGAGTGTAAAGTCTCAGTGAAGGAAGATGAATAAACTCTGGAGATCTGCTGTACGGCACTGCCAACAATACTACATTAAAAACTTAAAACATCTGTTAGACGGTAGGTCTTACGTTAACTCTTCTAGCCACAACAAATATTGTTAAAAAATCATGTGGCAGAGGACTGGGACTTTTAGAAAGACAAATTGTAAATCAACAAAGTAACAGGTAAAAATTATTTTTAAAGCAGTTAAAGTCTCTAGAAGTTATCCTAAAGGTATACAGCATTTTAAGAATTATTCATTCAGGACAACTGAGTATTTGTCGGTAAGAATAGTGAGTTTGTGGCATCTGAGGCATGACTTGTTCCCTTACTTACCAAACCCATGCACTGTGTATCAGAAGCTCTACTTGGAGTGCTCTACTCCTGGGAGGTGCAGGCAGGGACAAAGTGGGTACCTTTCCTCACAGCTCTCATACGTAAAGAGCTAAAGGAAGGTACAGTGAAAAAAGCTCATCAAAGAGAGAATACTATTGAGAGGTAGAAATTGTATTTTTTTAGAACCAAATGGAAATCTTGGAGTTAAGAACCATAACCAAAGTGTATATTTGAGCTGGCAGAAGTAACCAGCAGCCAACTTAAAGCGAGATCCATGGAGATTATGGATTTTGCAGAACAGAGAGAAAAATTAATGAATGAAGGAAAACGAAGAGCCACAGAGAAATGTGGGGCATCAATAAGTGCAGCCACACGTGCAATGCGAATACAAGCAGGATTGGAGAAAGGAACAGAAAAATATTTAAAGTATTTAATGGCAGAAAACTCCCAAAATGTGACCAAAAAACAATACATACATCCAAGAAACTCTATAAATTCCAAGTAGCATAAACACAAAGAGCTCTCCATCTGGGCACATCATAGGCAAAATACCGAAAGCCAAAGATAAAGATCTTGAAGGCAAAAAGAGAAAAATAACGTGATATACATGTACACTCCAGTAAGATTAACAGCTGACTTCTCATCAGACATGACAGCCGTTGGAAGGCAGTGGGGACAACATGTTCTCATTGCTGGAAGTAAAAACTCAAACAAGAATCTTATATCCAGCAAATTACCTTTCACAGATGAAGGTGAAAAAAGACATCCTTAGGTAAATAAAAACTGAGGAAACTTGTTGCTAGCTGACATGTCTTACAAGGAACATTAAAGGGAGAGAATTATTCAGCCATGAGAAATAATGAAGTTCTGATACACACAACATGGGTGAAACCCTAAGTTTTCATGCTAACTGGAGGAAAACACAAAGAATCACACATTGTATGATTCTCACTTATAGGAAATGTCCAGAAGAGCCGAGCCTACAGGACAGAAAGTACATTCGTGATTACCTACGGCTAGGGACAGTTCTCCCTTGTGTCATAATGAAAATATCTGAAAATTGATGGTAGCAATGGTGGCACAGCTCTGTGAATATACCAGCCACCACTCTATTGTGTATTTTAAGGGGATGAATTGTATGACATGTGAATTACACCTACACAATGAAAATAAATGCTACAGGAATTTCTTCAGACTGAAAAACTAAATTAAATGAGACAGCTGTCTGAATCCAAACAAACAGAAAACACTGGTAAATGTACTTCTATAGGTAATTATAAAAGTCAGTATAATTGCATACTTTTTCTCTTTACTTAATTCTCTCAAAGAATCCTAGCATCTCTCTCTCAAAGGAGCCTATATCCTCTCTGTCTCTCTCTGTTTATCTCTCTCTCAAAGTGCCAGCGTGTATTGCTCTCTCTCTCTCAAAGGAACCCAGAATCTCTATCTCTCTGTCTCACTCTGTCTCTCTCTCAGAGAAGCCTAGCATCTCTCTCTCTCTCTCTCTCTCTCTCTCTCTCTCTAAGGATTCTAGCATCTCTCAAATTCTCTCTCTCCCTAAGAAGCCTAGCACCACACTCTCCCTCTTTCAAAGGAGCCTAACATCTCTCAATCTCTCCCTCTTTCTCTCAAGTAGACTAGAATCTCCGTCTTTCTATCTATCTCTATTTCTCTCAAAGGAGCCTAGCATCCCTCAACCTCTCTCTCTCTCAAAGGAGCCTATCTTCTCTCTCTCTCTCTCTCTCTCCCTCTCTCTCTCTAGCTCTCAACAGTGTCAACCATCTAACTCTCTCTCTCTCCAAGGAGTAAATCGTCTCTCCCTCTCCCTCCCTCCCCCTCAAAGTGTACTACCATGCCTTTCTCTCTCTCTCTAAAGGGATTCTAGGATCTCTCTCTTTCTCCCTCTCGCTAAGAAACCTACCATCACTCTTGCTCTCTTTCAAAGGAGACTAGCATCTCTGTCAATCTCTCAAAGGACTCTAGCATCTCTCTCTTTCTCTCTCTCACTAAGAAGCCTAGCATCACACTCACTCTCTTTCAAAAGAGCTTACCATCTCTCTAACTATCTCTCTTTTTCTCAAAGGTGACTAGAATCTCCGTCTTTTTTCTCTCTTTCTCTCAAAGGAGCCTAGCATCCCTCACTCTCTCTCTGTGTCTCTCAACAGAGCCTTGCATGTATCCCTTTATCTGTCTCATTCAAAGGAGCCGAGCATGTCTCTCTCTCTCGAAGGAGCCTAGCATAACTCTGTTACTGTATATCTCTCTTTCTCTCAAAGTAGCCTAGAATATCTCTCCCTCTCTCTCTCAAAGAAGCCAAGCATCTCTCTCTCTGTCTATCCCAAAGGAGCCTAGCAACTCCCTGTCTTTCTCTCTCTCCTTCTCACAAAGGGGCCTATCATCTCTCAGTCTCTCTCTGTCTATCTCTCTCTAAGGAGTCTAGCATGTATCTCCCTCTCTCTCTCTCAAATTAGTCTAGTATCTCTCTCTCTTTCTCAAATGATCCTAGCATCTATCTCTTTCTCTCAAAGGTGTCTAGCATCTCTCTCTCTTTCTCACAGTAGACTAGAATCTCTCTCTAAGAGTTGCATAGCATCTCTGTCTGTCTCTCTCTCTCTAATTAGCCTAGCATCTCTCTCTCTCTCAAATTAGTCTAGATACTCTCTCTTCACTGTCCCTCTGTCTCTCTCTGTAATGAGCCTAGCATCACTCTCAAAGGAGCCTAGCATCTCTCTGTCTCTGTATATCTCTCTTTCTCTCTAAGGAGCCTAGAATCTCTCAACCCCCCACTCTCTCAGAGTGGCCTTTTATCCCTTTCTCTCTCTCTCTCTCACAAAAGAGCCTATCATCTCTCTCTCTGTCCATCTCTCTCTGTTTCTCTTTCTGTGAAAGGAGACTTGCATGTAACTCTCTCTCTTTCAAAGGAGACTAGCATCCCTCTCTCTCTCGAAGCATAGCATCTCTCTGTCTCTGTATATCTCTCTTCCTCTTAAAGGAGCCTAGAATCTCTCTCCTTCTCTCTCTCACTCAAAGGAGCCTATCATCTCTCTGTCTCTGTATATCTCTCTTTTCTCAAAGGAGCCTAGAATCTCTCTCTCTCTAACTCTCTCTAAGGAGCCTACCATCTCCCCCTCTCTCTCTCAAAGTAGACAAGCATCTCTCTCTCCCCTCTCTCTCACAAAGAAGCCTAGCATCTCTCTCTCTCTCTCTCCAAGGATTCTAGCATCTAACCCTTTCTCTCTCTCCCTAAGAAGCCTAGCCTCACATTCTCCCTCTTTCAAAGGAGCCTAACATCTCTCTCTCTCTCTTTCTCTCAAAGGAGACTATAATCTCCCTGTCTTTCTATCTCTCTCACTTTACCTGTTACCCCAGGTTCCTGGGAATTTGTCCCCATGGGACCATCTATGGGATGTCCAGATAGAAGGATTATTGGAAAGCTTCCCACATACACCCAGAGAAATCTACCACTTCTCCCCGAGAGTGGAGCTAATGCCCCTGTGAGGAAGGATCTATGGGGGAACACAAGGAGGGTAAAAATATTCACACTTTGGTTGGACGCCCAGGTTCTAAGTCTGTTCAAACTCACATTCGAATGTGGGGCTTGGTGTCATCCTTGATAACATAGCTGCCAGAAGAGTCATCCAGTTGATCTAGAAAACGCACAACAGAAAGCATCAAGAACACTGACTGGAAGTGATGCAGGATCCCCTTTTTCCTACTTTTGTAGAACAGCTGAAAGCAGGGTTTCCAAGCTTGCAAGGACGGTAGCTCCCTCAGAACACTAACAGCAGAACTACCGTATGATCCAGCAACCACACTTGTGGGTACTGACACAAAAGGACTAAAATCGGGCTCTCAACGAGACACCTGCACTCCATTGTTCCCTGCAACGTGATTCTGAATAGCTAAGAGGTGGTAACAACCAAGATGCCCATCGACACATGAATGGGGAAAGAATATGTGGTTTATACATACGATGGAATCCAATTTAGCCTTGAAAAAAGGAAATTTTGCAATATGCAACAACATGGATGAACCCCTTGAGAACATTAAATGAAACAAGCCAGTCACAGAAAGAGAAATACTGCATGAATACACTTAACATGTAGTATCTAAAGTAGTCAAATCCATATAACCAAATGGGTGGAATGGTGTTGGCCAGGGTTAGGGTCATGGGAAATGGGGAGTTACTAAACAAGGAGTGTAAAGTCTCAGTGAAGGAAGATGAATAAACTCTGGAGATCTGCTGTACGGCACTGCCAACAATACTACATTAAACACTTAAAACATCTGTTAGACGGTAGGTCTTACGTTAACTCTTCTAGCCACAACAAATATTGTTAAAAAATCATGTGGCAGAGGACTGGGACTTTTAGAAAGACAAATTGTAAATCAACAAAGTAACAGGTAAAAATTATTTTTAAAGCAGTTAAAGTCTCTAGAAGTTATCCTAAAGGTATACAGCATTTTAAGAATTATTCATTCAGGACAACTGAGTATTTGTCGGTAAGAATAGTGAGTTTGTGGCATCTGAGGCATGACTTGTTCCCTTACCTACCAAACCCATGCACTGTGTATCAGAAGCTCTACTTGGAGTGCTCTACTCCTGGGAGGTGCAGGCAGGGACAAAGTGGGTACCTTTCCTCACAGCTCTCATACGTAAAGAGCTAAAGGAAGGTACAGTGAAAAAAGCTCATCAAAGAGAGAATACTATTGAGAGGTAGAAATTGTATTTTTTTAGAACCAAATGGAAATCTTGGAGTTAAGAACCATAACCAAAGTGTATATTTGAGCTGGCAGAAGTAACCAGCAGCCAACTTAAAGCGAGATCCATGGAGATTATGGATTTTGCAGAACAGAGAGAAAAATTAATGAATGAAGGAAAACGAAGAGCCACAGAGAAATGTGGGGCATCAATAAGTGCAGCCACACGTGCAATGCGAATACAAGCAGGATTGGAGAAAGGAACAGAAAAATATTTAAAGTATTTAATGGCAGAAAATTCCCAAAATGTGACCAAAAAACAATACATACATCCAAGAAACTCTATAAATTCCAAGTAGCATAAACACAAAGAGCTCTCCATCTGGGCACATCATAGGCAAAATACCGAAAGCCAAAGATAAAGATCTTGAAGGCAAAAAGAGAAAAATAACGTGATATACATGTACACTCCAGTAAGATTAACAGCTGACTTCTCATCAGACATGATAGCCGTTGGAAGGCAGTGGGGACAACATGTTCTCATTGCTGGAAGTAAAAACTCAAACAAGAATCTTATATCCAGCAAATTACCTTTCACAGATGAAGGTGAAAAAAGACATCCTTAGGTAAATAAAAACTGAGGAAACTTGTTGCTAGCTGACATGTCTTACAAGGAACATTAAAGGGAGAGAATTATTCAGCCATGAGAAATAATGAAGTTCTGATACACACAACATGGGTGAAACCCTAAGTTTTCATGCTAACTGGAGGAAAACACAAAGAATCACACATTGTATGATTCTCACTTATAGGAAATGTCCAGAAGAGCCGAGCCTACAGGACAGAAAGTACATTCGTGATTACCTACGGCTAGGGACAGTTCTCCCTTGTGTCATAATGAAAATATCTGAAAATTGATGGTAGCAATGGTGGCACAGCTCTGTGAATATACCAGCCACCACTCTATTGTGTATTTTAAGGGGATGAATTGTATGACATGTGAATTACACCTACACAATGAAAATAAATGCTACAGGAATTTCTTCAGACTGAAAAACTAAATTAAATGAGACAGCTGTCTGAATCCAAACAAACAGAAAACACTGGTAAATGTACTTCTATAGGTAATTATAAAAGTCAGTATAATTGCATACTTTTTCTCTTTACTTAATTCTCTCAAAGAATCCTAGCATCTCTCTCTCAAAGGAGCCTATATCCTCTCTGTCTCTCTCTGTTTATCTCTCTCTCAAAGTGCCAGCGTGTATTGCTCTCTCTCTCTCAAAGGAACCCAGAATCTCTATCTCTCTGTCTCACTCTGTCTCTCTCTCAGAGAAGCCTAGCATCTCTCTCTCTCTCTCTCTCTCTCTCTCTCTGTCTCTCTCTCTCTCTCTAAGGATTCTAGCATCTCTCAAATTCTCTCTCTCCCTAAGAAGCCTAGCACCACACTCTCCCTCTTTCAAAGGAGCCTAACATCTCTCAATCTCTCCCTCTTTCTCTCAAGTAGACTAGAATCTCCGTCTTTCTATCTATCTCTATTTCTCTCAAAGGAGCCTAGCATCCCTCAACCTCTCTCTCTCTCAAAGGAGCCTATCTTCTCTCTCTCTCTCTCTCTCTCTCTCTCTCCCTCTCTCTCTCTAGCTCTCAACAGTGACAACCATCTAACTCTCTCTCTCTCCAAGGAGTAAATCGTCTCTCCCTCTCCCTCCCTCCCCCTCAAAGTGTACTACCATGCCTTTCTCTCTCTCTCTAAAGGGATTCTAGGATCTCTCTCTTTCTCCCTCTCGCTAAGAAACCTACCATCACACTCGCTCTCTTTCAAAGGAGACTAGCATCTCTGTCAATCTCTCAAAGGACTCTAGCATCTCTCTCTTTCTCTCTCTCACTAAGAAGCCTAGCATCACACTCACTCTCTTTCAAAAGAGCTTACCATCTCTCTAACTATCTCTTTTTCTCAAAGGTGAGTAGAATCTCCGTCTTTTTTCTCTCTTTCTCTCAAAGGAGCCTAGCATCCCTCACTCTCTCTCTGTGTCTCTCAACAGAGCCTTGCATGTATCCCTTTATCTGTCTCATTCAAAGGAGCCGAGCATGTCTCTCTCTCTCGAAGGAGCCTAGCATAACTCTGTTACTGTATATCTCTCTTTCTCTCAAAGTAGCCTAGAATATCTCTCCCTCTCTCTCTCAAAGAAGCCAAGCATCTCTCTCTCTGTCTATCCCAAAGGAGCCTAGCAACTCCCTGTCTTTCTCTCTCTCCTTCTCACAAAGGGGCCTATCATCTCTCAGTCTCTCTCTGTCTATCTCTCTCTAAGGAGTCTAGCATGTATCTCCCTCTCTCTCTCTCAAATTAGTCTAGTATCTCTCTCTCTTTCTCAAATGATCCTAGCATCTATCTCTTTCTCTCAAAGGTGTCTAGCATCTCTCTCTCTTTCTCACAGTAGACTAGAATCTCTCTCTAAGAGTTGCATAGCATCTCTGTCTGTCTCTCTCTCTCTAATTAGCCTAGCATCTCTCTCTCTCTCAAATTAGTCTAGATACTCTCTCTTCACTGTCCCTCTGTCTCTCTCTGTAATGAGCCTAGCATCACTCTCAAAGGAGCCTAGCATCTCTCTGTCTCTGTATATCTCTCTTTCTCTCTAAGGAGCCTAGAATCTCTCAACCCCCCACTCTCTCAGAGTGGCCTTTTATCCCTTTCTCTCTCTCTCTCTCACAAAAGAGCCTATCATCTCTCTCTCTGTCCATCTCTCTCTGTTTCTCTTTCTGTGAAAGGAGACTTGCATGTAACTCTCTCTCTTTCAAAGGAGACTAGCATCCCTCTCTCTCTCGAAGCATAGCATCTCTCTGTCTCTGTATATCTCTCTTCCTCTTAAAGGAGCCTAGAATCTCTCTCCTTCTCTCTCTCACTCAAAGGAGCCTATCATCTCTCTGTCTCTGTATATCTCTCTTTTCTCAAAGGAGCCTAGAATCTCTCTCTCTCTAACTCTCTCTAAGGAGCCTACCATCTCCCCCTCTCTCTCTCAAAGTAGACAAGCATCTCTCTCTCCCCTCTCTCTCACAAAGAAGCCTAGCATCTCTCTCTCTCTCTCTCCAAGGATTCTAGCATCTAACCCTTTCTCTCTCTCCCTAAGAAGCCTAGCCTCACACTCTCCCTCTTTCAAAGGAGCCTAACATCTCTCTCTCTCTCTTTCTCTCAAAGGAGACTATAATCTCCCTGTCTTTCTATCTCTCTCACTTTACCTGTTACCCCAGGTTCCTGGGAATTTGTCCCCATGGGACCATCTATGGGATGTCCAGATAGAAGGATTATTGGAAAGCTTCCCACATACACCCAGAGAAATCTACCACTTCTCCCCGAGAGTGGAGCTAATGCCCCTGTGAGGAAGGATCTATGGGGGAACACAAGGAGGGTAAAAATATTCACACTTTGGTTGGACGCCCAGGTTCTAAGTCTGTTCAAACTCACATTCGAATGTGGGGCTTGGTGTCATCCTTGATAACATAGCTGCCAGAAGAGTCATCCAGTTGATCTAGAAAACGCACAACAGAAAGCATCAAGAACACTGACTGGAAGTGATGCAGGATCCCCTTTTTCCTACTTTTGTAGAACAGCTGAAAGCAGGGTTTCCAAGCTTGCAAGGACGGTAGCTCCCTCAGAACACTAACAGCAGAACTACCGTATGATCCAGCAACCACACTTGTGGGTATTGACACAAAAGGACTAAAATCGGGCTCTCAACGAGACACCTGCACTCCATTGTTCCCTGCAACGTGATTCTGAATAGCTAAGAGGTGGTAACAACCAAGATGCCCATCGACACATGAATGGGGAAAGAATATGTGGTTTATACATACGATGGAATCCAATTTAGCCTTGAAAAAAGGAAATTTTGCAATATGCAACAACATGGATGAACCCCTTGAGAACATTAAATGAAACAAGCCAGTCACAGAAAGAGAAATACTGCATGAATACACTTAACATGTAGTATCTAAAGTAGTCAAATCCATATAACCAAATGGGTGGAATGGTGTTGGCCAGGGTTAGGGTCATGGGAAATGGGGAGTTACTAAACAAGGAGTGTAAAGTCTCAGTGAAGGAAGATGAATAAACTCTGGAGATCTGCTGTACGGCACTGCCAACAATACTACATTAAACACTTAAAACATCTGTTAGACGGTAGGTCTTACGTTAACTCTTCTAGCCACAACAAATATTGTTAAAAAATCATGTGGCAGAGGACTGGGACTTTTAGAAAGACAAATTGTAAATCAACAAAGTAACAGGTAAAAATTATTTTTAAAGCAGTTAAAGTCTCTAGAAGTTATCCTAAAGGTATACAGCATTTTAAGAATTATTCATTCAGGACAACTGAGTATTTGTCGGTAAGAATAGTGAGTTTGTGGCATCTGAGGCATGACTTGTTCCCTTACCTACCAAACCCATGCACTGTGTATCAGAAGCTCTACTTGGAGTGCTCTACTCCTGGGAGGTGCAGGCAGGGACAAAGTGGGTACCTTTCCTCACAGCTCTCATACGTAAAGAGCTAAAGGAAGGTACAGTGAAAAAAGCTCATCAAAGAGAGAATACTATTGAGAGGTAGAAATTGTATTTTTTTAGAACCAAATGGAAATCTTGGAGTTAAGAACCATAACCAAAGTGTATATTTGAGCTGGCAGAAGTAACCAGCAGCCAACTTAAAGCGAGATCCATGGAGATTATGGATTTTGCAGAACAGAGAGAAAAATTAATGAATGAAGGAAAACGAAGAGCCACAGAGAAATGTGGGGCATCAATAAGTGCAGCCACACGTGCAATGCGAATACAAGCAGGATTGGAGAAAGGAACAGAAAAATATTTAAAGTATTTAATGGCAGAAAATTCCCAAAATGTGACCAAAAAACAATACATACATCCAAGAAACTCTATAAATTCCAAGTAGCATAAACACAAAGAGCTCTCCATCTGGGCACATCATAGGCAAAATACCGAAAGCCAAAGATAAAGATCTTGAAGGCAAAAAGAGAAAAATAACGTGATATACATGTACACTCCAGTAAGATTAACAGCTGACTTCTCATCAGACATGATAGCCGTTGGAAGGCAGTGGGGACAACATGTTCTCATTGCTGGAAGTAAAAACTCAAACAAGAATCTTATATCCAGCAAATTACCTTTCACAGATGAAGGTGAAAAAAGACATCCTTAGGTAAATAAAAACTGAGGAAACTTGTTGCTAGCTGACATGTCTTACAAGGAACATTAAAGGGAGAGAATTATTCAGCCATGAGAAATAATGAAGTTCTGATACACACAACATGGGTGAAACCCTAAGTTTTCATGCTAACTGGAGGAAAACACAAAGAATCACACATTGTATGATTCTCACTTATAGGAAATGTCCAGAAGAGCCGAGCCTACAGGACAGAAAGTACATTCGTGATTACCTACGGCTAGGGACAGTTCTCCCTTGTGTCATAATGAAAATATCTGAAAATTGATGGTAGCAATGGTGGCACAGCTCTGTGAATATACCAGCCACCACTCTATTGTGTATTTTAAGGGGATGAATTGTATGACATGTGAATTACACCTACACAATGAAAATAAATGCTACAGGAATTTCTTCAGACTGAAAAACTAAATTAAATGAGACAGCTGTCTGAATCCAAACAAACAGAAAACACTGGTAAATGTACTTCTATAGGTAATTATAAAAGTCAGTATAATTGCATACTTTTTCTCTTTACTTAATTCTCTCAAAGAATCCTAGCATCTCTCTCTCAAAGGAGCCTATATCCTCTCTGTCTCTCTCTGTTTATCTCTCTCTCAAAGTGCCAGCGTGTATTGCTCTCTCTCTCTCAAAGGAACCCAGAATCTCTATCTCTCTGTCTCACTCTGTCTCTCTCTCAGAGAAGCCTAGCATCTCTCTCTCTCTCTCTCTCTCTCTCTCTGTCTCTCTCTCTCTCTCTAAGGATTCTAGCATCTCTCAAATTCTCTCTCTCCCTAAGAAGCCTAGCACCACACTCTCCCTCTTTCAAAGGAGCCTAACATCTCTCAATCTCTCCCTCTTTCTCTCAAGTAGACTAGAATCTCCGTCTTTCTATCTATCTCTATTTCTCTCAAAGGAGCCTAGCATCCCTCAACCTCTCTCTCTCTCAAAGGAGCCTATCTTCTCTCTCTCTCTCTCTCTCTCTCTCTCTCTCTCTCTCTCTCTCTCCCTCTCTCTCTCTAGCTCTCAACAATGACAACCATCTAACTCTCTCTCTCTCCAAGGAGTAAATCGTCTCTCCCTCTCCCTCCCTCCCCCTCAAAGTGTACTACCATGCCTTTCTCTCTCTCTCTAAAGGGATTCTAGGATCTCTCTCTTTCTCCCTCTCGCTAAGAAACCTACCATCACACTCGCTCTCTTTCAAAGGAGACTAGCATCTCTGTCAATCTCTCAAAGGACTCTAGCATCTCTCTCTTTCTCTCTCTCACTAAGAAGCCTAGCATCACACTCACTCTCTTTCAAAAGAGCTTACCATCTCTCTAACTATCTCTCTTTTTCTCAAAGGTGACTAGAATCTCCGTCTTTTTTCTCTCTTTCTCTCAAAGGAGCCTAGCATCCCTCACTCTCTCTCTGTGTCTCTCAACAGAGCCTTGCATGTATATCTTTATCTCTCTCATTCAAAGGAGCCGAGCATGTCTCTCTCTCTCGAAGGAGCCTAGCATATCTCTGTTACTGTATATCTCTCTTTCTCACAAAGTAGCCTAGAATATCTCGCCCTCTCTCTCTCAAAGAAGCCAAGCATCTCTCTATCTGTCTCTCCCAAAGGAGCCTAGCAACTCCCTGTCTTTCTCTCTCTCCTTCTCACAAAGGGGCCTATCATCTCTCAGTCTCTCTCTGTCTATCTCTCTCTAAGGAGTCTAGCATGTATCTCCCTCTCTCTCTCTCAAATTAGTCTAGTATCTCTCTCTCTTTCTCAAATGATCCTAGCATCTATCTCTTCCTCTCAAAGGTGTCTAGCATCTCTCTCTCTTTCTCACAGTAGACTAGAATCTCTCTCTAAGAGTTGCATAGCATCTCTGTCTGTCTCTCTCTCTCTAATTAGCCTAGCATCTCTCTCTCTCTCAAATTAGTCTAGATACTCTCTCTTCACTGTCCCTCTGTCTCTCTCTGTAATGAGCCTAGCATCACTCTCAAAGGAGCCTAGCATCTCTCTGTCTCTGTATATCTCTCTTTCTCTCTAAGGAGCCTAGAATCTCTCAAACCCCCACTCTCTCAGAGTGGCCTTTTATCCCTTTCTCTCTCTCTCTCTCACAAAAGAGCCTATCATCTCTCTCTCTGTCCATCTCTCTCTGTTTCTCTTTCTGTGAAAGGAGACTTGCATGTAACTCTCTCTCTTTCAAAGGAGACTAGCATCCCTCTCTCTCTCGAAGCATAGCATCTCTCTGTCTCTGTATATCTCTCTTCCTCTTAAAGGAGCCTAGAATCTCTCTCCTTCTCTCTCTCACTCAAAGGAGCCTATCATCTCTCTGTCTCTGTATATCTCTCTTTTCTCAAAGGAGCCTAGAATCTCTCTCTCTCTAACTCTCTCTAAGGAGCCTACCATCTCCCCCTCTCTCTCTCAAAGTAGACAAGCATCTCTCTCTCCCCTCTCTCTCACAAAGAAGCCTAGCATCTCTCTCTCTCTCTCTCCAAGGATTCTAGCATCTAACCCTTTCTCTCTCTCCCTAAGAAGCCTAGCCTCACACTCTCCCTCTTTCAAAGGAGCCTAACATCTCTCTCTCTCTCTTTCTCTCAAAGGAGACTATAATCTCCCTGTCTTTCTATCTCTCTCACTTTACCTGTTACCCCAGGTTCCTGGGAATTTGTCCCCATGGGACCATCTATGGGATGTCCAGATAGAAGGATTATTGGAAAGCTTCCCACATACACCCAGAGAAATCTACCACTTCTCCCCGAGAGTGGAGCTAATGCCCCTGTGAGGAAGGATCTATGGGGGAACACAAGGAGGGTAAAAATATTCACACTTTGGTTGGACGCCCAGGTTCTAAGTCTGTTCAAACTCACATTCGAATGTGGGGCTTGGTGTCATCCTTGATAACATAGCTGCCAGAAGAGTCATCCAGTTGATCTAGAAAACGCACAACAGAAAGCATCAAGAACACTGACTGGAAGTGATGCAGGATCCCCTTTTTCCTACTTTTGTAGAGCAGCTGAAAGCAGGGTTTCCAAGCTTGCAAGGACGGTAGCTCCCTCAGAACACTAACAGCAGAACTACCGTATGATCCAGCAACCACACTTGTGGGTATTGACACAAAAGGACTAAAATCGGGCTCTCAACGAGACACCTGCACTCCATTGTTCCCTGCAACGTGATTCTGAATAGCTAAGAGGTGGTAACAACCAAGATGCCCATCGACACATGAATGGGGAAAGAATATGTGGTTTATACATACGATGGAATCCAATTTAGCCTTGAAAAAAGGAAATTTTGCAATATGCAACAACATGGATGAACCCCTTGAGAACATTAAATGAAACAAGCCAGTCACAGAAAGAGAAATACTGCATGAATACACTTAACATGTAGTATCTAAAGTAGTCAAATCCATATAACCAAATGGGTGGAATGGTGTTGGCCAGGGTTAGGGTCATGGGAAATGGGGAGTTACTAAACAAGGAGTGTAAAGTCTCAGTGAAGGAAGATGAATAAACTCTGGAGATCTGCTGTATGGCACTGCCAACAATACTACATTAAACACTTAAAACATCTGTTAGACGGTAGGTCTTACGTTAACTCTTCTAGCCACAACAAATATTGTTAAAAAATCATGTGGCAGAGGACTGGGACTTTTAGAAAGACAAATTGTAAATCAACAAAGTAACAGGTAAAAATTATTTTTAAAGCAGTTAAAGTCTCTAGAAGTTATCCTAAAGGTATACAGCATTTTAAGAATTATTCATTCAGGACAACTGAGTATTTGTCGGTAAGAATAGTGAGTTTGTGGCATCTGAGGCATGACTTGTTCCCTTACCTACCAAACCCATGCACTGTGTATCAGAAGCTCTACTTGGAGTGCTCTACTCCTGGGAGGTGCAGGCAGGGACAAAGTGGGTACCTTTCCTCACAGCTCTCATACGTAAAGAGCTAAAGGAAGGTACAGTGAAAAAAGCTCATCAAAGAGAGAATACTATTGAGAGGTAGAAATTGTATTTTTTTAGAACCAAATGGAAATCTTGGAGTTAAGAACCATAACCAAAGTGTATATTTGAGCTGGCAGAAGTAACCAGCAGCCAACTTAAAGCGAGATCCATGGAGATTATGGATTTTGCAGAACAGAGAGAAAAATTAATGAATGAAGGAAAACGAAGAGCCACAGAGAAATGTGGGGCATCAATAAGTGCAGCCACACGTGCAATGCGAATACAAGCAGGATTGGAGAAAGGAACAGAAAAATATTTAAAGTATTTAATGGCAGAAAATTCCCAAAATGTGACCAAAAAACAATACATACATCCAAGAAACTCTATAAATTCCAAGTAGCATAAACACAAAGAGCTCTCCATCTGGGCACATCATAGGCAAAATACCGAAAGCCAAAGATAAAGATCTTGAAGGCAAAAAGAGAAAAATAACGTGATATACATGTACACTCCAGTAAGATTAACAGCTGACTTCTCATCAGACATGATAGCCGTTGGAAGGCAGTGGGGACAACATGTTCTCATTGCTGGAAGTAAAAACTCAAACAAGAATCTTATATCCAGCAAATTACCTTTCACAGATGAAGGTGAAAAAAGACATCCTTAGGTAAATAAAAACTGAGGAAACTTGTTGCTAGCTGACATGTCTTACAAGGAACATTAAAGGGAGAGAATTATTCAGCCATGAGAAATAATGAAGTTCTGATACACACAACATGGGTGAAACCCTAAGTTTTCATGCTAACTGGAGGAAAACACAAAGAATCACACATTGTATGATTCTCACTTATAGGAAATGTCCAGAAGAGCCGAGCCTACAGGACAGAAAGTACATTCGTGATTACCTACGGCTAGGGACAGTTCTCCCTTGTGTCATAATGAAAATATCTGAAAATTGATGGTAGCAATGGTGGCACAGCTCTGTGAATATACCAGCCACCACTCTATTGTGTATTTTAAGGGGATGAATTGTATGACATGTGAATTACACCTACACAATGAAAATAAATGCTACAGGAATTTCTTCAGACTGAAAAACTAAATTAAATGAGACAGCTGTCTGAATCCAAACAAACAGAAAACACTGGTAAATGTACTTCTATAGGTAATTATAAAAGTCAGTATAATTGCATACTTTTTCTCTTTACTTAATTCTCTCAAAGAATCCTAGCATCTCTCTCTCAAAGGAGCCTATATCCTCTATGTCTCTCTCTGTTTATCTCTCTCTCAAAGTGCCAGCGTGTATTGCTCTCTCTCTCTCAAAGGAACCCAGAATCTCTATCTCTCTGTCTCACTCTGTCTCTCTCTCAGAGAAGCCTAGCATCTCTCTCTCTCTCTCTCTCTCTCTCTCTCTGTCTCTCTCTCTCTCTCTAAGGATTCTAGCATCTCTCAAATTCTCTCTCTCCCTAAGAAGCCTAGCACCACACTCTCCCTCTTTCAAAGGAGCCTAACATCTCTCAATCTCTCCCTCTTTCTCTCAAGTAGACAAGAATCTCCGTCTTTCTATCTATCTCTATTTCTCTCAAAGGAGCCTAGCATCCCTCAACCTCTCTCTCTCTCAAAGGAGCCTATCTTCTCTCTCTCTCTCTCTCTCTCTCTCTCTCTCTCTCTCTCTCTCTCCCTCTCTCTCTCTAGCTCTCAACAGTGACAACCATCTAACTCTCTCTCTCTCCAAGGAGTAAATCGTCTCTCCCTCTCCCTCCCTCCCCCTCAAAGTGTACTACCATGTCTTTCTCTCTCTCTCTAAAGGGATTCTAGGATCTCTCTCTTTCTCCCTCTCGCTAAGAAACCTACCATCACACTCGCTCTCTTTCAAAGGAGACTAGCATCTCTGTCAATCTCTCAAAGGACTCTAGCATCTCTCTCTTTCTCTCTCTCACTAAGAAGCCTAGCATCACACTCACTCTCTTTCAAAAGAGCTTACCATCTCTCTAACTATCTCTCTTTTTCTCAAAGGTGACTAGAATCTCCGTCTTTTTTCTCTCTTTCTCTCAAAGGAGCCTAGCATCCCTCACTCTCTCTCTGTGTCTCTCAACAGAGCCTTGCATGTATATCTTTATCTCTCTCATTCAAAGGAGCCGAGCATGTCTCTCTCTCTCGAAGGAGCCTAGCATATCTCTGTTACTGTATATCTCTCTTTCTCACAAAGTAGCCTAGAATATCTCGCCCTCTCTCTCTCAAAGAAGCCAAGCATCTCTCTATCTGTCTCTCCCAAAGGAGCCTAGCAACTCCCTGTCTTTCTCTCTCTCCTTCTCACAAAGGGGCCTATCATCTCTCAGTCTCTCTCTGTCTATCTCTCTCTAAGGAGTCTAGCATGTATCTCCCTCTCTCTCTCTCAAATTAGTCTAGTATCTCTCTCTCTTTCTCAAATGATCCTAGCATCTATCTCTTCCTCTCAAAGGTGTCTAGCATCTCTCTCTCTTTCTCACAGTAGACTAGAATCTCTCTCTAAGAGTTGCATAGCATCTCTGTCTGTCTCTCTCTCTCTAATTAGCCTAGCATCTCTCTCTCTCTCAAATTAGTCTAGATACTCTCTCTTCACTGTCCCTCTGTCTCTCTCTGTAATGAGCCTAGCATCACTCTCAAAGGAGCCTAGCATCTCTCTGTCTCTGTATATCTCTCTTTCTCTCTAAGGAGCCTAGAATCTCTCAACCCCCCACTCTCTCAGAGTGGCCTTTTATCCCTTTCTCTCTCTCTCTCTCACAAAAGAGCCTATCATCTCTCTCTCTGTCCATCTCTCTCTGTTTCTCTTTCTGTGAAAGGAGACTTGCATGTAACTCTCTCTCTTTCAAAGGAGACTAGCATCCCTCTCTCTCTCGAAGCATAGCATCTCTCTGTCTCTGTATATCTCTCTTCCTCTTAAAGGAGCCTAGAATCTCTCTCCTTCTCTCTCTCACTCAAAGGAGCCTATCATCTCTCTGTCTCTGTATATCTCTCTTTTCTCAAAGGAGCCTAGAATCTCTCTCTCTCTAACTCTCTCTAAGGAGCCTACCATCTCCCCCTCTCTCTCTCAAAGTAGACAAGCATCTCTCTCTCCCCTCTCTCTCACAAAGAAGCCTAGCATCTCTCTCTCTCTCTCTCCAAGGATTCTAGCATCTAACCCTTTCTCTCTCTCCCTAAGAAGCCTAGCCTCACACTCTCCCTCTTTCAAAGGAGCCTAACATCTCTCTCTCTCTCTTTCTCTCAAAGGAGACTATAATCTCCCTGTCTTTCTATCTCTCTCACTTTACCTGTTACCCCAGGTTCCTGGGAATTTGTCCCCATGGGACCATCTATGGGATGTCCAGATAGAAGGATTATTGGAAAGCTTCCCACATACACCCAGAGAAATCTACCACTTCTCCCCGAGAGTGGAGCTAATGCCCCTGTGAGGAAGGATCTATGGGGGAACACAAGGAGGGTAAAAATATTCACACTTTGGTTGGACGCCCAGGTTCTAAGTCTGTTCAAACTCACATTCGAATGTGGGGCTTGGTGTCATCCTTGATAACATAGCTGCCAGAAGAGTCATCCAGTTGATCTAGAAAACGCACAACAGAAAGCATCAAGAACACTGACTGGAAGTGATGCAGGATCCCCTTTTTCCTACTTTTGTAGAGCAGCTGAAAGCAGGGTTTCCAAGCTTGCAAGGACGGGAGCTCCCTCAGAACACTAACAGCAGAACTACCGTATGATCCAGCAACCACACTTGTGGGTATTGACACAAAAGGACTAAAATCGGGCTCTCAACGAGACACCTGCACTCCATTGTTCCCTGCAACGTGATTCTGAATAGCTAAGAGGTGGTAACAACCAAGATGCCCATCGACACATGAATGGGGAAAGAATATGTGGTTTATACATACGATGGAATCCAATTTAGCCTTGAAAAAAGGAAATTTTGCAATATGCAACAACATGGATGAACCCCTTGAGAACATTAAATGAAACAAGCCAGTCACAGAAAGAGAAATACTGCATGAATACACTTAACATGTAGTATCTAAAGTAGTCAAATCCATATAACCAAATGGGTGGAATGGTGTTGGCCAGGGTTAGGGTCATGGGAAATGGGGAGTTACTAAACAAGGAGTGTAAAGTCTCAGTGAAGGAAGATGAATAAACTCTGGAGATCTGCTGTACGGCACTGCCAACAATACTACATTAAACACTTAAAACATCTGTTAGACGGTAGGTCTTACGTTAACTCTTCTAGCCACAACAAATATTGTTAAAAAATCATGTGGCAGAGGACTGGGACTTTTAGAAAGACAAATTGTAAATCAACAAAGTAACAGGTAAAAATTATTTTTAAAGCAGTTAAAGTCTCTAGAAGTTATCCTAAAGGTATACAGCATTTTAAGAATTATTCATTCAGGACAACTGAGTATTTGTCGGTAAGAATAGTGAGTTTGTGGCATCTGAGGCATGACTTGTTCCCTTACCTACCAAACCCATGCACTGTGTATCAGAAGCTCTACTTGGAGTGCTCTACTCCTGGGAGGTGCAGGCAGGGACAAAGTGGGTACCTTTCCTCACAGCTCTCATACGTAAAGAGCTAAAGGAAGGTACAGTGAAAAAAGCTCATCAAAGAGAGAATACTATTGAGAGGTAGAAATTGTATTTTTTTAGAACCAAATGGAAATCTTGGAGTTAAGAACCATAACCAAAGTGTATATTTGAGCTGGCAGAAGTAACCAGCAGCCAACTTAAAGCGAGATCCATGGAGATTATGGATTTTGCAGAACAGAGAGAAAAATTAATGAATGAAGGAAAACGAAGAGCCACAGAGAAATGTGGGGCATCAATAAGTGCAGCCACACGTGCAATGCGAATACAAGCAGGATTGGAGAAAGGAACAGAAAAATATTTAAAGTATTTAATGGCAGAAAATTCCCAAAATGTGACCAAAAACAATACATACATCCAAGAAACTCTATAAATTCCAAGTAGCATAAACACAAAGAGCTCTCCATCTGGGCACATCATAGGCAAAATACCGAAAGCCAAAGATAAAGATCTTGAAGGCAAAAAGAGAAAAATAACGTGATATACATGTACACTCCAGTAAGATTAACAGCTGACTTCTCATCAGACATGATAGCCGTTGGAAGGCAGTGGGGACAACATGTTCTCATTGCTGGAAGTAAAAACTCAAACAAGAATCTTATATCCAGCAAATTACCTTTCACAGATGAAGGTGAAAAAAGACATCCTTAGGTAAATAAAAACTGAGGAAACTTGTTGCTAGCTGACATGTCTTACAAGGAACATTAAAGGGAGAGAATTATTCAGCCATGAGAAATAATGAAGTTCTGATACACACAACATGGGTGAAACCCTAAGTTTTCATGCTAACTGGAGGAAAACACAAAGAATCACACATTGTATGATTCTCACTTATAGGAAATGTCCAGAAGAGCCGAGCCTACAGGACAGAAAGTACATTCGTGATTACCTACGGCTAGGGACAGTTCTCCCTTGTGTCATAATGAAAATATCTGAAAATTGATGGTAGCAATGGTGGCACAGCTCTGTGAATATACCAGCCACCACTCTATTGTGTATTTTAAGGGGATGAATTGTATGACATGTGAATTACACCTACACAATGAAAATAAATGCTACAGGAATTTCTTCAGACTGAAAAACTAAATTAAATGAGACAGCTGTCTGAATCCAAACAAACAGAAAACACTGGTAAATGTACTTCTATAGGTAATTATAAAAGTCAGTATAATTGCATACTTTTTCTCTTTACTTAATTCTCTCAAAGATTCCTAGCATCTCTCTCTCAAAGGAGCCTATATCCTCTCTGTCTCTCTCTGTTTATCTCTCTCTCAAAGTGCCAGCGTGTATTGCTCTCTCTCTCTCAAAGGAACCCAGAATCTCTATCTCTCTGTCTCACTCTGTCTCTCTCTCAGAGAAGCCTAGCATCTCTCTCTCTCTCTCTCTCTCTCTCTCTCTCTCTCTCTCTCTCTCTCTCTGTCTCTCTCTCTCTCTCTAAGGATTCTAGCATCTCTCAAATTCTCTCTCTCCCTAAGAAGCCTAGCACCACACTCTCCCTCTTTCAAAGGAGCCTAACATCTCTCAATCTCTCCCTCTTTCTCTCAAGTAGACTAGAATCTCCGTCTTTCTATCTATCTCTATTTCTCTCAAAGGAGCCTAGCATCCCTCAACCTCTCTCTCTCTCAAAGGAGCCTATCTTCTCTCTCTCTCTCTCTCTCTCTCTCTTTCTCTCTCTCTCCCTCTCTCTCTCTAGCTCTCAACAGTGACAACCATCTAACTCTCTCTCTCTCCAAGGAGTAAATCGTCTCTCCCTCTCCCTCCCTCCCCCTCAAAGTGTACTACCATGCCTTTCTCTCTCTCTCTAAAGGGATTCTAGGATCTCTCTCTTTCTCCCTCTCGCTAAGAAACCTACCATCACACTCGCTCTCTTTCAAAGGAGACTAGCATCTCTGTCAATCTCTCAAAGGACTCTAGCATCTCTCTCTTTCTCTCTCTCACTAAGAAGCCTAGCATCACACTCACTCTCTTTCAAAAGAGCTTACCATCTCTCTAACTATCTCTCTTTTTCTCAAAGGTGACTAGAATCTCCGTCTTTTTTCTCTCTTTCTCTCAAAGGAGCCTAGCATCCCTCACTCTCTCTCTGTGTCTCTCAACAGAGCCTTGCATGTATCCCTTTATCTGTCTCATTCAAAGGAGCCGAGCATGTCTCTCTCTCTCGAAGGAGCCTAGCATAACTCTGTTACTGCATATCTCTCTTTCTCTCAAAGTAGCCTAGAATATCTCTCCCTCTCTCTCTCAAAGAAGCCAAGCATCTCTCTCTCTGTCTATCCCAAAGGAGCCTAGCAACTCCCTGTCTTTCTCTCTCTCCTTCTCACAAAGGGGCCTATCATCTCTCAGTCTCTCTCTGTCTATCTCTCTCTAAGGAGTCTAGCATGTATCTCCCTCTCTCTCTCTCAAATTAGTCTAGTATCTCTCTCTCTTTCTCAAATGATCCTAGCATCTATCTCTTTCTCTCAAAGGTGTCTAGCATCTCTCTCTCTTTCTCACAGTAGACTAGAATCTCTCTCTAAGAGTTGCATAGCATCTCTGTCTGTCTCTCTCTCTCTAATTAGCCTAGCATCTCTCTCTCTCTCAAATTAGTCTAGATACTCTCTCTTCACTGTCCCTCTGTCTCTCTCTGTAATGAGCCTAGCATCACTCTCAAAGGAGCCTAGCATCTCTCTGTCTCTGTATATCTCTCTTTCTCTCTAAGGAGCCTAGAATCTCTCAACCCCCCACTCTCTCAGAGTGGCCTTTTATCCCTTTCTCTCTCTCTCTCTCACAAAAGAGCCTATCATCTCTCTCTCTGTCCATCTCTCTCTGTTTCTCTTTCTGTGAAAGGAGACTTGCATGTAACTCTCTCTCTTTCAAAGGAGACTAGCATCCCTCTCTCTCTCGAAGCATAGCATCTCTCTGTCTCTGTATATCTCTCTTCCTCTTAAAGGAGCCTAGAATCTCTCTCCTTCTCTCTCTCACTCAAAGGAGCCTATCATCTCTCTGTCTCTGTATATCTCTCTTTTCTCAAAGGAGCCTAGAATCTCTCTCTCTCTAACTCTCTCTAAGGAGCCTACCATCTCCCCCTCTCTCTCTCAAAGTAGACAAGCATCTCTCTCTCCCCTCTCTCTCACAAAGAAGCCTAGCATCTCTCTCTCTCTCTCTCCAAGGATTCTAGCATCTAACCCTTTCTCTCTCTCCCTAAGAAGCCTAGCCTCACACTCTCCCTCTTTCAAAGGAGCCTAACATCTCTCTCTCTCTCTTTCTCTCAAAGGAGACTATAATCTCCCTGTCTTTCTATCTCTCTCACTTTACCTGTTACCCCAGGTTCCTGGGAATTTGTCCCCATGGGACCATCTATGGGATGTCCAGATAGAAGGATTATTGGAAAGCTTCCCACATACACCCAGAGAAATCTACCACTTCTCCCCGAGAGTGGAGCGAATGCCCCTGTGAGGAAGGATCTATGGGGGAACACAAGGAGGGTAAAAATATTCACACTTTGGTTGGACGCCCAGGTTCTAAGTCTGTTCAAACTCACATTCGAATGTGGGGCTTGGTGTCATCCTTGATAACATAGCTGCCAGAAGAGTCATCCAGTTGATCTAGAAAACGCACAACAGAAAGCATCAAGAACACTGACTGGAAGTGATGCAGGATCCCCTTTTTCCTACTTTTGTAGAGCAGCTGAAAGCAGGGTTTCCAAGCTTGCAAGGACGGTAGCTCCCTCAGAACACTAACAGCAGAACTACCGTATGATCCAGCAACCACACTTGTGGGTATTGACACAAAAGGACTAAAATCGGGCTCTCAACGAGACACCTGCACTCCATTGTTCCCTGCAACGTGATTCTGAATAGCTAAGAGGTGGTAACAACCAAGATGCCCATCGACACATGAATGGGGAAAGAATATGTGGTTTATACATACGATGGAATCCAATTTAGCCTTGAAAAAAGGAAATTTTGCAATATGCAACAACATGGATGAACCCCTTGAGAACATTAAATGAAACAAGCCAGTCACAGAAAGAGAAATACTGCATGAATACACTTAACATGTAGTATCTAAAGTAGTCAAATCCATATAACCAAATGGGTGGAATGGTGTTGGCCAGGGTTAGGGTCATGGGAAATGGGGAGTTACTAAACAAGGAGTGTAAAGTCTCAGTGAAGGAAGATGAATAAACTCTGGAGATCTGCTGTACGGCACTGCCAACAATACTACATTAAACACTTAAAACATCTGTTAGACGGTAGGTCTTACGTTAACTCTTCTAGCCACAACAAATATTGTTAAAAAATCATGTGGCAGAGGACTGGGACTTTTAGAAAGACAAATTGTAAATCAACAAAGTAACAGGTAAAAATTATTTTTAAAGCAGTTAAAGTCTCTAGAAGTTATCCTAAAGGTATACAGCATTTTAAGAATTATTCATTCAGGACAACTGAGTATTTGTCGGTAAGAATAGTGAGTTTGTGGCATCTGAGGCATGACTTGTTCCCTTACCTACCAAACCCATGCACTGTGTATCAGAAGCTCTACTTGGAGTGCTCTACTCCTGGGAGGTGCAGGCAGGGACAAAGTGGGTACCTTTCCTCACAGCTCTCATACGTAAAGAGCTAAAGGAAGGTACAGTGAAAAAAGCTCATCAAAGAGAGAATACTATTGAGAGGTAGAAATTGTATTTTTTTAGAACCAAATGGAAATCTTGGAGTTAAGAACCATAACCAAAGTGTATATTTGAGCTGGCAGAAGTAACCAGCAGCCAACTTAAAGCGAGATCCATGGAGATTATGGATTTTGCAGAACAGAGAGAAAAATTAATGAATGAAGGAAAACGAAGAGCCACAGAGAAATGTGGGGCATCAATAAGTGCAGCCACACGTGCAATGCGAATACAAGCAGGATTGGAGAAAGGAACAGAAAAATATTTAAAGTATTTAATGGCAGAAAATTCCCAAAATGTGACCAAAAAACAATACATACATCCAAGAAACTCTATAAATTCCAAGTAGCATAAACACAAAGAGCTCTCCATCTGGGCACATCATAGGCAAAATACCGAAAGCCAAAGATAAAGATCTTGAAGGCAAAAAGAGAAAAATAACGTGATATACATGTACACTCCAGTAAGATTAACAGCTGACTTCTCATCAGACATGATAGCAGTTGGAAGGCAGTGGGGACAACATGTTCTCATTGCTGGAAGTAAAAACTCAAACAAGAATCTTATATCCAGCAAATTACCTTTCACAGATGAAGGTGAAAAAAGACATCCTTAGGTAAATAAAAACTGAGGAAACTTGTTGCTAGCTGACATGTCTTACAAGGAACATTAAAGGGAGAGAATTATTCAGCCATGAGAAATAATGAAGTTCTGATACACACAACATGGGTGAAACCCTAAGTTTTCATGCTAACTGGAGGAAAACACAAAGAATCACACATTGTATGATTCTCACTTATAGGAAATGTCCAGAAGAGCCGAGCCTACAGGACAGAAAGTACATTCGTGATTACCTACGGCTAGGGACAGTTCTCCCTTGTGTCATAATGAAAATATCTGAAAATTGATGGTAGCAATGGTGGCACAGCTCTGTGAATATACCAGCCACCACTCTATTGTGTATTTTAAGGGGATGAATTGTATGACATGTGAATTACACCTACACAATGAAAATAAATGCTACAGGAATTTCTTCAGACTGAAAAACTAAATTAAATGAGACAGCTGTCTGAATCCAAACAAACAGAAAACACTGGTAAATGTACTTCTATAGGTAATTATAAAAGTCAGTATAATTGCATACTTTTTCTCTTTACTTAATTCTCTCAAAGAATCCTAGCATCTCTCTCTCAAAGGAGCCTATATCCTCTCTGTCTCTCTCTGTTTATCTCTCTCTCAAAGTGCCAGCGTGTATTGCTCTCTCTCTCTCAAAGGAACCCAGAATCTCTATCTCTCTGTCTCACTCTGTCTCTCTCTCAGAGAAGCCTAGCATCTCTCTCTCTCTCTCTCTCTCTCTCTCTCTCTGTCTCTCTCTCTCTCTCTAAGGATTCTAGCATCTCTCAAATTCTCTCTCTCCCTAAGAAGCCTAGCACCACACTCTCCCTCTTTCAAAGGAGCCTAACATCTCTCAATCTCTCCCTCTTTCTCTCAAGTAGACTAGAATCTCCGTCTTTCTATCTATCTCTATTTCTCTCAAAGGAGCCTAGCATCCCTCAACCTCTCTCTCTCTCAAAGGAGCCTATCTTCTCTCTCTCTCTCTCTCTCTCTCTCTCCCTCACTCTCTCTAGCTCTCAACAGTGTCAACCATCTAACTCTCTCTCTCTCCAAGGAGTAAATCGTCTCTCCCTCTCCCTCCCGCCCCCTCAAAGTGTACTACCATGCCTTTCTCTCTCTCTCTAAAGGGATTCTAGGATCTCTCTCTTTCTCCCTCTCGCTAAGAAACCTACCATCACACTCGCTCTCTTTCAAAGGAGACTAGCATCTCTGTCAATCTCTCAAAGGACTCTAGCATCTCTCTCTTTCTCTCTCTCACTAAGAAGCCTAGCATCACACTCACTCTCTTTCAAAAGAGCTTACCATCTCTCTAACTATCTCTCTTTTTCTCAAAGGTGACTAGAATCTCCGTCTTTTTTCTCTCTTTCTCTCAAAGGAGCCTAGCATCCCTCACTCTCTCTCTGTGTCTCTCAACAGAGCCTTGCATGTATCCCTTTATCTGTCTCATTCAAAGGAGCCGAGCATGTCTCTCTCTCTCGAAGGAGCCTAGCATAACTCTGTTACTGTATATCTCTCTTTCTCTCAAAGTAGCCTAGAATATCTCTCCCTCTCTCTCTCAAAGAAGCCAAGCATCTCTCTCTCTGTCTATCCCAAAGGAGCCTAGCAACTCCCTGTCTTTCTCTCTCTCCTTCTCACAAAGGGGCCTATCATCTCTCAGTCTCTCTCTGTCTATCTCTCTCTAAGGAGTCTAGCATGTATCTCCCTCTCTCTCTCTCAAATTAGTCTAGTATCTCTCTCTCTTTCTCAAATGATCCTAGCATCTATCTCTTTCTCTCAAAGGTGTCTAGCATCTCTCTCTCTTTCTCACAGTAGACTAGAATCTCTCTCTAAGAGTTGCATAGCATCTCTGTCTGTCTCTCTCTCTCTAATTAGCCTAGCATCTCTCTCTCTCTCAAATTAGTCTAGATACTCTCTCTTCACTGTCCCTCTGTCTCTCTCTGTAATGAGCCTAGCATCACTCTCAAAGGAGCCTAGCATCTCTCTGTCTCTGTATATCTCTCTTTCTCTCTAAGGAGCCTAGAATCTCTCAACCCCCCACTCTCTCAGAGTGGCCTTTTATCCCTTTCTCTCTCTCTCTCTCACAAAAGAGCCTATCATCTCTCTCTCTGTCCATCTCTCTCTGTTTCTCTTTCTGTGAAAGGAGACTTGCATGTAACTCTCTCTCTTTCAAAGGAGACTAGCATCCCTCTCTCTCTCGAAGCATAGCATCTCTCTGTCTCTGTATATCTCTCTTCCTCTTAAAGGAGCCTAGAATCTCTCTCCTTCTCTCTCTCACTCAAAGGAGCCTATCATCTCTCTGTCTCTGTATATCTCTCTTTTCTCAAAGGAGCCTAGAATCTCTCTCTCTCTAACTCTCTCTAAGGAGCCTACCATCTCCCCCTCTCTCTCTCAAAGTAGACAAGCATCTCTCTCTCCCCTCTCTCTCACAAAGAAGCCTAGCATCTCTCTCTCTCTCTCTCTCCAAGGATTCTAGCATCTAACCCTTTCTCTCTCTCCCTAAGAAGCCTAGCCTCACACTCTCCCTCTTTCAAAGGAGCCTAACATCTCTCTCTCTCTCTTTCTCTCAAAGGAGACTATAATCTCCCTGTCTTTCTATCTCTCTCACTTTACCTGTTACCCCAGGTTCCTGGGAATTTGTCCCCATGGGACCATCTATGGGATGTCCAGATAGAAGGATTATTGGAAAGCTTCCCACATACACCCAGAGAAATCTACCACTTCTCCCCGAGAGTGGAGCTAATGCCCCTGTGAGGAAGGATCTATGGGGGAACACAAGGAGGGTAAAAATATTCACACTTTGGTTGGACGCCCAGGTTCTAAGTCTGTTCAAACTCACATTCGAATGTGGGGCTTGGTGTCATCCTTGATAACATAGCTGCCAGAAGAGTCATCCAGTTGATCTAGAAAACGCACAACAGAAAGCATCAAGAACACTGACTGGAAGTGATGCAGGATCCCCTTTTTCCTACTTTTGTAGAGCAGCTGAAAGCAGGGTTTCCAAGCTTGCAAGGACGGGAGCTCCCTCAGAACACTAACAGCAGAACTACCGTATGATCCAGCAACCACACTTGTGTGTATTGACACAAAAGGACTAAAATCGGGCTCTCAACGAGACACCTGCACTCCATTGTTCCCTGCAACGTGATTCTGAATAGCTAAGAGGTGGTAACAACCAAGATGACCATCGACACATGAATGGGGAAAGAATATGTGGTTTATACATACGATGGAATCCAATTTAGCCTTGAAAAAAGGAAATTTTGCAATATGCAACAACATGGATGAACCCCTTGAGAACATTAAATGAAACAAGCCAGTCACAGAAAGAGAAATACTGCATGAATACACTTAACATGTAGTATCTAAAGTAGTCAAATCCATATAACCAAATGGGTGGAATGGTGTTGGCCAGGGTTAGGGTCATGGGAAATGGGGAGTTACTAAACAAGGAGTGTAAAGTCTCAGTGAAGGAAGATGAATAAACTCTGGAGATCTGCTGTACGGCACTGCCAACAATACTACATTAAACACTTAAAACATCGGTTAGACGGTAGGTCTTACGTTAACTCTTCTAGCCACAACAAATATTGTTAAAAAATCATGTGGAAGAGGACTGGGACTTCTAGAAAGACAAATTGTAAATCAACAAAGTAACAGGTAAAAATTATTTTTAAAGCAGTTAAAGTCTCTAGAAGTTATCCTAAAGGTATACAGCATTTTAAGAAATATTCATTCAGGACAACTGAGTATTTGTCGGTAAGAATAGTGAGTTTGTGGCATCTGAGGCATGACTTGTTCCCTTACCTACCAAACCCATGCACTGTGTATCAGAAGCTCTACTTGGAGTGCTCTACTCCTGGGAGGTGCAGGCAGGGACAAAGTGGGTACCTTTCCTCACAGCTCTCATACGTAAATAGCTAAAGGAAGGTACAGTGAAAAAAGCTAATCAAAGAGAGAATACTATTGAGAGGTAGAAATTGTATTTTTTTAGAACCAAATGGAAATCTTGGAGTTAAGAACCATAACCAAAGTGTATATTTGAGCTGGCAGAAGTAACCAGCAGCCAACTTAAAGCGAGATCCATGGAGATTATGGATTTTGCAGAACAGAGAGAAAAATTAATGAATGAAGGAAAACGAAGAGCCACAGAGAAATGTGGGGCATCAATAAGTGCAGCCACACGTGCAATGCGAATACAAGCAGGATTGGAGAAAGGAACAGAAAAATATTTAAAGTATTTAATGGCAGAAAATTCCCAAAATGTGACCAAAAAACAATACATACATCCAAGAAACTCTATAAATTCCAAGTAGCATAAACACAAAGAGCTCTCCATCTGGGCACATCATAGGCAAAATACCGAAAGCCAAAGATAAAGATCTTGAAGGCAAAAAGAGAAAAATAACGTGATATACATGTACACTCCAGTAAGATTAACAGCTGACTTCTCATCAGACATGATAGCAGTTGGAAGGCAGTGGGGACAACATGTTCTCTTTGCTGGAAGTAAAAACTCAAACAAGAATCTTATATCCAGCAAATTACCTTTCACAGATGAAGGTGAAAAAAGACATCCTTAGGTAAATAAAAACTGAGGAAACTTGTTGCTAGCTGACATGTCTTACAAGGAACATTAAAGGGAGAGAATTATTCAGCCATGAGAAATAATGAAGTTCTGATACACACAACATGGGTGAAACCCTAAGTTTTCATGCTAACTGGAGGAAAACACAAAGAATCACACATTGTATGATTCTCACTTATAGGAAATGTCCAGAAGAGCCGAGCCTACAGGACAGAAAGTACATTCGTGATTACCTACGGCTAGGGACAGTTCTCCCTTGTGTCATAATGAAAATATCTGAAAATTGATGGTAGCAATGGTGGCACAGCTCTGTGAATATACCAGCCACCACTCTATTGTGTATTTTAAGGGGATGAATTGTATGACATGTGAATTACACCTACACAATGAAAATAAATGCTACAGGAATTTCTTCAGACTGAAAAACTAAATTAAATGAGACAGCTGTCTGAATCCAAACAAACAGAAAACACTGGTAAATGTACTTCTATAGGTAATTATAAAAGTCAGTATAATTGCATACTTTTTCTCTTTACTTAATTCTCTCAAAGAATCCTAGCATCTCTCTCTCAAAGGAGCCTATATCCTCTATGTCTCTCTCTGTTTATCTCTCTCTCAAAGTGCCAGCGTGTATTGCTCTCTCTCTCTCAAAGGAACCCAGAATCTCTATCTCTCTGTCTCACTCTGTCTCTCTCTCAGAGAAGCCTAGCATCTCTCTCTCTCTCTCTGTCTCTCTCTCTCTCTCTAAGGATTCTAGCATCTCTCAAATTCTCTCTCTCCCTAAGAAGCCTAGCACCACACTCTCCCTCTTTCAAAGGAGCCTAACATCTCTCAATCTCTCCCTCTTTCTCTCAAGTAGACTAGAATCTCCGTCTTTCTATCTATCTCTATTTCTCTCAAAGGAGCCTAGCATCCCTCAACCTCTCTCTCTCTCAAAGGAGCCTATCTTCTCTCTCTCTCTCTCTCTCTCTCTCTCTCTCCCTCTCTCTCTCTAGCTCTCAACAGTGACAACCATCTAACTCTCTCTCTCTCCAAGGAGTAAATCGTCTCTCCCTCTCCCTCCCTCCCCCTCAAAGTGTACTACCATGCCTTTCTCTCTCTCTCTAAAGGGATTCTAGGATCTCTCTCTTTCTCCCTCTCGCTAAGAAACCTACCATCACACTCGCTCTCTTTCAAAGGAGACTAGCATCTCTGTCAATCTCTCAAAGGACTCTAGCATCTCTCTCTTTCTCTCTCTCACTAAGAAGCCTAGCATCACACTCACTCTCTTTCAAAAGAGCTTACCATCTCTCTAACTATCTCTCTTTTTCTCAAAGGTGACTAGAATCTCCGTCTTTTTTCTCTCTTTCTCTCAAAGGAGCCTAGCATCCCTCACTCTCTCTCTGTGTCTCTCAACAGAGCCTTGCATGTATCCCTTTATCTGTCTCATTCAAAGGAGCCGAGCATGTCTCTCTCTCTCGAAGGAGCCTAGCATAACTCTGTTACTGCATATCTCTCTTTCTCTCAAAGTAGCCTAGAATATCTCTCCCTCTCTCTCTCAAAGAAGCCAAGCATCTCTCTCTCTGTCTATCCCAAAGGAGCCTAGCAACTCCCTGTCTTTCTCTCTCTCCTTCTCACAAAGGGGCCTATCATCTCTCAGTCTCTCTCTGTCTATCTCTCTCTAAGGAGTCTAGCATGTATCTCCCTCTCTCTCTCTCAAATTAGTCTAGTATCTCTCTCTCTTTCTCAAATGATCCTAGCATCTATCTCTTTCTCTCAAAGGTGTCTAGCATCTCTCTCTCTTTCTCACAGTAGACTAGAATCTCTCTCTAAGAGTTGCATAGCATCTCTGTCTGTCTCTCTCTCTCTAATTAGCCTAGCATCTCTCTCTCTCTCAAATTAGTCTAGATACTCTCTCTTCACTGTCCCTCTGTCTCTCTCTGTAATGAGCCTAGCATCACTCTCAAAGGAGCCTAGCATCTCTCTGTCTCTGTATATCTCTCTTTCTCTCTAAGGAGCCTAGAATCTCTCAACCCCCCACTCTCTCAGAGTGGCCTTTTATCCCTTTCTCTCTCTCTCTCTCACAAAAGAGCCTATCATCTCTCTCTCTGTCCATCTCTCTCTGTTTCTCTTTCTGTGAAAGGAGACTTGCATGTAACTCTCTCTCTTTCAAAGGAGACTAGCATCCCTCTCTCTCTCGAAGCATAGCATCTCTCTGTCTCTGTATATCTCTCTTCCTCTTAAAGGAGCCTAGAATCTCTCTCCTTCTCTCTCTCACTCAAAGGAGCCTATCATCTCTCTGTCTCTGTATATCTCTCTTTTCTCAAAGGAGCCTAGAATCTCTCTCTCTCTAACTCTCTCTAAGGAGCCTACCATCTCCCCCTCTCTCTCTCAAAGTAGACAAGCATCTCTCTCTCCCCTCTCTCTCACAAAGAAGCCTAGCATCTCTCTCTCTCTCTCTCCAAGGATTCTAGCATCTAACCCTTTCTCTCTCTCCCTAAGAAGCCTAGCCTCACACTCTCCCTCTTTCAAAGGAGCCTAACATCTCTCTCTCTCTCTTTCTCTCAAAGGAGACTATAATCTCCCTGTCTTTCTATCTCTCTCACTTTACCTGTTACCCCAGGTTCCTGGGAATTTGTCCCCATGGGACCATCTATGGGATGTCCAGATAGAAGGATTATTGGAAAGCTTCCCACATACACCCAGAGAAATCTACCACTTCTCCCCGAGAGTGGAGCGAATGCCCCTGTGAGGAAGGATCTATGGGGGAACACAAGGAGGGTAAAAATATTCACACTTTGGTTGGACGCCCAGGTTCTAAGTCTGTTCAAACTCACATTCGAATGTGGGGCTTGGTGTCATCCTTGATAACATAGCTGCCAGAAGAGTCATCCAGTTGATCTAGAAAACGCACAACAGAAAGCATCAAGAACACTGACTGGAAGTGATGCAGGATCCCCTTTTTCCTACTTTTGTAGAGCAGCTGAAAGCAGGGTTTCCAAGCTTGCAAGGACGGTAGCTCCCTCAGAACACTAACAGCAGAACTACCGTATGATCCAGCAACCACACTTGTGGGTATTGACACAAAAGGACTAAAATCGGGCTCTCAACGAGACACCTGCACTCCATTGTTCCCTGCAACGTGATTCTGAATAGCTAAGAGGTGGTAACAACCAAGATGCCCATCGACACATGAATGGGGAAAGAATATGTGGTTTATACATACGATGGAATCCAATTTAGCCTTGAAAAAAGGAAATTTTGCAATATGCAACAACATGGATGAACCCCTTGAGAACATTAAATGAAACAAGCCAGTCACAGAAAGAGAAATACTGCATGAATACACTTAACATGTAGTATCTAAAGTAGTCAAATCCATATAACCAAATGGGTGGAATGGTGTTGGCCAGGGTTAGGGTCATGGGAAATGGGGAGTTACTAAACAAGGAGTGTAAAGTCTCAGTGAAGGAAGATGAATAAACTCTGGAGATCTGCTGTACGGCACTGCCAACAATACTACATTAAACACTTAAAACATCTGTTAGACGGTAGGTCTTACGTTAACTCTTCTAGCCACAACAAATATTGTTAAAAAATCATGTGGCAGAGGACTGGGACTTTTAGAAAGACAAATTGTAAATCAACAAAGTAACAGGTAAAAATTATTTTTAAAGCAGTTAAAGTCTCTAGAAGTTATCCTAAAGGTATACAGCATTTTAAGAATTATTCATTCAGGACAACTGAGTATTTGTCGGTAAGAATAGTGAGTTTGTGGCATCTGAGGCATGACTTGTTCCCTTACCTACCAAACCCATGCACTGTGTATCAGAAGCTCTACTTGGAGTGCTCTACTCCTGGGAGGTGCAGGCAGGGACAAAGTGGGTACCTTTCCTCACAGCTCTCATACGTAAAGAGCTAAAGGAAGGTACAGTGAAAAAAGCTAATCAAAGAGAGAATACTATTGAGAGGTAGAAATTGTATTTTTTTAGAACCAAATGGAAATCTTGGAGTTAAGAACCATAACCAAAGTGTATATTTGAGCTGGCAGAAGTAACCAGCAGCCAACTTAAAGCGAGATCCATGGAGATTATGGATTTTGCAGAACAGAGAGAAAAATTAATGAATGAAGGAAAACGAAGAGCCACAGAGAAATGTGGGGCATCAATAAGTGCAGCCACACGTGCAATGCGAATACAAGCAGGATTGGAGAAAGGAACAGAAAAATATTTAAAGTATTTAATGGCAGAAAATTCCCAAAATGTGACCAAAAAACAATACATACATCCAAGAAACTCTATAAATTCCAAGTAGCATAAACACAAAGAGCTCTCCATCTGGGCACATCATAGGCAAAATACCGAAAGCCAAAGATAAAGATCTTGAAGGCAAAAAGAGAAAAATAACGTGATATACATGTACACTCCAGTAAGATTAACAGCTGACTTCTCATCAGACATGATAGCAGTTGGAAGGCAGTGGGGACAACATGTTCTCATTGCTGGAAGTAAAAACTCAAACAAGAATCTTATATCCAGCAAATTACCTTTCACAGATGAAGGTGAAAAAAGACATCCTTAGGTAAATAAAAACTGAGGAAACTTGTTGCTAGCTGACATGTCTTACAAGGAACATTAAAGGGAGAGAATTATTCAGCCATGAGAAATAATGAAGTTCTGATACACACAACATGGGTGAAACCCTAAGTTTTCATGCTAACTGGAGGAAAACACAAAGAATCACACATTGTATGATTCTCACTTATAGGAAATGTCCAGAAGAGCCGAGCCTACAGGACAGAAAGTACATTCGTGATTACCTACGGCTAGGGACAGTTCTCCCTTGTGTCATAATGAAAATATCTGAAAATTGATGGTAGCAATGGTGGCACAGCTCTGTGAATATACCAGCCACCACTCTATTGTGTATTTTAAGGGGATGAATTGTATGACATGTGAATTACACCTACACAATGAAAATAAATGCTACAGGAATTTCTTCAGACTGAAAAACTAAATTAAATGAGACAGCTGTCTGAATCCAAACAAACAGAAAACACTGGTAAATGTACTTCTATAGGTAATTATAAAAGTCAGTATAATTGCATACTTTTTCTCTTTACTTAATTCTCTCAAAGAATCCTAGCATCTCTCTCTCAAAGGAGCCTATATCCTCTCTGTCTCTCCCTGTTTATCTCTCTCTCAAAGTGCCAGCGTGTATTGCTCTCTCTCTCTCAAAGGAACCCAGAATCTCTATCTCTCTGTCTCACTCTGTCTCTCTCTCAGAGAAGCCTAGCATCTCTCTCTCTCTCTCTCTCTCTCTCTCTCTCTCTCTCTCTCTCTCTCTGTCTCTCTCTCTCTCTCTAAGGATTCTAGCATCTCTCAAATTCTCTCTCTCCCTAAGAAGCCTAGCACCACACTCTCCCTCTTTCAAAGGAGCCTAACATCTCTCAATCTCTCCCTCTTTCTCTCAAGTAGACTAGAATCTCCGTCTTTCTATCTATCTCTATTTCTCTCAAAGGAGCCTAGCATCCCTCAACCTCTCTCTCTCTCAAAGGAGCCTATCTTCTCTCTCTCTCTCTCTCTCTCTCTCTCCCTCACTCTCTCTAGCTCTCAACAGTGTCAACCATCTAACTCTCTCTCTCTCCAAGGAGTAAATCGTCTCTCCCTCTCCCTCCCGCCCCCTCAAAGTGTACTACCATGCCTTTCTCTCTCTCTCTAAAGGGATTCTAGGATCTCTCTCTTTCTCCCTCTCGCTAAGAAACCTACCATCACACTCGCTCTCTTTCAAAGGAGACTAGCATCTCTGTCAATCTCTCAAAGGACTCTAGCATCTCTCTCTTTCTCTCTCTCACTAAGAAGCCTAGCATCACACTCACTCTCTTTCAAAAGAGCTTACCATCTCTCTAACTATCTCTCTTTTTCTCAAAGGTGACTAGAATCTCCGTCTTTTTTCTCTCTTTCTCTCAAAGGAGCCTAGCATCCCTCACTCTCTCTCTGTGTCTCTCAACAGAGCCTTGCATGTATCCCTTTATCTGTCTCATTCAAAGGAGCCGAGCATGTCTCTCTCTCTCGAAGGAGCCTAGCATAACTCTGTTACTGTATATCTCTCTTTCTCTCAAAGTAGCCTAGAATATCTCTCCCTCTCTCTCTCAAAGAAGCCAAGCATCTCTCTCTCTGTCTATCCCAAAGGAGCCTAGCAACTCCCTGTCTTTCTCTCTCTCCTTCTCACAAAGGGGCCTATCATCTCTCAGTCTCTCTCTGTCTATCTCTCTCTAAGGAGTCTAGCATGTATCTCCCTCTCTCTCTCTCAAATTAGTCTAGTATCTCTCTCTCTTTCTCAAATGATCCTAGCATCTATCTCTTTCTCTCAAAGGTGTCTAGCATCTCTCTCTCTTTCTCACAGTAGACTAGAATCTCTCTCTAAGAGTTGCATAGCATCTCTGTCTGTCTCTCTCTCTCTAATTAGCCTAGCATCTCTCTCTCTCTCAAATTAGTCTAGATACTCTCTCTTCACTGTCCCTCTGTCTCTCTCTGTAATGAGCCTAGCATCACTCTCAAAGGAGCCTAGCATCTCTCTGTCTCTGTATATCTCTCTTTCTCTCTAAGGAGCCTAGAATCTCTCAACCCCCCACTCTCTCAGAGTGGCCTTTTATCCCTTTCTCTCTCTCTCTCTCACAAAAGAGCCTATCATCTCTCTCTCTGTCCATCTCTCTCTGTTTCTCTTTCTGTGAAAGGAGACTTGCATGTAACTCTCTCTCTTTCAAAGGAGACTAGCATCCCTCTCTCTCTCGAAGCATAGCATCTCTCTGTCTCTGTATATCTCTCTTCCTCTTAAAGGAGCCTAGAATCTCTCTCCTTCTCTCTCTCACTCAAAGGAGCCTATCATCTCTCTGTCTCTGTATATCTCTCTTTTCTCAAAGGAGCCTAGAATCTCTCTCTCTCTAACTCTCTCTAAGGAGCCTACCATCTCCCCCTCTCTCTCTCAAAGTAGACAAGCATCTCTCTCTCCCCTCTCTCTCACAAAGAAGCCTAGCATCTCTCTCTCTCTCTCTCTCCAAGGATTCTAGCATCTAACCCTTTCTCTCTCTCCCTAAGAAGCCTAGCCTCACACTCTCCCTCTTTCAAAGGAGCCTAACATCTCTCTCTCTCTCTTTCTCTCAAAGGAGACTATAATCTCCCTGTCTTTCTATCTCTCTCACTTTACCTGTTACCCCAGGTTCCTGGGAATTTGTCCCCATGGGACCATCTATGGGATGTCCAGATAGAAGGATTATTGGAAAGCTTCCCACATACACCCAGAGAAATCTACCACTTCTCCCCGAGAGTGGAGCTAATGCCCCTGTGAGGAAGGATCTATGGGGGAACACAAGGAGGGTAAAAATATTCACACTTTGGTTGGACGCCCAGGTTCTAAGTCTGTTCAAACTCACATTCGAATGTGGGGCTTGGTGTCATCCTTGATAACATAGCTGCCAGAAGAGTCATCCAGTTGATCTAGAAAACGCACAACAGAAAGCATCAAGAACACTGACTGGAAGTGATGCAGGATCCCCTTTTTCCTACTTTTGTAGAGCAGCTGAAAGCAGGGTTTCCAAGCTTGCAAGGACGGGAGCTCCCTCAGAACACTAACAGCAGAACTACCGTATGATCCAGCAACCACACTTGTGTGTATTGACACAAAAGGACTAAAATCGGGCTCTCAACGAGACACCTGCACTCCATTGTTCCCTGCAACGTGATTCTGAATAGCTAAGAGGTGGTAACAACCAAGATGACCATCGACACATGAATGGGGAAAGAATATGTGGTTTATACATACGATGGAATCCAATTTAGCCTTGAAAAAAGGAAATTTTGCAATATGCAACAACATGGATGAACCCCTTGAGAACATTAAATGAAACAAGCCAGTCACAGAAAGAGAAATACTGCATGAATACACTTAACATGTAGTATCTAAAGTAGTCAAATCCATATAACCAAATGGGTGGAATGGTGTTGGCCAGGGTTAGGGTCATGGGAAATGGGGAGTTACTAAACAAGGAGTGTAAAGTCTCAGTGAAGGAAGATGAATAAACTCTGGAGATCTGCTGTACGGCACTGCCAACAATACTACATTAAACACTTAAAACATCGGTTAGACGGTAGGTCTTACGTTAACTCTTCTAGCCACAACAAATATTGTTAAAAAATCATGTGGAAGAGGACTGGGACTTCTAGAAAGACAAATTGTAAATCAACAAAGTAACAGGTAAAAATTATTTTTAAAGCAGTTAAAGTCTCTAGAAGTTATCCTAAAGGTATACAGCATTTTAAGAAATATTCATTCAGGACAACTGAGTATTTGTCGGTAAGAATAGTGAGTTTGTGGCATCTGAGGCATGACTTGTTCCCTTACCTACCAAACCCATGCACTGTGTATCAGAAGCTCTACTTGGAGTGCTCTACTCCTGGGAGGTGCAGGCAGGGACAAAGTGGGTACCTTTCCTCACAGCTCTCATACGTAAATAGCTAAAGGAAGGTACAGTGAAAAAAGCTAATCAAAGAGAGAATACTATTGAGAGGTAGAAATTGTATTTTTTTAGAACCAAATGGAAATCTTGGAGTTAAGAACCATAACCAAAGTGTATATTTGAGCTGGCAGAAGTAACCAGCAGCCAACTTAAAGCGAGATCCATGGAGATTATGGATTTTGCAGAACAGAGAGAAAAATTAATGAATGAAGGAAAACGAAGAGCCACAGAGAAATGTGGGGCATCAATAAGTGCAGCCACACGTGCAATGCGAATACAAGCAGGATTGGAGAAAGGAACAGAAAAATATTTAAAGTATTTAATGGCAGAAAATTCCCAAAATGTGACCAAAAAACAATACATACATCCAAGAAACTCTATAAATTCCAAGTAGCATAAACACAAAGAGCTCTCCATCTGGGCACATCATAGGCAAAATACCGAAAGCCAAAGATAAAGATCTTGAAGGCAAAAAGAGAAAAATAACGTGATATACATGTACACTCCAGTAAGATTAACAGCTGACTTCTCATCAGACATGATAGCAGTTGGAAGGCAGTGGGGACAACATGTTCTCTTTGCTGGAAGTAAAAACTCAAACAAGAATCTTATATCCAGCAAATTACCTTTCACAGATGAAGGTGAAAAAAGACATCCTTAGGTAAATAAAAACTGAGGAAACTTGTTGCTAGCTGACATGTCTTACAAGGAACATTAAAGGGAGAGAATTATTCAGCCATGAGAAATAATGAAGTTCTGATACACACAACATGGGTGAAACCCTAAGTTTTCATGCTAACTGGAGGAAAACACAAAGAATCACACATTGTATGATTCTCACTTATAGGAAATGTCCAGAAGAGCCGAGCCTACAGGACAGAAAGTACATTCGTGATTACCTACGGCTAGGGACAGTTCTCCCTTGTGTCATAATGAAAATATCTGAAAATTGATGGTAGCAATGGTGGCACAGCTCTGTGAATATACCAGCCACCACTCTATTGTGTATTTTAAGGGGATGAATTGTATGACATGTGAATTACACCTACACAATGAAAATAAATGCTACAGGAATTTCTTCAGACTGAAAAACTAAATTAAATGAGACAGCTGTCTGAATCCAAACAAACAGAAAACACTGGTAAATGTACTTCTATAGGTAATTATAAAAGTCAGTATAATTGCATACTTTTTCTCTTTACTTAATTCTCTCAAAGAATCCTAGCATCTCTCTCTCAAAGGAGCCTATATCCTCTATGTCTCTCTCTGTTTATCTCTCTCTCAAAGTGCCAGCGTGTATTGCTCTCTCTCTCTCAAAGGAACCCAGAATCTCTATCTCTCTGTCTCACTCTGTCTCTCTCTCAGAGAAGCCTAGCATCTCTCTCTCTCTCTCTGTCTCTCTCTCTCTCTCTAAGGATTCTAGCATCTCTCAAATTCTCTCTCTCCCTAAGAAGCCTAGCACCACACTCTCCCTCTTTCAAAGGAGCCTAACATCTCTCAATCTCTCCCTCTTTCTCTCAAGTAGACTAGAATCTCCGTCTTTCTATCTATCTCTATTTCTCTCAAAGGAGCCTAGCATCCCTCAACCTCTCTCTCTCTCAAAGGAGCCTATCTTCTCTCTCTCTCTCTCTCTCTCTCTCTCTCTCCCTCTCTCTCTCTAGCTCTCAACAGTGACAACCATCTAACTCTCTCTCTCTCCAAGGAGTAAATCGTCTCTCCCTCTCCCTCCCTCCCCCTCAAAGTGTACTACCATGCCTTTCTCTCTCTCTCTAAAGGGATTCTAGGATCTCTCTCTTTCTCCCTCTCGCTAAGAAACCTACCATCACACTCGCTCTCTTTCAAAGGAGACTAGCATCTCTGTCAATCTCTCAAAGGACTCTAGCATCTCTCTCTTTCTCTCTCTCACTAAGAAGCCTAGCATCACACTCACTCTCTTTCAAAAGAGCTTACCATCTCTCTAACTATCTCTCTTTTTCTCAAAGGTGACTAGAATCTCCGTCTTTTTTCTCTCTTTCTCTCAAAGGAGCCTAGCATCCCTCACTCTCTCTCTGTGTCTCTCAACAGAGCCTTGCATGTATCCCTTTATCTGTCTCATTCAAAGGAGCCGAGCATGTCTCTCTCTCTCGAAGGAGCCTAGCATATCTCTGTTACTGTATATCTCTCTTTCTCTCAAAGTAGCCTAGAATATCTCTCCCTCTCTCTCTCAAAGAAGCCAAGCATCTCTCTCTCTGTCTATCCCAAAGGAGCCTAGCAACTCCCTGTCTTTCTCTCTCTCCTTCTCACAAAGGGGCCTATCATCTCTCAGTCTCTCTCTGTCTATCTCTCTCTAAGGAGTCTAGCATGTATCTCCCTCTCTCTCTCTCAAATTAGTCTAGTATCTCTCTCTCTTTCTCAAATGATCCTAGCATCTATCTCTTTCTCTCAAAGGTGTCTAGCATCTCTCTCTCTTTCTCACAGTAGACTAGAATCTCTCTCTAAGAGTTGCATAGCATCTCTGTCTGTCTCTCTCTCTCTAATTAGCCTAGCATCTCTCTCTCTCTCAAATTAGTCTAGATACTCTCTCTTCACTGTCCCTCTGTCTCTCTCTGTAATGAGCCTAGCATCACTCTCAAAGGAGCCTAGCATCTCTCTGTCTCTGTATATCTCTCTTTCTCTCTAAGGAGCCTAGAATCTCTCAACCCCCCACTCTCTCAGAGTGGCCTTTTATCCCTTTCTCTCTCTCTCTCTCACAAAAGAGCCTATCATCTCTCTCTCTGTCCATCTCTCTCTGTTTCTCTTTCTGTGAAAGGAGACTTGCATGTAACTCTCTCTCTTTCAAAGGAGACTAGCATCCCTCTCTCTCTCGAAGCATAGCATCTCTCTGTCTCTGTATATCTCTCTTCCTCTTAAAGGAGCCTAGAATCTCTCTCCTTCTCTCTCTCACTCAAAGGAGCCTATCATCTCTCTGTCTCTGTATATCTCTCTTTTCTCAAAGGAGCCTAGAATCTCTCTCTCTCTAACTCTCTCTAAGGAGCCTACCATCTCCCCCTCTCTCTCTCAAAGTAGACAAGCATCTCTCTCTCCCCTCTCTCTCACAAAGAAGCCTAGCATCTCTCTCTCTCTCTCTCCAAGGATTCTAGCATCTAACCCTTTCTCTCTCTCCCTAAGAAGCCTAGCCTCACACTCTCCCTCTTTCAAAGGAGCCTAACATCTCTCTCTCTCTCTTTCTCTCAAAGGAGACTATAATCTCCCTGTCTTTCTATCTCTCTCACTTTACCTGTTACCCCAGGTTCCTGGGAATTTGTCCCCATGGGACCATCTATGGGATGTCCAGATAGAAGGATTATTGGAAAGCTTCCCACATACACCCAGAGAAATCTACCACTTCTCCCCGAGAGTGGAGCTAATGCCCCTGTGAGGAAGGATCTATGGGGGAACACAAGGAGGGTAAAAATATTCACACTTTGGTTGGACGCCCAGGTTCTAAGTCTGTTCAAACTCACATTCGAATGTGGGGCTTGGTGTCATCCTTGATAACATAGCTGCCAGAAGAGTCATCCAGTTGATCTAGAAAACGCACAACAGAAAGCATCAAGAACACTGACTGGAAGTGATGCAGGATCCCCTTTTTCCTACTTTTGTAGAACAGCTGAAAGCAGGGTTTCCAAGCTTGCAAGGACGGGAGCTCCCTCAGAACACTAACAGCAGAACTACCGTATGATCCAGCAACCACACTTGTGGGTATTGACACAAAAGGACTAAAATCGGGCTCTCAACGAGACACCTGCACTCCATTGTTCCCTGCAACGTGATTCTGAATAGCTAAGAGGTGGTAACAACCAAGATGCCCATCGACACATGAATGGGGAAAGAATATGTGGTTTATACATACGATGGAATCCAATTTAGCCTTGAAAAAAGGAAATTTTGCAATATGCAACAACATGGATGAACCCCTTGAGAACATTAAATGAAACAAGCCAGTCACAGAAAGAGAAATACTGCATGAATACACTTAACATGTAGTATCTAAAGTAGTCAAATCCATATAACCAAATGGGTGGAATGGTGTTGGCCAGGGTTAGGGTCATGGGAAATGGGGAGTTACTAAACAAGGAGTGTAAAGTCTCAGTGAAGGAAGATGAATAAACTCTGGAGATCTGCTGTACGGCACTGCCAACAATACTACATTAAACACTTAAAACATCTGTTAGACGGTAGGTCTTACGTTAACTCTTCTAGCCACAACAAATATTGTTAAAAAATCATGTGGCAGAGGACTGGGACTTTTAGAAAGACAAATTGTAAATCAACAAAGTAACAGGTAAAAATTATTTTTAAAGCAGTTAAAGTCTCTAGAAGTTATCCTAAAGGTATACAGCATTTTAAGAATTATTCATTCAGGACAACTGAGTATTTGTCGGTAAGAATAGTGAGTTTGTGGCATCTGAGGCATGACTTGTTCCCTTACCTACCAAACCCATGCACTGTGTATCAGAAGCTCTACTTGGAGTGCTCTACTCCTGGGAGGTGCAGGCAGGGACAAAGTGGGTACCTTTCCTCACAGCTCTCATACGTAAAGAGCTAAAGGAAGGTACAGTGAAAAAAGCTCATCAAAGAGAGAATACTATTGAGAGGTAGAAATTGTATTTTTTTAGAACCAAATGGAAATCTTGGAGTTAAGAACCATAACCAAAGTGTATATTTGAGCTGGCAGAAGTAACCAGCAGCCAACTTAAAGCGAGATCCATGGAGATTATGGATTTTGCAGAACAGAGAGAAAAATTAATGAATGAAGGAAAACGAAGAGCCACAGAGAAATGTGGGGCATCAATAAGTGCAGCCACACGTGCAATGCGAATACAAGCAGGATTGGAGAAAGGAACAGAAAAATATTTAAAGTATTTAATGGCAGAAAATTCCCAAAATGTGACCAAAAAACAATACATACATCCAAGAAACTCTATAAATTCCAAGTAGCATAAACACAAAGAGCTCTCCATCTGGGCACATCATAGGCAAAATACCGAAAGCCAAAGATAAAGATCTTGAAGGCAAAAAGAGAAAAATAACGTGATATACATGTACACTCCAGTAAGATTAACAGCTGACTTCTCATCAGACATGATAGCCGTTGGAAGGCAGTGGGGACAACATGTTCTCATTGCTGGAAGTAAAAACTCAAACAAGAATCTTATATCCAGCAAATTACCTTTCACAGATGAAGGTGAAAAAAGACATCCTTAGGTAAATAAAAACTGAGGAAACTTGTTGCTAGCTGACATGTCTTACAAGGAACATTAAAGGGAGAGAATTATTCAGCCATGAGAAATAATGAAGTTCTGATACACACAACATGGGTGAAACCCTAAGTTTTCATGCTAACTGGAGGAAAACACAAAGAATCACACATTGTATGATTCTCACTTATAGGAAATGTCCAGAAGAGCCGAGCCTACAGGACAGAAAGTACATTCGTGATTACCTACGGCTAGGGACAGTTCTCCCTTGTGTCATAATGAAAATATGTGAAAATTGATGGTAGCAATGGTGGCACAGCTCTGTGAATATACCAGCCACCACTCTATTGTGTATTTTAAGGGGATGAATTGTATGACATGTGAATTACACCTACACAATGAAAATAAATGCTACAGGAATTTCTTCAGACTGAAAAACTAAATTAAATGAGACAGCTGTCTGAATCCAAACAAACAGAAAACACTGGTAAATGTACTTCTATAGGTAATTATAAAAGTCAGTATAATTGCATACTTTTTCTCTTTACTTAATTCTCTCAAAGAATCCTAGCATCTCTCTCTCAAAGGAGCCTATATCCTCTATGTCTCTCTCTGTTTATCTCTCTCTCAAAGTGCCAGCGTGTATTGCTCTCTCTCTCTCAAAGGAACCCAGAATCTCTATCTCTCTGTCTCACTCTGTCTCTCTCTCAGAGAAGCCTAGCATCTCTCTCTCTCTCTCTCTCTCTCTCTCTCTAGCTCTCAACAGTGTCAACCATCTAACTCTCTCTCTCTCCAAGGAGTAAATCGTCTCTCCCTCTCCCTCCCTCCCCCTCAAAGTGTACTACCATGCCTTTCTCTCTCTCTCTAAAGGGATTCTAGGATCTCTCTCTTTCTCCCTCTCGCTAAGAAACCTACCATCACTCTCGCTCTCTTTCAAAGGAGACTAGCATCTCTGTCAATCTCTCAAAGGACTCTAGCATCTCTCTCTTTCTCTCTCTCACTAAGAAGCCTAGCATCACACTCACTCTCTTTCAAAAGAGCTTACCATCTCTCTAACTATCTCTCTTTTTCTCAAAGGTGACTAGAATCTCCGTCTTTTTTCTCTCTTTCTCTCAAAGGAGCCTAGCATCCCTCACTCTCTCTCTGTGTCTCTCAACAGAGCCTTGCATGTATCCCTTTATCTGTCTCATTCAAAGGAGCCGAGCATGTCTCTCTCTCTCGAAGGAGCCTAGCATAACTCTGTTACTGTATATCTCTCTTTCTCTCAAAGTAGCCTAGAATATCTCTCCCTCTCTCTCTCAAAGAAGCCAAGCATCTCTCTCTCTGTCTATCCCAAAGGAGCCTAGCAACTCCCTGTCTTTCTCTCTCTCCTTCTCACAAAGGGGCCTATCATCTCTCAGTCTCTCTCTGTCTATCTCTCTCTAAGGAGTCTAGCATGTATCTCCCTCTCTCTCTCTCAAATTAGTCTAGTATCTCTCTCTCTTTCTCAAATGATCCTAGCATCTATCTCTTTCTCTCAAAGGTGTCTAGCATCTCTCTCTCTTTCTCACAGTAGACTAGAATCTCTCTCTAAGAGTTGCATAGCATCTCTGTCTGTCTCTCTCTCTCTAATTAGCCTAGCATCTCTCTCTCTCTCAAATTAGTCTAGATACTCTCTCTTCACTGTCCCTCTGTCTCTCTCTGTAATGAGCCTAGCATCACTCTCAAAGGAGCCTAGCATCTCTCTGTCTCTGTATATCTCTCTTTCTCTCTAAGGAGCCTAGAATCTCTCAACCCCCCACTCTCTCAGAGTGGCCTTTTATCCCTTTCTCTCTCTCTCTCTCACAAAAGAGCCTATCATCTCTCTCTCTGTCCATCTCTCTCTGTTTCTCTTTCTGTGAAAGGAGACTTGCATGTAACTCTCTCTCTTTCAAAGGAGACTAGCATCCCTCTCTCTCTCGAAGCATAGCATCTCTCTGTCTCTGTATATCTCTCTTCCTCTTAAAGGAGCCTAGAATCTCTCTCCTTCTCTCTCTCACTCAAAGGAGCCTATCATCTCTCTGTCTCTGTATATCTCTCTTTTCTCAAAGGAGCCTAGAATCTCTCTCTCTCTAACTCTCTCTAAGGAGCCTACCATCTCCCCCTCTCTCTCTCAAAGTAGACAAGCATCTCTCTCTCCCCTCTCTCTCACAAAGAAGCCTAGCATCTCTCTCTCTCTCTCTCCAAGGATTCTAGCATCTAACCCTTTCTCTCTCTCCCTAAGAAGCCTAGCCTCACACTCTCCCTCTTTCAAAGGAGCCTAACATCTCTCTCTCTCTCTTTCTCTCAAAGGAGACTATAATCTCCCTGTCTTTCTATCTCTCTCACTTTACCTGTTACCCCAGGTTCCTGGGAATTTGTCCCCATGGGACCATCTATGGGATGTCCAGATAGAAGGATTATTGGAAAGCTTCCCACATACACCCAGAGAAATCTACCACTTCTCCCCGAGAGTGGAGCTAATGCCCCTGTGAGGAAGGATCTATGGGGGAACACAAGGAGGGTAAAAATATTCACACTTTGGTTGGACGCCCAGGTTCTAAGTCTGTTCAAACTCACATTCGAATGTGGGGCTTGGTGTCATCCTTGATAACATAGCTGCCAGAAGAGTCATCCAGTTGATCTAGAAAACGCACAACAGAAAGCATCAAGAACACTGACTGGAAGTGATGCAGGATCCCCTTTTTCCTACTTTTGTAGAACAGCTGAAAGCAGGGTTTCCAAGCTTGCAAGGACGGGAGCTCCCTCAGAACACTAACAGCAGAACTACCGTATGATCCAGCAACCACACTTGTGGGTATTGACACAAAAGGACTAAAATCGGGCTCTCAACGAGACACCTGCACTCCATTGTTCCCTGCAACGTGATTCTGAATAGCTAAGAGGTGGTAACAACCAAGATGCCCATCGACACATGAATGGGGAAAGAATATGTGGTTTATACATACGATGGAATCCAATTTAGCCTTGAAAAAAGGAAATTTTGCAATATGCAACAACATGGATGAACCCCTTGAGAACATTAAATGAAACAAGCCAGTCACAGAAAGAGAAATACTGCATGAATACACTTAACATGTAGTATCTAAAGTAGTCAAATCCATATAACCAAATGGGTGGAATGGTGTTGTCCAGGGTTAGGGTCATGGGAAATGCGGAGTTACTAAACAAGGAGTGTAAAGTCTCAGTGAAGGAAGATGAATAAACTCTGGAGATCTGCTGTACGGCACTGCCAACAATACTACATTAAACACTTAAAACATCTGTTAGACGGTAGGTCTTATGTTAACTCTTCTAGCCACAACAAATATTGTTAAAAAATCATGTGGCAGAGGACTGGGACTTTTAGAAAGACAAATTGTAAATCAACAAAGTAACAGGTAAAAATTATTTTTAAAGCAGTTAAAGTCTCTAGAAGTTATCCTAAAGGTATACAGCATTTTAAGAATTATTCATTCAGGACAACTGAGTATTTGTCGGTAAGAATAGTGAGTTTGTGGCATCTGAGGCATGACTTGTTCCCTTACCTACCAAACCCATGCACTGTGTATCAGAAGCTCTACTTGGAGTGCTCTACTCCTGGGAGGTGCAGGCAGGGACAAAGTGGGTACCTTTCCTCACAGCTCTCATACGTAAAGAGCTAAAGGAAGGTACAGTGAAAAAAGCTCATCAAAGAGAGAATACTATTGAGAGGTAGAAATTGTATTTTTTTAGAACCAAATGGAAATCTTGGAGTTAAGAACCATAACCAAAGTGTATATTTGAGCTGGCAGAAGTAACCAGCAGCCAACTTAAAGCGAGATCCATGGAGATTATGGATTTTGCAGAACAGAGAGGAAAATTAATGAATGAAGGAAAACGAAGAGCCACAGAGAAATGTGGGGCATCAATAAGTGCAGCCACACGTGCAATGCGAATACAAGCAGGATTGGAGAAAGGAACAGAAAAATATTTAAAGTATTTAATGGCAGAAAATTCCCAAAATGTGACCAAAAAACAATACATACATCCAAGAAACTCTATAAATTCCAAGTAGCATAAACACAAAGAGCTCTCCATCTGGGCACATCATAGGCAAAATACCGAAAGCCAAAGATAAAGATCTTGAAGGCAAAAAGAGAAAAATAACGTGATATACATGTACACTCCAGTAAGATTAACAGCTGACTTCTCATCAGACATGATAGCCGTTGGAAGGCAGTGGGGACAACATGTTCTCATTGCTGGAAGTAAAAACTCAAACAAGAATCTTATATCCAGCAAATTACCTTTCACAGATGAAGGTGAAAAAAGACATCCTTAGGTAAATAAAAACTGAGGAAACTTGTTGCTAGCTGACATGTCTTACAAGGAACATTAAAGGGAGAGAATTATTCAGCCATGAGAAATAATGAAGTTCTGATACACACAACATGGGTGAAACCCTAAGTTTTCATGCTAACTGGAGGAAAACACAAAGAATCACACATTGTATGATTCTCACTTATAGGAAATGTCCAGAAGAGCCGAGCCTACAGGACAGAAAGTACATTCGTGATTACCTACGGCTAGGGACAGTTCTCCCTTGTGTCATAATGAAAATATGTGAAAATTGATGGTAGCAATGGTGGCACAGCTCTGTGAATATACCAGCCACCACTCTATTGTGTATTTTAAGGGGATGAATTGTATGACATGTGAATTACACCTACACAATGAAAATAAATGCTACAGGAATTTCTTCAGACTGAAAAACTAAATTAAATGAGACAGCTGTCTGAATCCAAACAAACAGAAAACACTGGTAAATGTACTTCTATAGGTAATTATAAAAGTCAGTATAATTGCATACTTTTTCTCTTTACTTAATTCTCTCAGAGAATCCTAGCATCTCTCTCTCAAAGGAGCCTATATCCTCTCTGTCTCTCTCTGTTTATCTCTCTCTCAAAGTGCCAGCGTGTATTGCTCTCTCTCTCTCAAAGGAACCCAGAATCTCTATCTCTCTGTCTCACTCTGTCTCTCTCTCAGAGAAGCCTAGCATCTCTCTCTCTCTCTCTCTCTCTCTCTCTCTCTCTCTCTGTCTCTCTCTCTCTCTCTAAGGATTCTAGCATCTCTCAAATTCTCTCTCTCCCTAAGAAGCCTAGCACCACACTCTCCCTCTTTCAAAGGAGCCTAACATCTCTCAATCTCTCCCTCTTTCTCTCAAGTAGACTAGAATCTCCGTCTTTCTATCTATCTCTATTTCTCTCAAAGGAGCCTAGCATCCCTCAACCTCTCTCTCTCTCAAAGGAGCCTATCTTCTCTCTCTCTCTCTCTCTCTCTCTCTCTCTCTCTCTCTCTCCCTCTCTCTCTCTAGCTCTCAACAGTGACAACCATCTAACTCTCTCTCTCTCCAAGGAGTAAATCGTCTCTCCCTCTCCCTCCCTCCCCCTCAAAGTGTACTACCATGCCTTTCTCTCTCTCTCTAAAGGGATTCTAGGATCTCTCTCTTTCTCCCTCTCGCTAAGAAACCTACCATCACACTCGCTCTCTTTCAAAGGAGACTAGCATCTCTGTCAATCTCTCAAAGGACTCTAGCATCTCTCTCTTTCTCTCTCTCACTAAGAAGCCTAGCATCACACTCACTCTCTTTCAAAAGAGCTTACCATCTCTCTAACTATCTCTCTTTTTCTCAAAGGTGACTAGAATCTCCGTCTTTTTTCTCTCTTTCTCTCAAAGGAGCCTAGCATCCCTCACTCTCTCTCTGTGTCTCTCAACAGAGCCTTGCATGTATCCCTTTATCTGTCTCATTCAAAGGAGCCGAGCATGTCTCTCTCTCTCGAAGGAGCCTAGCATAACTCTGTTACTGTATATCTCTCTTTCTCTCAAAGTAGCCTAGAATATCTCTCCCTCTCTCTCTCAAAGAAGCCAAGCATCTCTCTCTCTGTCTATCCCAAAGGAGCCTAGCAACTCCCTGTCTTTCTCTCTCTCCTTCTCACAAAGGGGCCTATCATCTCTCAGTCTCTCTCTGTCTATCTCTCTCTAAGGAGTCTAGCATGTATCTCCCTCTCTCTCTCTCAAATTAGTCTAGTATCTCTCTCTCTTTCTCAAATGATCCTAGCATCTATCTCTTTCTCTCAAAGGTGTCTAGCATCTCTCTCTCTTTCTCACAGTAGACTAGAATCTCTCTCTAAGAGTTGCATAGCATCTCTGTCTGTCTCTCTCTCTCTAATTAGCCTAGCATCTCTCTCTCTCTCAAATTAGTCTAGATACTCTCTCTTCACTGTCCCTCTGTCTCTCTCTGTAATGAGCCTAGCATCACTCTCAAAGGAGCCTAGCATCTCTCTGTCTCTGTATATCTCTCTTTCTCTCTAAGGAGCCTAGAATCTCTCAACCCCCCACTCTCTCAGAGTGGCCTTTTATCCCTTTCTCTCTCTCTCTCTCACAAAAGAGCCTATCATCTCTCTCTCTGTCCATCTCTCTCTGTTTCTCTTTCTGTGAAAGGAGACTTGCATGTAACTCTCTCTCTTTCAAAGGAGACTAGCATCCCTCTCTCTCTCGAAGCATAGCATCTCTCTGTCTCTGTATATCTCTCTTCCTCTTAAAGGAGCCTAGAATCTCTCTCCTTCTCTCTCTCACTCAAAGGAGCCTATCATCTCTCTGTCTCTGTATATCTCTCTTTTCTCAAAGGAGCCTAGAATCTCTCTCTCTCTAACTCTCTCTAAGGAGCCTACCATCTCCCCCTCTCTCTCTCAAAGTAGACAAGCATCTCTCTCTCCCCTCTCTCTCACAAAGAAGCCTAGCATCTCTCTCTCTCTCTCTCCAAGGATTCTAGCATCTAACCCTTTCTCTCTCTCCCTAAGAAGCCTAGCCTCACACTCTCCCTCTTTCAAAGGAGCCTAACATCTCTCTCTCTCTCTTTCTCTCAAAGGAGACTATAATCTCCCTGTCTTTCTATCTCTCTCACTTTACCTGTTACCCCAGGTTCCTGGGAATTTGTCCCCATGGGACCATCTATGGGATGTCCAGATAGAAGGATTATTGGAAAGCTTCCCACATACACCCAGAGAAATCTACCACTTCTCCCCGAGAGTGGAGCTAATGCCCCTGTGAGGAAGGATCTATGGGGGAACACAAGGAGGGTAAAAATATTCACACTTTGGTTGGACGCCCAGGTTCTAAGTCTGTTCAAACTCACATTCGAATGTGGGGCTTGGTGTCATCCTTGATAACATAGCTGCCAGAAGAGTCATCCAGTTGATCTAGAAAACGCACAACAGAAAGCATCAAGAACACTGACTGGAAGTGATGCAGGATCCCCTTTTTCCTACTTTTGTAGAGCAGCTGAAAGCAGGGTTTCCAAGCTTGCAAGGACGGGAGCTCCCTCAGAACACTAACAGCAGAACTACCGTATGATCCAGCAACCACACTTGTGGGTATTGACACAAAAGGACTAAAATCGGGCTCTCAACGAGACACCTGCACTCCATTGTTCCCTGCAACGTGATTCTGAATAGCTAAGAGGTGGTAACAACCAAGATGCCCATCGACACATGAATGGGGAAAGAATATGTGGTTTATACATACGATGGAATCCAATTTAGCCTTGAAAAAAGGAAATTTTGCAATATGCAACAACATGGATGAACCCCTTGAGAACATTAAATGAAACAAGCCAGTCACAGAAAGAGAAATACTGCATGAATACACTTAACATGTAGTATCTAAAGTAGTCAAATCCATATAACCAAATGGGTGGAATGGTGTTGGCCAGGGTTAGGGTCATGGGAAATGGGGAGTTACTAAACAAGGAGTGTAAAGTCTCAGTGAAGGAAGATGAATAAACTCTGGAGATCTGCTGTACGGCACTGCCAACAATACTACATTAAACACTTAAAACATCTGTTAGACGGTAGGTCTTACGTTAACTCTTCTAGCCACAACAAATATTGTTAAAAAATCATGTGGCAGAGGACTGGGACTTTTAGAAAGACAAATTGTAAATCAACAAAGTAACAGGTAAAAATTATTTTTAAAGCAGTTAAAGTCTCTAGAAGTTATCCTAAAGGTATACAGCATTTTAAGAATTATTCATTCAGGACAACTGAGTATTTGTCGGTAAGAATAGTGAGTTTGTGGCATCTGAGGCATGACTTGTTCCCTTACCTACCAAACCCATGCACTGTGTATCAGAAGCTCTACTTGGAGTGCTCTACTCCTGGGAGGTGCAGGCAGGGACAAAGTGGGTACCTTTCCTCACAGCTCTCATACGTAAAGAGCTAAAGGAAGGTACAGTGAAAAAAGCTCATCAAAGAGAGAATACTATTGAGAGGTAGAAATTGTATTTTTTTAGAACCAAATGGAAATCTTGGAGTTAAGAACCATAACCAAAGTGTATATTTGAGCTGGCAGAAGTAACCAGCAGCCAACTTAAAGCGAGATCCATGGAGATTATGGATTTTGCAGAACAGAGAGAAAAATTAATGAATGAAGGAAAACGAAGAGCCACAGAGAAATGTGGGGCATCAATAAGTGCAGCCACACGTGCAATGCGAATACAAGCAGGATTGGAGAAAGGAACAGAAAAATATTTAAAGTATTTAATGGCAGAAAATTCCCAAAATGTGACCAAAAAACAATACATACATCCAAGAAACTCTATAAATTCCAAGTAGCATAAACACAAAGAGCTCTCCATCTGGGCACATCATAGGCAAAATACCGAAAGCCAAAGATAAAGATCTTGAAGGCAAAAAGAGAAAAATAACGTGATATACATGTACACTCCAGTAAGATTAACAGCTGACTTCTCATCAGACATGATAGCCGTTGGAAGGCAGTGGGGACAACATGTTCTCATTGCTGGAAGTAAAAACTCAAACAAGAATCTTATATCCAGCAAATTACCTTTCACAGATGAAGGTGAAAAAAGACATCCTTAGGTAAATAAAAACTGAGGAAACTTGTTGCTAGCTGACATGTCTTACAAGGAACATTAAAGGGAGAGAATTATTCAGCCATGAGAAATAATGAAGTTCTGATACACACAACATGGGTGAAACCCTAAGTTTTCATGCTAACTGGAGGAAAACACAAAGAATCACACATTGTATGATTCTCACTTATAGGAAATGTCCAGAAGAGCCGAGCCTACAGGACAGAAAGTACATTCGTGATTACCTACGGCTAGGGACAGTTCTCCCTTGTGTCATAATGAAAATATGTGAAAATTGATGGTAGCAATGGTGGCACAGCTCTGTGAATATACCAGCCACCACTCTATTGTGTATTTTAAGGGGATGAATTGTATGACATGTGAATTACACCTACACAATGAAAATAAATGCTACAGGAATTTCTTCAGACTGAAAAACTAAATTAAATGAGACAGCTGTCTGAATCCAAACAAACAGAAAACACTGGTAAATGTACTTCTATAGGTAATTATAAAAGTCAGTATAATTGCATACTTTTTCTCTTTACTTAATTCTCTCAGAGAATCCTAGCATCTCTCTCTCAAAGGAGCCTATATCCTCTCTGTCTCTCTCTGTTTATCTCTCTCTCAAAGTGCCAGCGTGTATTGCTCTCTCTCTCTCAAAGGAACCCAGAATCTCTATCTCTCTGTCTCACTCTGTCTCTCTCTCAGAGAAGCCTAGCATCTCTCTCTCTCTCTCTCTCTCTCTCTCTCTCTCTGTCTCTCTCTCTCTCTCTAAGGATTCTAGCATCTCTCAAATTCTCTCTCTCCCTAAGAAGCCTAGCACCACACTCTCCCTCTTTCAAAGGAGCCTAACATCTCTCAATCTCTCCCTCTTTCTCTCAAGTAGACTAGAATCTCCGTCTTTCTATCTATCTCTATTTCTCTCAAAGGAGCCTAGCATCCCTCAACCTCTCTCTCTCTCAAAGGAGCCTATCTTCTCTCTCTCTCTCTCTCTCTCTCTCTCTCTCTCTCTCTCTCTCCCTCTCTCTCTCTAGCTCTCAACAGTGACAACCATCTAACTCTCTCTCTCTCCAAGGAGTAAATCGTCTCTCCCTCTCCCTCCCTCCCCCTCAAAGTGTACTACCATGCCTTTCTCTCTCTCTCTAAAGGGATTCTAGGATCTCTCTCTTTCTCCCTCTCGCTAAGAAACCTACCATCACACTCGCTCTCTTTCAAAGGAGACTAGCATCTCTGTCAATCTCTCAAAGGACTCTAGCATCTCTCTCTTTCTCTCTCTCACTAAGAAGCCTAGCATCACACTCACTCTCTTTCAAAAGAGCTTACCATCTCTCTAACTATCTCTCTTTTTCTCAAAGGTGACTAGAATCTCCGTCTTTTTTCTCTCTTTCTCTCAAAGGAGCCTAGCATCCCTCACTCTCTCTCTGTGTCTCTCAACAGAGCCTTGCATGTATCCCTTTATCTGTCTCATTCAAAGGAGCCGAGCATGTCTCTCTCTCTCGAAGGAGCCTAGCATAACTCTGTTACTGTATATCTCTCTTTCTCTCAAAGTAGCCTAGAATATCTCTCCCTCTCTCTCTCAAAGAAGCCAAGCATCTCTCTCTCTGTCTATCCCAAAGGAGCCTAGCAACTCCCTGTCTTTCTCTCTCTCCTTCTCACAAAGGGGCCTATCATCTCTCAGTCTCTCTCTGTCTATCTCTCTCTAAGGAGTCTAGCATGTATCTCCCTCTCTCTCTCTCAAATTAGTCTAGTATCTCTCTCTCTTTCTCAAATGATCCTAGCATCTATCTCTTTCTCTCAAAGGTGTCTAGCATCTCTCTCTCTTTCTCACAGTAGACTAGAATCTCTCTCTAAGAGTTGCATAGCATCTCTGTCTGTCTCTCTCTCTCTAATTAGCCTAGCATCTCTCTCTCTCTCAAATTAGTCTAGATACTCTCTCTTCACTGTCCCTCTGTCTCTCTCTGTAATGAGCCTAGCATCACTCTCAAAGGAGCCTAGCATCTCTCTGTCTCTGTATATCTCTCTTTCTCTCTAAGGAGCCTAGAATCTCTCAACCCCCCACTCTCTCAGAGTGGCCTTTTATCCCTTTCTCTCTCTCTCTCTCACAAAAGAGCCTATCATCTCTCTCTCTGTCCATCTCTCTCTGTTTCTCTTTCTGTGAAAGGAGACTTGCATGTAACTCTCTCTCTTTCAAAGGAGACTAGCATCCCTCTCTCTCTCGAAGCATAGCATCTCTCTGTCTCTGTATATCTCTCTTCCTCTTAAAGGAGCCTAGAATCTCTCTCCTTCTCTCTCTCACTCAAAGGAGCCTATCATCTCTCTGTCTCTGTATATCTCTCTTTTCTCAAAGGAGCCTAGAATCTCTCTCTCTCTAACTCTCTCTAAGGAGCCTACCATCTCCCCCTCTCTCTCTCAAAGTAGACAAGCATCTCTCTCTCCCCTCTCTCTCACAAAGAAGCCTAGCATCTCTCTCTCTCTCTCTCCAAGGATTCTAGCATCTAACCCTTTCTCTCTCTCCATAAGAAGCCTAGCCTCACACTCTCCCTCTTTCAAAGGAGCCTAACATCTCTCTCTCTCTCTTTCTCTCAAAGGAGACTATAATCTCCCTGTCTTTCTATCTCTCTCACTTTACCTGTTACCCCAGGTTCCTGGGAATTTGTCCCCATGGGACCATCTATGGGATGTCCAGATAGAAGGATTATTGGAAAGCTTCCCACATACACCCAGAGAAATCTACCACTTCTCCCCGAGAGTGGAGCTAATGCCCCTGTGAGGAAGGATCTATGGGGGAACACAAGGAGGGTAAAAATATTCACACTTTGGTTGGACGCCCAGGTTCTAAGTCTGTTCAAACTCACATTCGAATGTGGGGCTTGGTGTCATCCTTGATAACATAGCTGCCAGAAGAGTCATCCAGTTGATCTAGAAAACGCACAACAGAAAGCATCAAGAACACTGACTGGAAGTGATGCAGGATCCCCTTTTTCCTACTTTTGTAGAGCAGCTGAAAGCAGGGTTTCCAAGCTTGCAAGGACGGTAGCTCCCTCAGAACACTAACAGCAGAACTACCGTATGATCCAGCAACCACACTTGTGGGTATTGACACAAAAGGACTAAAATCGGGCTCTCAACGAGACACCTGCACTCCATTGTTCCCTGCAACGTGATTCTGAATAGCTAAGAGGTGGTAACAACCAAGATGCCCATCGACACATGAATGGGGAAAGAATATGTGGTTTATACATACGATGGAATCCAATTTAGCCTTGAAAAAAGGAAATTTTGCAATATGCAACAACATGGATGAACCCCTTGAGAACATTAAATGAAACAAGCCAGTCACAGAAAGAGAAATACTGCATGAATACACTTAACATGTAGTATCTAAAGTAGTCAAATCCATATAACCAAATGGGTGGAATGGTTTTGGCCAGGGTTAGGGTCATGGGAAATGGGGAGTTACTAAACAAGGAGTGTAAAGTCTCAGTGAAGGAAGATGAATAAACTCTGGAGATCTGCTGTACGGCACTGCCAACAATACTACATTAAACACTTAAAACATCTGTTAGACGGTAGGTCTTACGTTAACTCTTCTAGCCACAACAAATATTGTTAAAAAATCATGTGGCAGAGGACTGGGACTTTTAGAAAGACAAATTGTAAATCAACAAAGTAACAGGTAAAAATTATTTTTAAAGCAGTTAAAGTCTCTAGAAGTTATCCTAAAGGTATACAGCATTTTAAGAATTATTCATTCAGGACAACTGAGTATTTGTCGGTAAGAATAGTGAGTTTGTGGCATCTGAGGCATGACTTGTTCCCTTACTTACCAAACCCATGCACTGTGTATCAGAAGCTCTACTTGGAGTGCTCTACTCCTGGGAGGTGCAGGCAGGGACAAAGTGGGTACCTTTCCTCACAGCTCTCATACGTAAAGAGCTAAAGGAAGGTACAGTGAAAAAAGCTCATCAAAGAGAGAATACTATTGAGAGGTAGAAATTGTATTTTTTTAGAACCAAATGGAAATCTTGGAGTTAAGAACCATAACCAAAGTGTATATTTGAGCTGGCAGAAGTAACCAGCAGCCAACTTAAAGCGAGATCCATGGAGATTATGGATTTTGCAGAACAGAGAGAAAAATTAATGAATGAAGGAAAACGAAGAGCCACAGAGAAATGTGGGGCATCAATAAGTGCAGCCACACGTGCAATGCGAATACAAGCAGGATTGGAGAAAGGAACAGAAAAATATTTAAAGTATTTAATGGCAGAAAATTCCCAAAATGTGACCAAAAAACAATACATACATCCAAGAAACTCTATAAATTCCAAGTAGCATAAACACAAAGAGCTCTCCATCTGGGCACATCATAGGCAAAATACCGAAAGCCAAAGATAAAGATCTTGAAGGCAAAAAGAGAAAAATAACGTGATATACATGTACACTCCAGTAAGATTAACAGCTGACTTCTCATCAGACATGATAGCCGTTGGAAGGCAGTGGGGACAACATGTTCTCATTGCTGGAAGTAAAAACTCAAACAAGAATCTTATATCCAGCAAATTACCTTTCACAGATGAAGGTGAAAAAAGACATCCTTAGGTAAATAAAAACTGAGGAAACTTGTTGCTAGCTGACATGTCTTACAAGGAACATTAAAGGGAGAGAATTATTCAGCCATGAGAAATAATGAAGTTCTGATACACACAACATGGGTGAAACCCTAAGTTTTCATGCTAACTGGAGGAAAACACAAAGAATCACACATTGTATGATTCTCACTTATAGGAAATGTCCAGAAGAGCCGAGCCTACAGGACAGAAAGTACATTCGTGATTACCTACGGCTAGGGACAGTTCTCCCTTGTGTCATAATGAAAATATGTGAAAATTGATGGTAGCAATGGTGGCACAGCTCTGTGAATATACCAGCCACCACTCTATTGTGTATTTTAAGGGGATGAATTGTATGACATGTGAATTACACCTACACAATGAAAATAAATGCTACAGGAATTTCTTCAGACTGAAAAACTAAATTAAATGAGACAGCTGTCTGAATCCAAACAAACAGAAAACACTGGTAAATGTACTTCTATAGGTAATTATAAAAGTCAGTATAATTGCATACTTTTTCTCTTTACTTAATTCTCTCAGAGAATCCTAGCATCTCTCTCTCAAAGGAGCCTATATCCTCTCTGTCTCTCTCTGTTTATCTCTCTCTCAAAGTGCCAGCGTGTATTGCTCTCTCTCTCTCAAAGGAACCCAGAATCTCTATCTCTCTGTCTCACTCTGTCTCTCTCTCAGAGAAGCCTAGCATCTCTCTCTCTCTCTCTCTCTCTCTCTCTCTGTCTCTCTCTCTCTCTCTAAGGATTCTAGCATCTCTCAAATTCTCTCTCTCCCTAAGAAGCCTAGCACCACACTCTCCCTCTTTCAAAGGAGCCTAACATCTCTCAATCTCTCCCTCTTTCTCTCAAGTAGACTAGAATCTCCGTCTTTCTATCTATCTCTATTTCTCTCAAAGGAGCCTAGCATCCCTCAACCTCTCTCTCTCTCAAAGGAGCCTATCTTCTCTCTCTCTCTCTCTCTCTCTCTCTCTCTCTCTCTCTCTCTCTCTCCCTCTCTCTCTCTAGCTCTCAACAGTGACAACCATCTAACTCTCTCTCTCTCCAAGGAGTAAATCGTCTCTCCCTCTCCCTCCCTCCCCCTCAAAGTGTACTACCATGCCTTTCTCTCTCTCTCTAAAGGGATTCTAGGATCTCTCTCTTTCTCCCTCTCGCTAAGAAACCTACCATCACACTCGCTCTCTTTCAAAGGAGACTAGCATCTCTGTCAATCTCTCAAAGGACTCTAGCATCTCTCTCTTTCTCTCTCTCACTAAGAAGCCTAGCATCACACTCACTCTCTTTCAAAAGAGCTTACCATCTCTCTAACTATCTCTCTTTTTCTCAAAGGTGACTAGAATCTCCGTCTTTTTTCTCTCTTTCTCTCAAAGGAGCCTAGCATCCCTCACTCTCTCTCTGTGTCTCTCAACAGAGCCTTGCATGTATCCCTTTATCTGTCTCATTCAAAGGAGCCGAGCATGTCTCTCTCTCTCGAAGGAGCCTAGCATAACTCTGTTACTGTATATCTCTCTTTCTCTCAAAGTAGCCTAGAATATCTCTCCCTCTCTCTCTCAAAGAAGCCAAGCATCTCTCTCTCTGTCTATCCCAAAGGAGCCTAGCAACTCCCTGTCTTTCTCTCTCTCCTTCTCACAAAGGGGCCTATCATCTCTCAGTCTCTCTCTGTCTATCTCTCTCTAAGGAGTCTAGCATGTATCTCCCTCTCTCTCTCTCAAATTAGTCTAGTATCTCTCTCTCTTTCTCAAATGATCCTAGCATCTATCTCTTTCTCTCAAAGGTGTCTAGCATCTCTCTCTCTTTCTCACAGTAGACTAGAATCTCTCTCTAAGAGTTGCATAGCATCTCTGTCTGTCTCTCTCTCTCTAATTAGCCTAGCATCTCTCTCTCTCTCAAATTAGTCTAGATACTCTCTCTTCACTGTCCCTCTGTCTCTCTCTGTAATGAGCCTAGCATCACTCTCAAAGGAGCCTAGCATCTCTCTGTCTCTGTATATCTCTCTTTCTCTCTAAGGAGCCTAGAATCTCTCAACCCCCCACTCTCTCAGAGTGGCCTTTTATCCCTTTCTCTCTCTCTCTCTCACAAAAGAGCCTATCATCTCTCTCTCTGTCCATCTCTCTCTGTTTCTCTTTCTGTGAAAGGAGACTTGCATGTAACTCTCTCTCTTTCAAAGGAGACTAGCATCCCTCTCTCTCTCGAAGCATAGCATCTCTCTGTCTCTGTATATCTCTCTTCCTCTTAAAGGAGCCTAGAATCTCTCTCCTTCTCTCTCTCACTCAAAGGAGCCTATCATCTCTCTGTCTCTGTATATCTCTCTTTTCTCAAAGGAGCCTAGAATCTCTCTCTCTCTAACTCTCTCTAAGGAGCCTACCATCTCCCCCTCTCTCTCTCAAAGTAGACAAGCATCTCTCTCTCCCCTCTCTCTCACAAAGAAGCCTAGCATCTCTCTCTCTCTCTCTCCAAGGATTCTAGCATCTAACCCTTTCTCTCTCTCCATAAGAAGCCTAGCCTCACACTCTCCCTCTTTCAAAGGAGCCTAACATCTCTCTCTCTCTCTTTCTCTCAAAGGAGACTATAATCTCCCTGTCTTTCTATCTCTCTCACTTTACCTGTTACCCCAGGTTCCTGGGAATTTGTCCCCATGGGACCATCTATGGGATGTCCAGATAGAAGGATTATTGGAAAGCTTCCCACATACACCCAGAGAAATCTACCACTTCTCCCCGAGAGTGGAGCTAATGCCCCTGTGAGGAAGGATCTATGGGGGAACACAAGGAGGGTAAAAATATTCACACTTTGGTTGGACGCCCAGGTTCTAAGTCTGTTCAAACTCACATTCGAATGTGGGGCTTGGTGTCATCCTTGATAACATAGCTGCCAGAAGAGTCATCCAGTTGATCTAGAAAACGCACAACAGAAAGCATCAAGAACACTGACTGGAAGTGATGCAGGATCCCCTTTTTCCTACTTTTGTAGAGCAGCTGAAAGCAGGGTTTCCAAGCTTGCAAGGACGGTAGCTCCCTCAGAACACTAACAGCAGAACTACCGTATGATCCAGCAACCACACTTGTGGGTATTGACACAAAAGGACTAAAATCGGGCTCTCAACGAGACACCTGCACTCCATTGTTCCCTGCAACGTGATTCTGAATAGCTAAGAGGTGGTAACAACCAAGATGCCCATCGACACATGAATGGGGAAAGAATATGTGGTTTATACATACGATGGAATCCAATTTAGCCTTGAAAAAAGGAAATTTTGCAATATGCAACAACATGGATGAACCCCTTGAGAACATTAAATGAAACAAGCCAGTCACAGAAAGAGAAATACTGCATGAATACACTTAACATGTAGTATCTAAAGTAGTCAAATCCATATAACCAAATGGGTGGAATGGTTTTGGCCAGGGTTAGGGTCATGGGAAATGGGGAGTTACTAAACAAGGAGTGTAAAGTCTCAGTGAAGGAAGATGAATAAACTCTGGAGATCTGCTGTACGGCACTGCCAACAATACTACATTAAACACTTAAAACATCTGTTAGACGGTAGGTCTTACGTTAACTCTTCTAGCCACAACAAATATTGTTAAAAAATCATGTGGCAGAGGACTGGGACTTTTAGAAAGACAAATTGTAAATCAACAAAGTAACAGGTAAAAATTATTTTTAAAGCAGTTAAAGTCTCTAGAAGTTATCCTAAAGGTATACAGCATTTTAAGAATTATTCATTCAGGACAACTGAGTATTTGTCGGTAAGAATAGTGAGTTTGTGGCATCTGAGGCATGACTTGTTCCCTTACTTACCAAACCCATGCACTGTGTATCAGAAGCTCTACTTGGAGTGCTCTACTCCTGGGAGGTGCAGGCAGGGACAAAGTGGGTACCTTTCCTCACAGCTCTCATACGTAAAGAGCTAAAGGAAGGTACAGTGAAAAAAGCTCATCAAAGAGAGAATACTATTGAGAGGTAGAAATTGTATTTTTTTAGAACCAAATGGAAATCTTGGAGTTAAGAACCATAACCAAAGTGTATATTTGAGCTGGCAGAAGTAACCAGCAGCCAACTTAAAGCGAGATCCATGGAGATTATGGATTTTGCAGAACAGAGAGAAAAATTAATGAATGAAGGAAAACGAAGAGCCACAGAGAAATGTGGGGCATCAATAAGTGCAGCCACACGTGCAATGCGAATACAAGCAGGATTGGAGAAAGGAACAGAAAAATATTTAAAGTATTTAATGGCAGAAAATTCCCAAAATGTGACCAAAAAACAATACATACATCCAAGAAACTCTATAAATTCCAAGTAGCATAAACACAAAGAGCTCTCCATCTGGGCACATCATAGGCAAAATACCGAAAGCCAAAGATAAAGATCTTGAAGGCAAAAAGAGAAAAATAACGTGATATACATGTACACTCCAGTAAGATTAACAGCTGACTTCTCATCAGACATGATAGCCGTTGGAAGGCAGTGGGGACAACATGTTCTCATTGCTGGAAGTAAAAACTCAAACAAGAATCTTATATCCAGCAAATTACCTTTCACAGATGAAGGTGAAAAAAGACATCCTTAGGTAAATAAAAACTGAGGAAACTTGTTGCTAGCTGACATGTCTTACAAGGAACATTAAAGGGAGAGAATTATTCAGCCATGAGAAATAATGAAGTTCTGATACACACAACATGGGTGAAACCCTAAGTTTTCATGCTAACTGGAGGAAAACACAAAGAATCACACATTGTATGATTCTCACTTATAGGAAATGTCCAGAAGAGCCGAGCCTACAGGACAGAAAGTACATTCGTGATTACCTACGGCTAGGGACAGTTCTCCCTTGTGTCATAATGAAAATATGTGAAAATTGATGGTAGCAATGGTGGCACAGCTCTGTGAATATACCAGCCACCACTCTATTGTGTATTTTAAGGGGATGAATTGTATGACATGTGAATTACACCTACACAATGAAAATAAATGCTACAGGAATTTCTTCAGACTGAAAAACTAAATTAAATGAGACAGCTGTCTGAATCCAAACAAACAGAAAACACTGGTAAATGTACTTCTATAGGTAATTATAAAAGTCAGTATAATTGCATACTTTTTCTCTTTACTTAATTCTCTCAGAGAATCCTAGCATCTCTCTCTCAAAGGAGCCTATATCCTCTCTGTCTCTCTCTGTTTATCTCTCTCTCAAAGTGCCAGCGTGTATTGCTCTCTCTCTCTCAAAGGAACCCAGAATCTCTATCTCTCTGTCTCACTCTGTCTCTCTCTCAGAGAAGCCTAGCATCTCTCTCTCTCTCTCTCTCTCTCTCTATCTCTCTGTCTCTCTCTCTCTCTCTAAGGATTCTAGCATCTCTCAAATTCTCTCTCTCCCTAAGAAGCCTAGCACCACACTCTCCCTCTTTCAAAGGAGCCTAACATCTCTCAAACTCTCCCTCTTTCTCTCAAGTAGACTAGAATCTCCGTCTTTCTATCTATCTCTATTTCTCTCAAAGGAGCCTAGCATCCCTCAACCTCTCTCTCTCTCAAAGGAGCCTATCTTCTCTCTCTCTCTCTCTCTCTCTCTCTCTCTCTCTCTCTCCCTCTCTCTCTCTAGCTCTCAACAGTGACAACCATCTAACTCTCTCTCTCTCCAAGGAGTAAATCGTCTCTCCCTCTCCCTCCCTCCCCCTCAAAGTGTACTACCATGCCTTTCTCTCTCTCTCTAAAGGGATTCTAGGATCTCTCTCTTTCTCCCTCTCGCTAAGAAACCTACCATCACACTCGCTCTCTTTCAAAGGAGACTAGCATCTCTGTCAATCTCTCAAAGGACTCTAGCATCTCTCTCTTTCTCTCTCTCACTAAGAAGCCTAGCATCACACTCACTCTCTTTCAAAAGAGCTTACCATCTCTCTAACTATCTCTCTTTTTCTCAAAGGTGACTAGAATCTCCGTCTTTTTTCTCTCTTTCTCTCAAAGGAGCCTAGCATCCCTCACTCTCTCTCTGTGTCTCTCAACAGAGCCTTGCATGTATCCCTTTATCTGTCTCATTCAAAGGAGCCGAGCATGTCTCTCTCTCTCGAAGGAGCCTAGCATAACTCTGTTACTGTATATCTCTCTTTCTCTCAAAGTAGCCTAGAATATCTCTCCCTCTCTCTCTCAAAGAAGCCAAGCATCTCTCTCTCTGTCTATCCCAAAGGAGCCTAGCAACTCCCTGTCTTTCTCTCTCTCCTTCTCACAAAGGGGCCTATCATCTCTCAGTCTCTCTCTGTCTATCTCTCTCTAAGGAGTCTAGCATGTATCTCCCTCTCTCTCTCTCAAATTAGTCTAGTATCTCTCTCTCTTTCTCAAATGATCCTAGCATCTATCTCTTTCTCTCAAAGGTGTCTAGCATCTCTCTCTCTTTCTCACAGTAGACTAGAATCTCTCTCTAAGAGTTGCATAGCATCTCTGTCTGTCTCTCTCTCTCTAATTAGCCTAGCATCTCTCTCTCTCTCAAATTAGTCTAGATACTCTCTCTTCACTGTCCCTCTGTCTCTCTCTGTAATGAGCCTAGCATCACTCTCAAAGGAGCCTAGCATCTCTCTGTCTCTGTATATCTCTCTTTCTCTCTAAGGAGCCTAGAATCTCTCAACCCCCCACTCTCTCAGAGTGGCCTTTTATCCCTTTCTCTCTCTCTCTCTCACAAAAGAGCCTATCATCTCTCTCTCTGTCCATCTCTCTCTGTTTCTCTTTCTGTGAAAGGAGACTTGCATGTAACTCTCTCTCTTTCAAAGGAGACTAGCATCCCTCTCTCTCTCGAAGCATAGCATCTCTCTGTCTCTGTATATCTCTCTTCCTCTTAAAGGAGCCTAGAATCTCTCTCCTTCTCTCTCTCACTCAAAGGAGCCTATCATCTCTCTGTCTCTGTATATCTCTCTTTTCTCAAAGGAGCCTAGAATCTCTCTCTCTCTAACTCTCTCTAAGGAGCCTACCATCTCCCCCTCTCTCTCTCAAAGTAGACAAGCATCTCTCTCTCCCCTCTCTCTCACAAAGAAGCCTAGCATCTCTCTCTCTCTCTCTCCAAGGATTCTAGCATCTAACCCTTTCTCTCTCTCCATAAGAAGCCTAGCCTCACACTCTCCCTCTTTCAAAGGAGCCTAACATCTCTCTCTCTCTCTTTCTCTCAAAGGAGACTATAATCTCCCTGTCTTTCTATCTCTCTCACTTTACCTGTTACCCCAGGTTCCTGGGAATTTGTCCCCATGGGACCATCTATGGGATGTCCAGATAGAAGGATTATTGGAAAGCTTCCCACATACACCCAGAGAAATCTACCACTTCTCCCCGAGAGTGGAGCTAATGCCCCTGTGAGGAAGGATCTATGGGGGAACACAAGGAGGGTAAAAATATTCACACTTTGGTTGGACGCCCAGGTTCTAAGTCTGTTCAAACTCACATTCGAATGTGGGGCTTGGTGTCATCCTTGATAACATAGCTGCCAGAAGAGTCATCCAGTTGATCTAGAAAACGCACAACAGAAAGCATCAAGAACACTGACTGGAAGTGATGCAGGATCCCCTTTTTCCTACTTTTGTAGAGCAGCTGAAAGCAGGGTTTCCAAGCTTGCAAGGACGGTAGCTCCCTCAGAACACTAACAGCAGAACTACCGTATGATCCAGCAACCACACTTGTGGGTATTGACACAAAAGGACTAAAATCGGGCTCTCAACGAGACACCTGCACTCCATTGTTCCCTGCAACGTGATTCTGAATAGCTAAGAGGTGGTAACAACCAAGATGCCCATCGACACATGAATGGGGAAAGAATATGTGGTTTATACATACGATGGAATCCAATTTAGCCTTGAAAAAAGGAAATTTTGCAATATGCAACAACATGGATGAACCCCTTGAGAACATTAAATGAAACAAGCCAGTCACAGAAAGAGAAATACTGCATGAATACACTTAACATGTAGTATCTAAAGTAGTCAAATCCATATAACCAAATGGGTGGAATGGTTTTGGCCAGGGTTAGGGTCATGGGAAATGGGGAGTTACTAAACAAGGAGTGTAAAGTCTCAGTGAAGGAAGATGAATAAACTCTGGAGATCTGCTGTACGGCACTGCCAACAATACTACATTAAACACTTAAAACATCTGTTAGACGGTAGGTCTTACGTTAACTCTTCTAGCCACAACAAATATTGTTAAAAAATCATGTGGCAGAGGACTGGGACTTTTAGAAAGACAAATTGTAAATCAACAAAGTAACAGGTAAAAATTATTTTTAAAGCAGTTAAAGTCTCTAGAAGTTATCCTAAAGGTATACAGCATTTTAAGAATTATTCATTCAGGACAACTGAGTATTTGTCGGTAAGAATAGTGAGTTTGTGGCATCTGAGGCATGACTTGTTCCCTTACTTACCAAACCCATGCACTGTGTATCAGAAGCTCTACTTGGAGTGCTCTACTCCTGGGAGGTGCAGGCAGGGACAAAGTGGGTACCTTTCCTCACAGCTCTCATACGTAAAGAGCTAAAGGAAGGTACAGTGAAAAAAGCTCATCAAAGAGAGAATACTATTGAGAGGTAGAAATTGTATTTTTTTAGAACCAAATGGAAATCTTGGAGTTAAGAACCATAACCAAAGTGTATATTTGAGCTGGCAGAAGTAACCAGCAGCCAACTTAAAGCGAGATCCATGGAGATTATGGATTTTGCAGAACAGAGAGAAAAATTAATGAATGAAGGAAAACGAAGAGCCACAGAGAAATGTGGGGCATCAATAAGTGCAGCCACACGTGCAATGCGAATACAAGCAGGATTGGAGAAAGGAACAGAAAAATATTTAAAGTATTTAATGGCAGAAAATTCCCAAAATGTGACCAAAAAACAATACATACATCCAAGAAACTCTATAAATTCCAAGTAGCATAAACACAAAGAGCTCTCCATCTGGGCACATCATAGGCAAAATACCGAAAGCCAAAGATAAAGATCTTGAAGGCAAAAAGAGAAAAATAACGTGATATACATGTACACTCCAGTAAGATTAACAGCTGACTTCTCATCAGACATGATAGCCGTTGGAAGGCAGTGGGGACAACATGTTCTCATTGCTGGAAGTAAAAACTCAAACAAGAATCTTATATCCAGCAAATTACCTTTCACAGATGAAGGTGAAAAAAGACATCCTTAGGTAAATAAAAACTGAGGAAACTTGTTGCTAGCTGACATGTCTTACAAGGAACATTAAAGGGAGAGAATTATTCAGCCATGAGAAATAATGAAGTTCTGATACACACAACATGGGTGAAACCCTAAGTTTTCATGCTAACTGGAGGAAAACACAAAGAATCACACATTGTATGATTCTCACTTATAGGAAATGTCCAGAAGAGCCGAGCCTACAGGACAGAAAGTACATTCGTGATTACCTACGGCTAGGGACAGTTCTCCCTTGTGTCATAATGAAAATATGTGAAAATTGATGGTAGCAATGGTGGCACAGCTCTGTGAATATACCAGCCACCACTCTATTGTGTATTTTAAGGGGATGAATTGTATGACATGTGAATTACACCTACACAATGAAAATAAATGCTACAGGAATTTCTTCAGACTGAAAAACTAAATTAAATGAGACAGCTGTCTGAATCCAAACAAACAGAAAACACTGGTAAATGTACTTCTATAGGTAATTATAAAAGTCAGTATAATTGCATACTTTTTCTCTTTACTTAATTCTCTCAGAGAATCCTAGCATCTCTCTCTCAAAGGAGCCTATATCCTCTCTGTCTCTCTCTGTTTATCTCTCTCTCAAAGTGCCAGCGTGTATTGCTCTCTCTCTCTCAAAGGAACCCAGAATCTCTATCTCTCTGTCTCACTCTGTCTCTCTCTCAGAGAAGCCTAGCATCTCTCTCTCTCTCTCTCTCTCTCTCTATCTCTCTGTCTCTCTCTCTCTCTCTAAGGATTCTAGCATCTCTCAAATTCTCTCTCTCCCTAAGAAGCCTAGCACCACACTCTCCCTCTTTCAAAGGAGCCTAACATCTCTCAAACTCTCCCTCTTTCTCTCAAGTAGACTAGAATCTCCGTCTTTCTATCTATCTCTATTTCTCTCAAAGGAGCCTAGCATCCCTCAACCTCTCTCTCTCTCAAAGGAGCCTATCTTCTCTCTCTCTCTCTCTCTCTCTCTCTCTCTCTCTCTCTCCCTCTCTCTCTCTAGCTCTCAACAGTGACAACCATCTAACTCTCTCTCTCTCCAAGGAGTAAATCGTCTCTCCCTCTCCCTCCCTCCCCCTCAAAGTGTACTACCATGCCTTTCTCTCTCTCTCTAAAGGGATTCTAGGATCTCTCTCTTTCTCCCTCTCGCTAAGAAACCTACCATCACACTCGCTCTCTTTCAAAGGAGACTAGCATCTCTGTCAATCTCTCAAAGGACTCTAGCATCTCTCTCTTTCTCTCTCTCACTAAGAAGCCTAGCATCACACTCACTCTCTTTCAAAAGAGCTTACCATCTCTCTAACTATCTCTCTTTTTCTCAAAGGTGACTAGAATCTCCGTCTTTTTTCTCTCTTTCTCTCAAAGGAGCCTAGCATCCCTCACTCTCTCTCTGTGTCTCTCAACAGAGCCTTGCATGTATCCCTTTATCTGTCTCATTCAAAGGAGCCGAGCATGTCTCTCTCTCTCGAAGGAGCCTAGCATAACTCTGTTACTGTATATCTCTCTTTCTCTCAAAGTAGCCTAGAATATCTCTCCCTCTCTCTCTCAAAGAAGCCAAGCATCTCTCTCTCTGTCTATCCCAAAGGAGCCTAGCAACTCCCTGTCTTTCTCTCTCTCCTTCTCACAAAGGGGCCTATCATCTCTCAGTCTCTCTCTGTCTATCTCTCTCTAAGGAGTCTAGCATGTATCTCCCTCTCTCTCTCTCAAATTAGTCTAGTATCTCTCTCTCTTTCTCAAATGATCCTAGCATCTATCTCTTTCTCTCAAAGGTGTCTAGCATCTCTCTCTCTTTCTCACAGTAGACTAGAATCTCTCTCTAAGAGTTGCATAGCATCTCTGTCTGTCTCTCTCTCTCTAATTAGCCTAGCATCTCTCTCTCTCTCAAATTAGTCTAGATACTCTCTCTTCACTGTCCCTCTGTCTCTCTCTGTAATGAGCCTAGCATCACTCTCAAAGGAGCCTAGCATCTCTCTGTCTCTGTATATCTCTCTTTCTCTCTAAGGAGCCTAGAATCTCTCAACCCCCCACTCTCTCAGAGTGGCCTTTTATCCCTTTCTCTCTCTCTCTCTCACAAAAGAGCCTATCATCTCTCTCTCTGTCCATCTCTCTCTGTTTCTCTTTCTGTGAAAGGAGACTTGCATGTAACTCTCTCTCTTTCAAAGGAGACTAGCATCCCTCTCTCTCTCGAAGCATAGCATCTCTCTGTCTCTGTATATCTCTCTTCCTCTTAAAGGAGCCTAGAATCTCTCTCCTTCTCTCTCTCACTCAAAGGAGCCTATCATCTCTCTGTCTCTGTATATCTCTCTTTTCTCAAAGGAGCCTAGAATCTCTCTCTCTCTAACTCTCTCTAAGGAGCCTACCATCTCCCCCTCTCTCTCTCAAAGTAGACAAGCATCTCTCTCTCCCCTCTCTCTCACAAAGAAGCCTAGCATCTCTCTCTCTCTCTCTCCAAGGATTCTAGCATCTAACCCTTTCTCTCTCTCCATAAGAAGCCTAGCCTCACACTCTCCCTCTTTCAAAGGAGCCTAACATCTCTCTCTCTCTCTTTCTCTCAAAGGAGACTATAATCTCCCTGTCTTTCTATCTCTCTCACTTTACCTGTTACCCCAGGTTCCTGGGAATTTGTCCCCATGGGACCATCTATGGGATGTCCAGATAGAAGGATTATTGGAAAGCTTCCCACATACACCCAGAGAAATCTACCACTTCTCCCCGAGAGTGGAGCTAATGCCCCTGTGAGGAAGGATCTATGGGGGAACACAAGGAGGGTAAAAATATTCACACTTTGGTTGGACGCCCAGGTTCTAAGTCTGTTCAAACTCACATTCGAATGTGGGGCTTGGTGTCATCCTTGATAACATAGCTGCCAGAAGAGTCATCCAGTTGATCTAGAAAACGCACAACAGAAAGCATCAAGAACACTGACTGGAAGTGATGCAGGATCCCCTTTTTCCTACTTTTGTAGAGCAGCTGAAAGCAGGGTTTCCAAGCTTGCAAGGACGGTAGCTCCCTCAGAACACTAACAGCAGAACTACCGTATGATCCAGCAACCACACTTGTGGGTATTGACACAAAAGGACTAAAATCGGGCTCTCAACGAGACACCTGCACTCCATTGTTCCCTGCAACGTGATTCTGAATAGCTAAGAGGTGGTAACAACCAAGATGCCCATCGACACATGAATGGGGAAAGAATATGTGGTTTATACATACGATGGAATCCAATTTAGCCTTGAAAAAAGGAAATTTTGCAATATGCAACAACATGGATGAACCCCTTGAGAACATTAAATGAAACAAGCCAGTCACAGAAAGAGAAATACTGCATGAATACACTTAACATGTAGTATCTAAAGTAGTCAAATCCATATAACCAAATGGGTGGAATGGTTTTGGCCAGGGTTAGGGTCATGGGAAATGGGGAGTTACTAAACAAGGAGTGTAAAGTCTCAGTGAAGGAAGATGAATAAACTCTGGAGATCTGCTGTACGGCACTGCCAACAATACTACATTAAACACTTAAAACATCTGTTAGACGGTAGGTCTTACGTTAACTCTTCTAGCCACAACAAATATTGTTAAAAAATCATGTGGCAGAGGACTGGGACTTTTAGAAAGACAAATTGTAAATCAACAAAGTAACAGGTAAAAATTATTTTTAAAGCAGTTAAAGTCTCTAGAAGTTATCCTAAAGGTATACAGCATTTTAAGAATTATTCATTCAGGACAACTGAGTATTTGTCGGTAAGAATAGTGAGTTTGTGGCATCTGAGGCATGACTTGTTCCCTTACTTACCAAACCCATGCACTGTGTATCAGAAGCTCTACTTGGAGTGCTCTACTCCTGGGAGGTGCAGGCAGGGACAAAGTGGGTACCTTTCCTCACAGCTCTCATACGTAAAGAGCTAAAGGAAGGTACAGTGAAAAAAGCTCATCAAAGAGAGAATACTATTGAGAGGTAGAAATTGTATTTTTTTAGAACCAAATGGAAATCTTGGAGTTAAGAACCATAACCAAAGTGTATATTTGAGCTGGCAGAAGTAACCAGCAGCCAACTTAAAGCGAGATCCATGGAGATTATGGATTTTGCAGAACAGAGAGAAAAATTAATGAATGAAGGAAAACGAAGAGCCACAGAGAAATGTGGGGCATCAATAAGTGCAGCCACACGTGCAATGCGAATACAAGCAGGATTGGAGAAAGGAACAGAAAAATATTTAAAGTATTTAATGGCAGAAAATTCCCAAAATGTGACCAAAAAACAATACATACATCCAAGAAACTCTATAAATTCCAAGTAGCATAAACACAAAGAGCTCTCCATCTGGGCACATCATAGGCAAAATACCGAAAGCCAAAGATAAAGATCTTGAAGGCAAAAAGAGAAAAATAACGTGATATACATGTACACTCCAGTAAGATTAACAGCTGACTTCTCATCAGACATGATAGCCGTTGGAAGGCAGTGGGGACAACATGTTCTCATTGCTGGAAGTAAAAACTCAAACAAGAATCTTATATCCAGCAAATTACCTTTCACAGATGAAGGTGAAAAAAGACATCCTTAGGTAAATAAAAACTGAGGAAACTTGTTGCTAGCTGACATGTCTTACAAGGAACATTAAAGGGAGAGAATTATTCAGCCATGAGAAATAATGAAGTTCTGATACACACAACATGGGTGAAACCCTAAGTTTTCATGCTAACTGGAGGAAAACACAAAGAATCACACATTGTATGATTCTCACTTATAGGAAATGTCCAGAAGAGCCGAGCCTACAGGACAGAAAGTACATTCGTGATTACCTACGGCTAGGGACAGTTCTCCCTTGTGTCATAATGAAAATATGTGAAAATTGATGGTAGCAATGGTGGCACAGCTCTGTGAATATACCAGCCACCACTCTATTGTGTATTTTAAGGGGATGAATTGTATGACATGTGAATTACACCTACACAATGAAAATAAATGCTACAGGAATTTCTTCAGACTGAAAAACTAAATTAAATGAGACAGCTGTCTGAATCCAAACAAACAGAAAACACTGGTAAATGTACTTCTATAGGTAATTATAAAAGTCAGTATAATTGCATACTTTTTCTCTTTACTTAATTCTCTCAGAGAATCCTAGCATCTCTCTCTCAAAGGAGCCTATATCCTCTCTGTCTCTCTCTGTTTATCTCTCTCTCAAAGTGCCAGCGTGTATTGCTCTCTCTCTCTCAAAGGAACCCAGAATCTCTATCTCTCTGTCTCACTCTGTCTCTCTCTCAGAGAAGCCTAGCATCTCTCTCTCTCTCTCTCTCTCTCTCTCTCTCTCTGTCTCTCTCTCTCTCTCTAAGGATTCTAGCATCTCTCAAATTCTCTCTCTCCCTAAGAAGCCTAGCACCACACTCTCCCTCTTTCAAAGGAGCCTAACATCTCTCAATCTCTCCCTCTTTCTCTCAAGTAGACTAGAATCTCCGTCTTTCTATCTATCTCTATTTCTCTCAAAGGAGCCTAGCATCCCTCAACCTCTCTCTCTCTCAAAGGAGCCTATCTTCTCTCTCTCTCTCTCTCTCTCTCTCTCTCTCTCTCTCTCTCTCCCTCTCTCTCTCTAGCTCTCAACAGTGACAACCATCTAACTCTCTCTCTCTCCAAGGAGTAAATCGTCTCTCCCTCTCCCTCCCTCCCCCTCAAAGTGTACTACCATGCCTTTCTCTCTCTCTCTAAAGGGATTCTAGGATCTCTCTCTTTCTCCCTCTCGCTAAGAAACCTACCATCACACTCGCTCTCTTTCAAAGGAGACTAGCATCTCTGTCAATCTCTCAAAGGACTCTAGCATCTCTCTCTTTCTCTCTCTCACTAAGAAGCCTAGCATCACACTCACTCTCTTTCAAAAGAGCTTACCATCTCTCTAACTATCTCTCTTTTTCTCAAAGGTGACTAGAATCTCCGTCTTTTTTCTCTCTTTCTCTCAAAGGAGCCTAGCATCCCTCACTCTCTCTCTGTGTCTCTCAACAGAGCCTTGCATGTATCCCTTTATCTGTCTCATTCAAAGGAGCCGAGCATGTCTCTCTCTCTCGAAGGAGCCTAGCATAACTCTGTTACTGTATATCTCTCTTTCTCTCAAAGTAGCCTAGAATATCTCTCCCTCTCTCTCTCAAAGAAGCCAAGCATCTCTCTCTCTGTCTATCCCAAAGGAGCCTAGCAACTCCCTGTCTTTCTCTCTCTCCTTCTCACAAAGGGGCCTATCATCTCTCAGTCTCTCTCTGTCTATCTCTCTCTAAGGAGTCTAGCATGTATCTCCCTCTCTCTCTCTCAAATTAGTCTAGTATCTCTCTCTCTTTCTCAAATGATCCTAGCATCTATCTCTTTCTCTCAAAGGTGTCTAGCATCTCTCTCTCTTTCTCACAGTAGACTAGAATCTCTCTCTAAGAGTTGCATAGCATCTCTGTCTGTCTCTCTCTCTCTAATTAGCCTAGCATCTCTCTCTCTCTCAAATTAGTCTAGATACTCTCTCTTCACTGTCCCTCTGTCTCTCTCTGTAATGAGCCTAGCATCACTCTCAAAGGAGCCTAGCATCTCTCTGTCTCTGTATATCTCTCTTTCTCTCTAAGGAGCCTAGAATCTCTCAACCCCCCACTCTCTCAGAGTGGCCTTTTATCCCTTTCTCTCTCTCTCTCTCACAAAAGAGCCTATCATCTCTCTCTCTGTCCATCTCTCTCTGTTTCTCTTTCTGTGAAAGGAGACTTGCATGTAACTCTCTCTCTTTCAAAGGAGACTAGCATCCCTCTCTCTCTCGAAGCATAGCATCTCTCTGTCTCTGTATATCTCTCTTCCTCTTAAAGGAGCCTAGAATCTCTCTCCTTCTCTCTCTCACTCAAAGGAGCCTATCATCTCTCTGTCTCTGTATATCTCTCTTTTCTCAAAGGAGCCTAGAATCTCTCTCTCTCTAACTCTCTCTAAGGAGCCTACCATCTCCCCCTCTCTCTCTCAAAGTAGACAAGCATCTCTCTCTCCCCTCTCTCTCACAAAGAAGCCTAGCATCTCTCTCTCTCTCTCTCCAAGGATTCTAGCATCTAACCCTTTCTCTCTCTCCATAAGAAGCCTAGCCTCACACTCTCCCTCTTTCAAAGGAGCCTAACATCTCTCTCTCTCTCTTTCTCTCAAAGGAGACTATAATCTCCCTGTCTTTCTATCTCTCTCACTTTACCTGTTACCCCAGGTTCCTGGGAATTTGTCCCCATGGGACCATCTATGGGATGTCCAGATAGAAGGATTATTGGAAAGCTTCCCACATACACCCAGAGAAATCTACCACTTCTCCCCGAGAGTGGAGCTAATGCCCCTGTGAGGAAGGATCTATGGGGGAACACAAGGAGGGTAAAAATATTCACACTTTGGTTGGACGCCCAGGTTCTAAGTCTGTTCAAACTCACATTCGAATGTGGGGCTTGGTGTCATCCTTGATAACATAGCTGCCAGAAGAGTCATCCAGTTGATCTAGAAAACGCACAACAGAAAGCATCAAGAACACTGACTGGAAGTGATGCAGGATCCCCTTTTTCCTACTTTTGTAGAGCAGCTGAAAGCAGGGTTTCCAAGCTTGCAAGGACGGTAGCTCCCTCAGAACACTAACAGCAGAACTACCGTATGATCCAGCAACCACACTTGTGGGTATTGACACAAAAGGACTAAAATCGGGCTCTCAACGAGACACCTGCACTCCATTGTTCCCTGCAACGTGATTCTGAATAGCTAAGAGGTGGTAACAACCAAGATGCCCATCGACACATGAATGGGGAAAGAATATGTGGTTTATACATACGATGGAATCCAATTTAGCCTTGAAAAAAGGAAATTTTGCAATATGCAACAACATGGATGAACCCCTTGAGAACATTAAATGAAACAAGCCAGTCACAGAAAGAGAAATACTGCATGAATACACTTAACATGTAGTATCTAAAGTAGTCAAATCCATATAACCAAATGGGTGGAATGGTTTTGGCCAGGGTTAGGGTCATGGGAAATGGGGAGTTACTAAACAAGGAGTGTAAAGTCTCAGTGAAGGAAGATGAATAAACTCTGGAGATCTGCTGTACGGCACTGCCAACAATACTACATTAAAAACTTAAAACATCTGTTAGACGGTAGGTCTTACGTTAACTCTTCTAGCCACAACAAATATTGTTAAAAAATCATGTGGCAGAGGACTGGGACTTTTAGAAAGACAAATTGTAAATCAACAAAGTAACAGGTAAAAATTATTTTTAAAGCAGTTAAAGTCTCTAGAAGTTATCCTAAAGGTATACAGCATTTTAAGAATTATTCATTCAGGACAACTGAGTATTTGTCGGTAAGAATAGTGAGTTTGTGGCATCTGAGGCATGACTTGTTCCCTTACTTACCAAACCCATGCACTGTGTATCAGAAGCTCTACTTGGAGTGCTCTACTCCTGGGAGGTGCAGGCAGGGACAAAGTGGGTACCTTTCCTCACAGCTCTCATACGTAAAGAGCTAAAGGAAGGTACAGTGAAAAAAGCTCATCAAAGAGAGAATACTATTGAGAGGTAGAAATTGTATTTTTTTAGAACCAAATGGAAATCTTGGAGTTAAGAACCATAACCAAAGTGTATATTTGAGCTGGCAGAAGTAACCAGCAGCCAACTTAAAGCGAGATCCATGGAGATTATGGATTTTGCAGAACAGAGAGAAAAATTAATGAATGAAGGAAAACGAAGAGCCACAGAGAAATGTGGGGCATCAATAAGTGCAGCCACACGTGCAATGCGAATACAAGCAGGATTGGAGAAAGGAACAGAAAAATATTTAAAGTATTTAATGGCAGAAAACTCCCAAAATGTGACCAAAAAACAATACATACATCCAAGAAACTCTATAAATTCCAAGTAGCATAAACACAAAGAGCTCTCCATCTGGGCACATCATAGGCAAAATACCGAAAGCCAAAGATAAAGATCTTGAAGGCAAAAAGAGAAAAATAACGTGATATACATGTACACTCCAGTAAGATTAACAGCTGACTTCTCATCAGACATGACAGCCGTTGGAAGGCAGTGGGGACAACATGTTCTCATTGCTGGAAGTAAAAACTCAAACAAGAATCTTATATCCAGCAAATTACCTTTCACAGATGAAGGTGAAAAAAGACATCCTTAGGTAAATAAAAACTGAGGAAACTTGTTGCTAGCTGACATGTCTTACAAGGAACATTAAAGGGAGAGAATTATTCAGCCATGAGAAATAATGAAGTTCTGATACACACAACATGGGTGAAACCCTAAGTTTTCATGCTAACTGGAGGAAAACACAAAGAATCACACATTGTATGATTCTCACTTATAGGAAATGTCCAGAAGAGCCGAGCCTACAGGACAGAAAGTACATTCGTGATTACCTACGGCTAGGGACAGTTCTCCCTTGTGTCATAATGAAAATATCTGAAAATTGATGGTAGCAATGGTGGCACAGCTCTGTGAATATACCAGCCACCACTCTATTGTGTATTTTAAGGGGATGAATTGTATGACATGTGAATTACACCTACACAATGAAAATAAATGCTACAGGAATTTCTTCAGACTGAAAAACTAAATTAAATGAGACAGCTGTCTGAATCCAAACAAACAGAAAACACTGGTAAATGTACTTCTATAGGTAATTATAAAAGTCAGTATAATTGCATACTTTTTCTCTTTACTTAATTCTCTCAAAGAATCCTAGCATCTCTCTCTCAAAGGAGCCTATATCCTCTCTGTCTCTCTCTGTTTATCTCTCTCTCAAAGTGCCAGCGTGTATTGCTCTCTCTCTCTCAAAGGAACCCAGAATCTCTATCTCTCTGTCTCACTCTGTCTCTCTCTCAGAGAAGCCTAGCATCTCTCTCTCTCTCTCTCTCTCTCTCTCTCTCTCTAAGGATTCTAGCATCTCTCAAATTCTCTCTCTCCCTAAGAAGCCTAGCACCACACTCTCCCTCTTTCAAAGGAGCCTAACATCTCTCAATCTCTCCCTCTTTCTCTCAAGTAGACTAGAATCTCCGTCTTTCTATCTATCTCTATTTCTCTCAAAGGAGCCTAGCATCCCTCAACCTCTCTCTCTCTCAAAGGAGCCTATCTTCTCTCTCTCTCTCTCTCTCTCCCTCTCTCTCTCTAGCTCTCAACAGTGTCAACCATCTAACTCTCTCTCTCTCCAAGGAGTAAATCGTCTCTCCCTCTCCCTCCCTCCCCCTCAAAGTGTACTACCATGCCTTTCTCTCTCTCTCTAAAGGGATTCTAGGATCTCTCTCTTTCTCCCTCTCGCTAAGAAACCTACCATCACTCTCGCTCTCTTTCAAAGGAGACTAGCATCTCTGTCAATCTCTCAAAGGACTCTAGCATCTCTCTCTTTCTCTCTCTCACTAAGAAGCCTAGCATCACACTCACTCTCTTTCAAAAGAGCTTACCATCTCTCTAACTATCTCTCTTTTTCTCAAAGGTGACTAGAATCTCCGTCTTTTTTCTCTCTTTCTCTCAAAGGAGCCTAGCATCCCTCACTCTCTCTCTGTGTCTCTCAACAGAGCCTTGCATGTATCCCTTTATCTGTCTCATTCAAAGGAGCCGAGCATGTCTCTCTCTCTCGAAGGAGCCTAGCATAACTCTGTTACTGTATATCTCTCTTTCTCTCAAAGTAGCCTAGAATATCTCTCCCTCTCTCTCTCAAAGAAGCCAAGCATCTCTCTCTCTGTCTATCCCAAAGGAGCCTAGCAACTCCCTGTCTTTCTCTCTCTCCTTCTCACAAAGGGGCCTATCATCTCTCAGTCTCTCTCTGTCTATCTCTCTCTAAGGAGTCTAGCATGTATCTCCCTCTCTCTCTCTCAAATTAGTCTAGTATCTCTCTCTCTTTCTCAAATGATCCTAGCATCTATCTCTTTCTCTCAAAGGTGTCTAGCATCTCTCTCTCTTTCTCACAGTAGACTAGAATCTCTCTCTAAGAGTTGCATAGCATCTCTGTCTGTCTCTCTCTCTCTAATTAGCCTAGCATCTCTCTCTCTCTCAAATTAGTCTAGATACTCTCTCTTCACTGTCCCTCTGTCTCTCTCTGTAATGAGCCTAGCATCACTCTCAAAGGAGCCTAGCATCTCTCTGTCTCTGTATATCTCTCTTTCTCTCTAAGGAGCCTAGAATCTCTCAACCCCCCACTCTCTCAGAGTGGCCTTTTATCCCTTTCTCTCTCTCTCTCTCACAAAAGAGCCTATCATCTCTCTCTCTGTCCATCTCTCTCTGTTTCTCTTTCTGTGAAAGGAGACTTGCATGTAACTCTCTCTCTTTCAAAGGAGACTAGCATCCCTCTCTCTCTCGAAGCATAGCATCTCTCTGTCTCTGTATATCTCTCTTCCTCTTAAAGGAGCCTAGAATCTCTCTCCTTCTCTCTCTCACTCAAAGGAGCCTATCATCTCTCTGTCTCTGTATATCTCTCTTTTCTCAAAGGAGCCTAGAATCTCTCTCTCTCTAACTCTCTCTAAGGAGCCTACCATCTCCCCCTCTCTCTCTCAAAGTAGACAAGCATCTCTCTCTCCCCTCTCTCTCACAAAGAAGCCTAGCATCTCTCTCTCTCTCTCTCCAAGGATTCTAGCATCTAACCCTTTCTCTCTCTCCCTAAGAAGCCTAGCCTCACATTCTCCCTCTTTCAAAGGAGCCTAACATCTCTCTCTCTCTCTTTCTCTCAAAGGAGACTATAATCTCCCTGTCTTTCTATCTCTCTCACTTTACCTGTTACCCCAGGTTCCTGGGAATTTGTCCCCATGGGACCATCTATGGGATGTCCAGATAGAAGGATTATTGGAAAGCTTCCCACATACACCCAGAGAAATCTACCACTTCTCCCCGAGAGTGGAGCTAATGCCCCTGTGAGGAAGGATCTATGGGGGAACACAAGGAGGGTAAAAATATTCACACTTTGGTTGGACGCCCAGGTTCTAAGTCTGTTCAAACTCACATTCGAATGTGGGGCTTGGTGTCATCCTTGATAACATAGCTGCCAGAAGAGTCATCCAGTTGATCTAGAAAACGCACAACAGAAAGCATCAAGAACACTGACTGGAAGTGATGCAGGATCCCCTTTTTCCTACTTTTGTAGAACAGCTGAAAGCAGGGTTTCCAAGCTTGCAAGGACGGTAGCTCCCTCAGAACACTAACAGCAGAACTACCGTATGATCCAGCAACCACACTTGTGGGTACTGACACAAAAGGACTAAAATCGGGCTCTCAACGAGACACCTGCACTCCATTGTTCCCTGCAACGTGATTCTGAATAGCTAAGAGGTGGTAACAACCAAGATGCCCATCGACACATGAATGGGGAAAGAATATGTGGTTTATACATACGATGGAATCCAATTTAGCCTTGAAAAAAGGAAATTTTGCAATATGCAACAACATGGATGAACCCCTTGAGAACATTAAATGAAACAAGCCAGTCACAGAAAGAGAAATACTGCATGAATACACTTAACATGTAGTATCTAAAGTAGTCAAATCCATATAACCAAATGGGTGGAATGGTGTTGGCCAGGGTTAGGGTCATGGGAAATGGGGAGTTACTAAACAAGGAGTGTAAAGTCTCAGTGAAGGAAGATGAATAAACTCTGGAGATCTGCTGTACGGCACTGCCAACAATACTACATTAAACACTTAAAACATCTGTTAGACGGTAGGTCTTACGTTAACTCTTCTAGCCACAACAAATATTGTTAAAAAATCATGTGGCAGAGGACTGGGACTTTTAGAAAGACAAATTGTAAATCAACAAAGTAACAGGTAAAAATTATTTTTAAAGCAGTTAAAGTCTCTAGAAGTTATCCTAAAGGTATACAGCATTTTAAGAATTATTCATTCAGGACAACTGAGTATTTGTCGGTAAGAATAGTGAGTTTGTGGCATCTGAGGCATGACTTGTTCCCTTACCTACCAAACCCATGCACTGTGTATCAGAAGCTCTACTTGGAGTGCTCTACTCCTGGGAGGTGCAGGCAGGGACAAAGTGGGTACCTTTCCTCACAGCTCTCATACGTAAAGAGCTAAAGGAAGGTACAGTGAAAAAAGCTCATCAAAGAGAGAATACTATTGAGAGGTAGAAATTGTATTTTTTTAGAACCAAATGGAAATCTTGGAGTTAAGAACCATAACCAAAGTGTATATTTGAGCTGGCAGAAGTAACCAGCAGCCAACTTAAAGCGAGATCCATGGAGATTATGGATTTTGCAGAACAGAGAGAAAAATTAATGAATGAAGGAAAACGAAGAGCCACAGAGAAATGTGGGGCATCAATAAGTGCAGCCACACGTGCAATGCGAATACAAGCAGGATTGGAGAAAGGAACAGAAAAATATTTAAAGTATTTAATGGCAGAAAATTCCCAAAATGTGACCAAAAAACAATACATACATCCAAGAAACTCTATAAATTCCAAGTAGCATAAACACAAAGAGCTCTCCATCTGGGCACATCATAGGCAAAATACCGAAAGCCAAAGATAAAGATCTTGAAGGCAAAAAGAGAAAAATAACGTGATATACATGTACACTCCAGTAAGATTAACAGCTGACTTCTCATCAGACATGATAGCCGTTGGAAGGCAGTGGGGACAACATGTTCTCATTGCTGGAAGTAAAAACTCAAACAAGAATCTTATATCCAGCAAATTACCTTTCACAGATGAAGGTGAAAAAAGACATCCTTAGGTAAATAAAAACTGAGGAAACTTGTTGCTAGCTGACATGTCTTACAAGGAACATTAAAGGGAGAGAATTATTCAGCCATGAGAAATAATGAAGTTCTGATACACACAACATGGGTGAAACCCTAAGTTTTCATGCTAACTGGAGGAAAACACAAAGAATCACACATTGTATGATTCTCACTTATAGGAAATGTCCAGAAGAGCCGAGCCTACAGGACAGAAAGTACATTCGTGATTACCTACGGCTAGGGACAGTTCTCCCTTGTGTCATAATGAAAATATCTGAAAATTGATGGTAGCAATGGTGGCACAGCTCTGTGAATATACCAGCCACCACTCTATTGTGTATTTTAAGGGGATGAATTGTATGACATGTGAATTACACCTACACAATGAAAATAAATGCTACAGGAATTTCTTCAGACTGAAAAACTAAATTAAATGAGACAGCTGTCTGAATCCAAACAAACAGAAAACACTGGTAAATGTACTTCTATAGGTAATTATAAAAGTCAGTATAATTGCATACTTTTTCTCTTTACTTAATTCTCTCAAAGAATCCTAGCATCTCTCTCTCAAAGGAGCCTATATCCTCTCTGTCTCTCTCTGTTTATCTCTCTCTCAAAGTGCCAGCGTGTATTGCTCTCTCTCTCTCAAAGGAACCCAGAATCTCTATCTCTCTGTCTCACTCTGTCTCTCTCTCAGAGAAGCCTAGCATCTCTCTCTCTCTCTCTCTCTCTCTCTCTCTGTCTCTCTCTCTCTCTCTAAGGATTCTAGCATCTCTCAAATTCTCTCTCTCCCTAAGAAGCCTAGCACCACACTCTCCCTCTTTCAAAGGAGCCTAACATCTCTCAATCTCTCCCTCTTTCTCTCAAGTAGACTAGAATCTCCGTCTTTCTATCTATCTCTATTTCTCTCAAAGGAGCCTAGCATCCCTCAACCTCTCTCTCTCTCAAAGGAGCCTATCTTCTCTCTCTCTCTCTCTCTCTCTCTCTCTCCCTCTCTCTCTCTAGCTCTCAACAGTGACAACCATCTAACTCTCTCTCTCTCCAAGGAGTAAATCGTCTCTCCCTCTCCCTCCCTCCCCCTCAAAGTGTACTACCATGCCTTTCTCTCTCTCTCTAAAGGGATTCTAGGATCTCTCTCTTTCTCCCTCTCGCTAAGAAACCTACCATCACACTCGCTCTCTTTCAAAGGAGACTAGCATCTCTGTCAATCTCTCAAAGGACTCTAGCATCTCTCTCTTTCTCTCTCTCACTAAGAAGCCTAGCATCACACTCACTCTCTTTCAAAAGAGCTTACCATCTCTCTAACTATCTCTTTTTCTCAAAGGTGAGTAGAATCTCCGTCTTTTTTCTCTCTTTCTCTCAAAGGAGCCTAGCATCCCTCACTCTCTCTCTGTGTCTCTCAACAGAGCCTTGCATGTATCCCTTTATCTGTCTCATTCAAAGGAGCCGAGCATGTCTCTCTCTCTCGAAGGAGCCTAGCATAACTCTGTTACTGTATATCTCTCTTTCTCTCAAAGTAGCCTAGAATATCTCTCCCTCTCTCTCTCAAAGAAGCCAAGCATCTCTCTCTCTGTCTATCCCAAAGGAGCCTAGCAACTCCCTGTCTTTCTCTCTCTCCTTCTCACAAAGGGGCCTATCATCTCTCAGTCTCTCTCTGTCTATCTCTCTCTAAGGAGTCTAGCATGTATCTCCCTCTCTCTCTCTCAAATTAGTCTAGTATCTCTCTCTCTTTCTCAAATGATCCTAGCATCTATCTCTTTCTCTCAAAGGTGTCTAGCATCTCTCTCTCTTTCTCACAGTAGACTAGAATCTCTCTCTAAGAGTTGCATAGCATCTCTGTCTGTCTCTCTCTCTCTAATTAGCCTAGCATCTCTCTCTCTCTCAAATTAGTCTAGATACTCTCTCTTCACTGTCCCTCTGTCTCTCTCTGTAATGAGCCTAGCATCACTCTCAAAGGAGCCTAGCATCTCTCTGTCTCTGTATATCTCTCTTTCTCTCTAAGGAGCCTAGAATCTCTCAACCCCCCACTCTCTCAGAGTGGCCTTTTATCCCTTTCTCTCTCTCTCTCTCACAAAAGAGCCTATCATCTCTCTCTCTGTCCATCTCTCTCTGTTTCTCTTTCTGTGAAAGGAGACTTGCATGTAACTCTCTCTCTTTCAAAGGAGACTAGCATCCCTCTCTCTCTCGAAGCATAGCATCTCTCTGTCTCTGTATATCTCTCTTCCTCTTAAAGGAGCCTAGAATCTCTCTCCTTCTCTCTCTCACTCAAAGGAGCCTATCATCTCTCTGTCTCTGTATATCTCTCTTTTCTCAAAGGAGCCTAGAATCTCTCTCTCTCTAACTCTCTCTAAGGAGCCTACCATCTCCCCCTCTCTCTCTCAAAGTAGACAAGCATCTCTCTCTCCCCTCTCTCTCACAAAGAAGCCTAGCATCTCTCTCTCTCTCTCTCCAAGGATTCTAGCATCTAACCCTTTCTCTCTCTCCCTAAGAAGCCTAGCCTCACACTCTCCCTCTTTCAAAGGAGCCTAACATCTCTCTCTCTCTCTTTCTCTCAAAGGAGACTATAATCTCCCTGTCTTTCTATCTCTCTCACTTTACCTGTTACCCCAGGTTCCTGGGAATTTGTCCCCATGGGACCATCTATGGGATGTCCAGATAGAAGGATTATTGGAAAGCTTCCCACATACACCCAGAGAAATCTACCACTTCTCCCCGAGAGTGGAGCTAATGCCCCTGTGAGGAAGGATCTATGGGGGAACACAAGGAGGGTAAAAATATTCACACTTTGGTTGGACGCCCAGGTTCTAAGTCTGTTCAAACTCACATTCGAATGTGGGGCTTGGTGTCATCCTTGATAACATAGCTGCCAGAAGAGTCATCCAGTTGATCTAGAAAACGCACAACAGAAAGCATCAAGAACACTGACTGGAAGTGATGCAGGATCCCCTTTTTCCTACTTTTGTAGAACAGCTGAAAGCAGGGTTTCCAAGCTTGCAAGGACGGTAGCTCCCTCAGAACACTAACAGCAGAACTACCGTATGATCCAGCAACCACACTTGTGGGTATTGACACAAAAGGACTAAAATCGGGCTCTCAACGAGACACCTGCACTCCATTGTTCCCTGCAACGTGATTCTGAATAGCTAAGAGGTGGTAACAACCAAGATGCCCATCGACACATGAATGGGGAAAGAATATGTGGTTTATACATACGATGGAATCCAATTTAGCCTTGAAAAAAGGAAATTTTGCAATATGCAACAACATGGATGAACCCCTTGAGAACATTAAATGAAACAAGCCAGTCACAGAAAGAGAAATACTGCATGAATACACTTAACATGTAGTATCTAAAGTAGTCAAATCCATATAACCAAATGGGTGGAATGGTGTTGGCCAGGGTTAGGGTCATGGGAAATGGGGAGTTACTAAACAAGGAGTGTAAAGTCTCAGTGAAGGAAGATGAATAAACTCTGGAGATCTGCTGTACGGCACTGCCAACAATACTACATTAAACACTTAAAACATCTGTTAGACGGTAGGTCTTACGTTAACTCTTCTAGCCACAACAAATATTGTTAAAAAATCATGTGGCAGAGGACTGGGACTTTTAGAAAGACAAATTGTAAATCAACAAAGTAACAGGTAAAAATTATTTTTAAAGCAGTTAAAGTCTCTAGAAGTTATCCTAAAGGTATACAGCATTTTAAGAATTATTCATTCAGGACAACTGAGTATTTGTCGGTAAGAATAGTGAGTTTGTGGCATCTGAGGCATGACTTGTTCCCTTACCTACCAAACCCATGCACTGTGTATCAGAAGCTCTACTTGGAGTGCTCTACTCCTGGGAGGTGCAGGCAGGGACAAAGTGGGTACCTTTCCTCACAGCTCTCATACGTAAAGAGCTAAAGGAAGGTACAGTGAAAAAAGCTCATCAAAGAGAGAATACTATTGAGAGGTAGAAATTGTATTTTTTTAGAACCAAATGGAAATCTTGGAGTTAAGAACCATAACCAAAGTGTATATTTGAGCTGGCAGAAGTAACCAGCAGCCAACTTAAAGCGAGATCCATGGAGATTATGGATTTTGCAGAACAGAGAGAAAAATTAATGAATGAAGGAAAACGAAGAGCCACAGAGAAATGTGGGGCATCAATAAGTGCAGCCACACGTGCAATGCGAATACAAGCAGGATTGGAGAAAGGAACAGAAAAATATTTAAAGTATTTAATGGCAGAAAATTCCCAAAATGTGACCAAAAAACAATACATACATCCAAGAAACTCTATAAATTCCAAGTAGCATAAACACAAAGAGCTCTCCATCTGGGCACATCATAGGCAAAATACCGAAAGCCAAAGATAAAGATCTTGAAGGCAAAAAGAGAAAAATAACGTGATATACATGTACACTCCAGTAAGATTAACAGCTGACTTCTCATCAGACATGATAGCCGTTGGAAGGCAGTGGGGACAACATGTTCTCATTGCTGGAAGTAAAAACTCAAACAAGAATCTTATATCCAGCAAATTACCTTTCACAGATGAAGGTGAAAAAAGACATCCTTAGGTAAATAAAAACTGAGGAAACTTGTTGCTAGCTGACATGTCTTACAAGGAACATTAAAGGGAGAGAATTATTCAGCCATGAGAAATAATGAAGTTCTGATACACACAACATGGGTGAAACCCTAAGTTTTCATGCTAACTGGAGGAAAACACAAAGAATCACACATTGTATGATTCTCACTTATAGGAAATGTCCAGAAGAGCCGAGCCTACAGGACAGAAAGTACATTCGTGATTACCTACGGCTAGGGACAGTTCTCCCTTGTGTCATAATGAAAATATCTGAAAATTGATGGTAGCAATGGTGGCACAGCTCTGTGAATATACCAGCCACCACTCTATTGTGTATTTTAAGGGGATGAATTGTATGACATGTGAATTACACCTACACAATGAAAATAAATGCTACAGGAATTTCTTCAGACTGAAAAACTAAATTAAATGAGACAGCTGTCTGAATCCAAACAAACAGAAAACACTGGTAAATGTACTTCTATAGGTAATTATAAAAGTCAGTATAATTGCATACTTTTTCTCTTTACTTAATTCTCTCAAAGAATCCTAGCATCTCTCTCTCAAAGGAGCCTATATCCTCTCTGTCTCTCTCTGTTTATCTCTCTCTCAAAGTGCCAGCGTGTATTGCTCTCTCTCTCTCAAAGGAACCCAGAATCTCTATCTCTCTGTCTCACTCTGTCTCTCTCTCAGAGAAGCCTAGCATCTCTCTCTCTCTCTCTCTCTCTCTCTCTGTCTCTCTCTCTCTCTCTAAGGATTCTAGCATCTCTCAAATTCTCTCTCTCCCTAAGAAGCCTAGCACCACACTCTCCCTCTTTCAAAGGAGCCTAACATCTCTCAATCTCTCCCTCTTTCTCTCAAGTAGACTAGAATCTCCGTCTTTCTATCTATCTCTATTTCTCTCAAAGGAGCCTAGCATCCCTCAACCTCTCTCTCTCTCAAAGGAGCCTATCTTCTCTCTCTCTCTCTCTCTCTCTCTCTCTCTCTCTCTCTCTCTCTCCCTCTCTCTCTCTAGCTCTCAACAATGACAACCATCTAACTCTCTCTCTCTCCAAGGAGTAAATCGTCTCTCCCTCTCCCTCCCTCCCCCTCAAAGTGTACTACCATGCCTTTCTCTCTCTCTCTAAAGGGATTCTAGGATCTCTCTCTTTCTCCCTCTCGCTAAGAAACCTACCATCACACTCGCTCTCTTTCAAAGGAGACTAGCATCTCTGTCAATCTCTCAAAGGACTCTAGCATCTCTCTCTTTCTCTCTCTCACTAAGAAGCCTAGCATCACACTCACTCTCTTTCAAAAGAGCTTACCATCTCTCTAACTATCTCTCTTTTTCTCAAAGGTGACTAGAATCTCCGTCTTTTTTCTCTCTTTCTCTCAAAGGAGCCTAGCATCCCTCACTCTCTCTCTGTGTCTCTCAACAGAGCCTTGCATGTATATCTTTATCTCTCTCATTCAAAGGAGCCGAGCATGTCTCTCTCTCTCGAAGGAGCCTAGCATATCTCTGTTACTGTATATCTCTCTTTCTCACAAAGTAGCCTAGAATATCTCGCCCTCTCTCTCTCAAAGAAGCCAAGCATCTCTCTATCTGTCTCTCCCAAAGGAGCCTAGCAACTCCCTGTCTTTCTCTCTCTCCTTCTCACAAAGGGGCCTATCATCTCTCAGTCTCTCTCTGTCTATCTCTCTCTAAGGAGTCTAGCATGTATCTCCCTCTCTCTCTCTCAAATTAGTCTAGTATCTCTCTCTCTTTCTCAAATGATCCTAGCATCTATCTCTTCCTCTCAAAGGTGTCTAGCATCTCTCTCTCTTTCTCACAGTAGACTAGAATCTCTCTCTAAGAGTTGCATAGCATCTCTGTCTGTCTCTCTCTCTCTAATTAGCCTAGCATCTCTCTCTCTCTCAAATTAGTCTAGATACTCTCTCTTCACTGTCCCTCTGTCTCTCTCTGTAATGAGCCTAGCATCACTCTCAAAGGAGCCTAGCATCTCTCTGTCTCTGTATATCTCTCTTTCTCTCTAAGGAGCCTAGAATCTCTCAAACCCCCACTCTCTCAGAGTGGCCTTTTATCCCTTTCTCTCTCTCTCTCTCACAAAAGAGCCTATCATCTCTCTCTCTGTCCATCTCTCTCTGTTTCTCTTTCTGTGAAAGGAGACTTGCATGTAACTCTCTCTCTTTCAAAGGAGACTAGCATCCCTCTCTCTCTCGAAGCATAGCATCTCTCTGTCTCTGTATATCTCTCTTCCTCTTAAAGGAGCCTAGAATCTCTCTCCTTCTCTCTCTCACTCAAAGGAGCCTATCATCTCTCTGTCTCTGTATATCTCTCTTTTCTCAAAGGAGCCTAGAATCTCTCTCTCTCTAACTCTCTCTAAGGAGCCTACCATCTCCCCCTCTCTCTCTCAAAGTAGACAAGCATCTCTCTCTCCCCTCTCTCTCACAAAGAAGCCTAGCATCTCTCTCTCTCTCTCTCCAAGGATTCTAGCATCTAACCCTTTCTCTCTCTCCCTAAGAAGCCTAGCCTCACACTCTCCCTCTTTCAAAGGAGCCTAACATCTCTCTCTCTCTCTTTCTCTCAAAGGAGACTATAATCTCCCTGTCTTTCTATCTCTCTCACTTTACCTGTTACCCCAGGTTCCTGGGAATTTGTCCCCATGGGACCATCTATGGGATGTCCAGATAGAAGGATTATTGGAAAGCTTCCCACATACACCCAGAGAAATCTACCACTTCTCCCCGAGAGTGGAGCTAATGCCCCTGTGAGGAAGGATCTATGGGGGAACACAAGGAGGGTAAAAATATTCACACTTTGGTTGGACGCCCAGGTTCTAAGTCTGTTCAAACTCACATTCGAATGTGGGGCTTGGTGTCATCCTTGATAACATAGCTGCCAGAAGAGTCATCCAGTTGATCTAGAAAACGCACAACAGAAAGCATCAAGAACACTGACTGGAAGTGATGCAGGATCCCCTTTTTCCTACTTTTGTAGAGCAGCTGAAAGCAGGGTTTCCAAGCTTGCAAGGACGGTAGCTCCCTCAGAACACTAACAGCAGAACTACCGTATGATCCAGCAACCACACTTGTGGGTATTGACACAAAAGGACTAAAATCGGGCTCTCAACGAGACACCTGCACTCCATTGTTCCCTGCAACGTGATTCTGAATAGCTAAGAGGTGGTAACAACCAAGATGCCCATCGACACATGAATGGGGAAAGAATATGTGGTTTATACATACGATGGAATCCAATTTAGCCTTGAAAAAAGGAAATTTTGCAATATGCAACAACATGGATGAACCCCTTGAGAACATTAAATGAAACAAGCCAGTCACAGAAAGAGAAATACTGCATGAATACACTTAACATGTAGTATCTAAAGTAGTCAAATCCATATAACCAAATGGGTGGAATGGTGTTGGCCAGGGTTAGGGTCATGGGAAATGGGGAGTTACTAAACAAGGAGTGTAAAGTCTCAGTGAAGGAAGATGAATAAACTCTGGAGATCTGCTGTATGGCACTGCCAACAATACTACATTAAACACTTAAAACATCTGTTAGACGGTAGGTCTTACGTTAACTCTTCTAGCCACAACAAATATTGTTAAAAAATCATGTGGCAGAGGACTGGGACTTTTAGAAAGACAAATTGTAAATCAACAAAGTAACAGGTAAAAATTATTTTTAAAGCAGTTAAAGTCTCTAGAAGTTATCCTAAAGGTATACAGCATTTTAAGAATTATTCATTCAGGACAACTGAGTATTTGTCGGTAAGAATAGTGAGTTTGTGGCATCTGAGGCATGACTTGTTCCCTTACCTACCAAACCCATGCACTGTGTATCAGAAGCTCTACTTGGAGTGCTCTACTCCTGGGAGGTGCAGGCAGGGACAAAGTGGGTACCTTTCCTCACAGCTCTCATACGTAAAGAGCTAAAGGAAGGTACAGTGAAAAAAGCTCATCAAAGAGAGAATACTATTGAGAGGTAGAAATTGTATTTTTTTAGAACCAAATGGAAATCTTGGAGTTAAGAACCATAACCAAAGTGTATATTTGAGCTGGCAGAAGTAACCAGCAGCCAACTTAAAGCGAGATCCATGGAGATTATGGATTTTGCAGAACAGAGAGAAAAATTAATGAATGAAGGAAAACGAAGAGCCACAGAGAAATGTGGGGCATCAATAAGTGCAGCCACACGTGCAATGCGAATACAAGCAGGATTGGAGAAAGGAACAGAAAAATATTTAAAGTATTTAATGGCAGAAAATTCCCAAAATGTGACCAAAAAACAATACATACATCCAAGAAACTCTATAAATTCCAAGTAGCATAAACACAAAGAGCTCTCCATCTGGGCACATCATAGGCAAAATACCGAAAGCCAAAGATAAAGATCTTGAAGGCAAAAAGAGAAAAATAACGTGATATACATGTACACTCCAGTAAGATTAACAGCTGACTTCTCATCAGACATGATAGCCGTTGGAAGGCAGTGGGGACAACATGTTCTCATTGCTGGAAGTAAAAACTCAAACAAGAATCTTATATCCAGCAAATTACCTTTCACAGATGAAGGTGAAAAAAGACATCCTTAGGTAAATAAAAACTGAGGAAACTTGTTGCTAGCTGACATGTCTTACAAGGAACATTAAAGGGAGAGAATTATTCAGCCATGAGAAATAATGAAGTTCTGATACACACAACATGGGTGAAACCCTAAGTTTTCATGCTAACTGGAGGAAAACACAAAGAATCACACATTGTATGATTCTCACTTATAGGAAATGTCCAGAAGAGCCGAGCCTACAGGACAGAAAGTACATTCGTGATTACCTACGGCTAGGGACAGTTCTCCCTTGTGTCATAATGAAAATATCTGAAAATTGATGGTAGCAATGGTGGCACAGCTCTGTGAATATACCAGCCACCACTCTATTGTGTATTTTAAGGGGATGAATTGTATGACATGTGAATTACACCTACACAATGAAAATAAATGCTACAGGAATTTCTTCAGACTGAAAAACTAAATTAAATGAGACAGCTGTCTGAATCCAAACAAACAGAAAACACTGGTAAATGTACTTCTATAGGTAATTATAAAAGTCAGTATAATTGCATACTTTTTCTCTTTACTTAATTCTCTCAAAGAATCCTAGCATCTCTCTCTCAAAGGAGCCTATATCCTCTCTGTCTCTCTCTGTTTATCTCTCTCTCAAAGTGCCAGCGTGTATTGCTCTCTCTCTCTCAAAGGAACCCAGAATCTCTATCTCTCTGTCTCACTCTGTCTCTCTCTCAGAGAAGCCTAGCATCTCTCTCTCTCTCTCTCTCTCTCTCTCTCTCTAAGGATTCTAGCATCTCTCAAATTCTCTCTCTCCCTAAGAAGCCTAGCACCACACTCTCCCTCTTTCAAAGGAGCCTAACATCTCTCAATCTCTCCCTCTTTCTCTCAAGTAGACAAGAATCTCCGTCTTTCTATCTATCTCTATTTCTCTCAAAGGAGCCTAGCATCCCTCAACCTCTCTCTCTCTCAAAGGAGCCTATCTTCTCTCTCTCTCTCTCTCTCTCTCTCTCTCTCTCTCTCTCTCTCTCTCTCTCTCCCTCTCTCTCTCTAGCTCTCAACAGTGACAACCATCTAACTCTCTCTCTCTCCAAGGAGTAAATCGTCTCTCCCTCTCCCTCCCTCCCCCTCAAAGTGTACTACCATGTCTTTCTCTCTCTCTCTAAAGGGATTCTAGGATCTCTCTCTTTCTCCCTCTCGCTAAGAAACCTACCATCACACTCGCTCTCTTTCAAAGGAGACTAGCATCTCTGTCAATCTCTCAAAGGACTCTAGCATCTCTCTCTTTCTCTCTCTCACTAAGAAGCCTAGCATCACACTCACTCTCTTTCAAAAGAGCTTACCATCTCTCTAACTATCTCTCTTTTTCTCAAAGGTGACTAGAATCTCCGTCTTTTTTCTCTCTTTCTCTCAAAGGAGCCTAGCATCCCTCACTCTCTCTCTGTGTCTCTCAACAGAGCCTTGCATGTATATCTTTATCTCTCTCATTCAAAGGAGCCGAGCATGTCTCTCTCTCTCGAAGGAGCCTAGCATATCTCTGTTACTGTATATCTCTCTTTCTCACAAAGTAGCCTAGAATATCTCGCCCTCTCTCTCTCAAAGAAGCCAAGCATCTCTCTATCTGTCTCTCCCAAAGGAGCCTAGCAACTCCCTGTCTTTCTCTCTCTCCTTCTCACAAAGGGGCCTATCATCTCTCAGTCTCTCTCTGTCTATCTCTCTCTAAGGAGTCTAGCATGTATCTCCCTCTCTCTCTCTCAAATTAGTCTAGTATCTCTCTCTCTTTCTCAAATGATCCTAGCATCTATCTCTTCCTCTCAAAGGTGTCTAGCATCTCTCTCTCTTTCTCACAGTAGACTAGAATCTCTCTCTAAGAGTTGCATAGCATCTCTGTCTGTCTCTCTCTCTCTAATTAGCCTAGCATCTCTCTCTCTCTCAAATTAGTCTAGATACTCTCTCTTCACTGTCCCTCTGTCTCTCTCTGTAATGAGCCTAGCATCACTCTCAAAGGAGCCTAGCATCTCTCTGTCTCTGTATATCTCTCTTTCTCTCTAAGGAGCCTAGAATCTCTCAACCCCCCACTCTCTCAGAGTGGCCTTTTATCCCTTTCTCTCTCTCTCTCTCACAAAAGAGCCTATCATCTCTCTCTCTGTCCATCTCTCTCTGTTTCTCTTTCTGTGAAAGGAGACTTGCATGTAACTCTCTCTCTTTCAAAGGAGACTAGCATCCCTCTCTCTCTCGAAGCATAGCATCTCTCTGTCTCTGTATATCTCTCTTCCTCTTAAAGGAGCCTAGAATCTCTCTCCTTCTCTCTCTCACTCAAAGGAGCCTATCATCTCTCTGTCTCTGTATATCTCTCTTTTCTCAAAGGAGCCTAGAATCTCTCTCTCTCTAACTCTCTCTAAGGAGCCTACCATCTCCCCCTCTCTCTCTCAAAGTAGACAAGCATCTCTCTCTCCCCTCTCTCTCACAAAGAAGCCTAGCATCTCTCTCTCTCTCTCTCCAAGGATTCTAGCATCTAACCCTTTCTCTCTCTCCCTAAGAAGCCTAGCCTCACACTCTCCCTCTTTCAAAGGAGCCTAACATCTCTCTCTCTCTCTTTCTCTCAAAGGAGACTATAATCTCCCTGTCTTTCTATCTCTCTCACTTTACCTGTTACCCCAGGTTCCTGGGAATTTGTCCCCATGGGACCATCTATGGGATGTCCAGATAGAAGGATTATTGGAAAGCTTCCCACATACACCCAGAGAAATCTACCACTTCTCCCCGAGAGTGGAGCTAATGCCCCTGTGAGGAAGGATCTATGGGGGAACACAAGGAGGGTAAAAATATTCACACTTTGGTTGGACGCCCAGGTTCTAAGTCTGTTCAAACTCACATTCGAATGTGGGGCTTGGTGTCATCCTTGATAACATAGCTGCCAGAAGAGTCATCCAGTTGATCTAGAAAACGCACAACAGAAAGCATCAAGAACACTGACTGGAAGTGATGCAGGATCCCCTTTTTCCTACTTTTGTAGAGCAGCTGAAAGCAGGGTTTCCAAGCTTGCAAGGACGGGAGCTCCCTCAGAACACTAACAGCAGAACTACCGTATGATCCAGCAACCACACTTGTGGGTATTGACACAAAAGGACTAAAATCGGGCTCTCAACGAGACACCTGCACTCCATTGTTCCCTGCAACGTGATTCTGAATAGCTAAGAGGTGGTAACAACCAAGATGCCCATCGACACATGAATGGGGAAAGAATATGTGGTTTATACATACGATGGAATCCAATTTAGCCTTGAAAAAAGGAAATTTTGCAATATGCAACAACATGGATGAACCCCTTGAGAACATTAAATGAAACAAGCCAGTCACAGAAAGAGAAATACTGCATGAATACACTTAACATGTAGTATCTAAAGTAGTCAAATCCATATAACCAAATGGGTGGAATGGTGTTGGCCAGGGTTAGGGTCATGGGAAATGGGGAGTTACTAAACAAGGAGTGTAAAGTCTCAGTGAAGGAAGATGAATAAACTCTGGAGATCTGCTGTACGGCACTGCCAACAATACTACATTAAACACTTAAAACATCTGTTAGACGGTAGGTCTTACGTTAACTCTTCTAGCCACAACAAATATTGTTAAAAAATCATGTGGCAGAGGACTGGGACTTTTAGAAAGACAAATTGTAAATCAACAAAGTAACAGGTAAAAATTATTTTTAAAGCAGTTAAAGTCTCTAGAAGTTATCCTAAAGGTATACAGCATTTTAAGAATTATTCATTCAGGACAACTGAGTATTTGTCGGTAAGAATAGTGAGTTTGTGGCATCTGAGGCATGACTTGTTCCCTTACCTACCAAACCCATGCACTGTGTATCAGAAGCTCTACTTGGAGTGCTCTACTCCTGGGAGGTGCAGGCAGGGACAAAGTGGGTACCTTTCCTCACAGCTCTCATACGTAAAGAGCTAAAGGAAGGTACAGTGAAAAAAGCTCATCAAAGAGAGAATACTATTGAGAGGTAGAAATTGTATTTTTTTAGAACCAAATGGAAATCTTGGAGTTAAGAACCATAACCAAAGTGTATATTTGAGCTGGCAGAAGTAACCAGCAGCCAACTTAAAGCGAGATCCATGGAGATTATGGATTTTGCAGAACAGAGAGAAAAATTAATGAATGAAGGAAAACGAAGAGCCACAGAGAAATGTGGGGCATCAATAAGTGCAGCCACACGTGCAATGCGAATACAAGCAGGATTGGAGAAAGGAACAGAAAAATATTTAAAGTATTTAATGGCAGAAAATTCCCAAAATGTGACCAAAAACAATACATACATCCAAGAAACTCTATAAATTCCAAGTAGCATAAACACAAAGAGCTCTCCATCTGGGCACATCATAGGCAAAATACCGAAAGCCAAAGATAAAGATCTTGAAGGCAAAAAGAGAAAAATAACGTGATATACATGTACACTCCAGTAAGATTAACAGCTGACTTCTCATCAGACATGATAGCCGTTGGAAGGCAGTGGGGACAACATGTTCTCATTGCTGGAAGTAAAAACTCAAACAAGAATCTTATATCCAGCAAATTACCTTTCACAGATGAAGGTGAAAAAAGACATCCTTAGGTAAATAAAAACTGAGGAAACTTGTTGCTAGCTGACATGTCTTACAAGGAACATTAAAGGGAGAGAATTATTCAGCCATGAGAAATAATGAAGTTCTGATACACACAACATGGGTGAAACCCTAAGTTTTCATGCTAACTGGAGGAAAACACAAAGAATCACACATTGTATGATTCTCACTTATAGGAAATGTCCAGAAGAGCCGAGCCTACAGGACAGAAAGTACATTCGTGATTACCTACGGCTAGGGACAGTTCTCCCTTGTGTCATAATGAAAATATCTGAAAATTGATGGTAGCAATGGTGGCACAGCTCTGTGAATATACCAGCCACCACTCTATTGTGTATTTTAAGGGGATGAATTGTATGACATGTGAATTACACCTACACAATGAAAATAAATGCTACAGGAATTTCTTCAGACTGAAAAACTAAATTAAATGAGACAGCTGTCTGAATCCAAACAAACAGAAAACACTGGTAAATGTACTTCTATAGGTAATTATAAAAGTCAGTATAATTGCATACTTTTTCTCTTTACTTAATTCTCTCAAAGATTCCTAGCATCTCTCTCTCAAAGGAGCCTATATCCTCTCTGTCTCTCTCTGTTTATCTCTCTCTCAAAGTGCCAGCGTGTATTGCTCTCTCTCTCTCAAAGGAACCCAGAATCTCTATCTCTCTGTCTCACTCTGTCTCTCTCTCAGAGAAGCCTAGCATCTCTCTCTCTCTCTCTCTCTCTCTCTCTCTCTCTCTCTCTCTCTCTCTGTCTCTCTCTCTCTCTCTAAGGATTCTAGCATCTCTCAAATTCTCTCTCTCCCTAAGAAGCCTAGCACCACACTCTCCCTCTTTCAAAGGAGCCTAACATCTCTCAATCTCTCCCTCTTTCTCTCAAGTAGACTAGAATCTCCGTCTTTCTATCTATCTCTATTTCTCTCAAAGGAGCCTAGCATCCCTCAACCTCTCTCTCTCTCAAAGGAGCCTATCTTCTCTCTCTCTCTCTCTCTCTCTCTCTCTCTTTCTCTCTCTCTCCCTCTCTCTCTCTAGCTCTCAACAGTGACAACCATCTAACTCTCTCTCTCTCCAAGGAGTAAATCGTCTCTCCCTCTCCCTCCCTCCCCCTCAAAGTGTACTACCATGCCTTTCTCTCTCTCTCTAAAGGGATTCTAGGATCTCTCTCTTTCTCCCTCTCGCTAAGAAACCTACCATCACACTCGCTCTCTTTCAAAGGAGACTAGCATCTCTGTCAATCTCTCAAAGGACTCTAGCATCTCTCTCTTTCTCTCTCTCACTAAGAAGCCTAGCATCACACTCACTCTCTTTCAAAAGAGCTTACCATCTCTCTAACTATCTCTCTTTTTCTCAAAGGTGACTAGAATCTCCGTCTTTTTTCTCTCTTTCTCTCAAAGGAGCCTAGCATCCCTCACTCTCTCTCTGTGTCTCTCAACAGAGCCTTGCATGTATCCCTTTATCTGTCTCATTCAAAGGAGCCGAGCATGTCTCTCTCTCTCGAAGGAGCCTAGCATAACTCTGTTACTGCATATCTCTCTTTCTCTCAAAGTAGCCTAGAATATCTCTCCCTCTCTCTCTCAAAGAAGCCAAGCATCTCTCTCTCTGTCTATCCCAAAGGAGCCTAGCAACTCCCTGTCTTTCTCTCTCTCCTTCTCACAAAGGGGCCTATCATCTCTCAGTCTCTCTCTGTCTATCTCTCTCTAAGGAGTCTAGCATGTATCTCCCTCTCTCTCTCTCAAATTAGTCTAGTATCTCTCTCTCTTTCTCAAATGATCCTAGCATCTATCTCTTTCTCTCAAAGGTGTCTAGCATCTCTCTCTCTTTCTCACAGTAGACTAGAATCTCTCTCTAAGAGTTGCATAGCATCTCTGTCTGTCTCTCTCTCTCTAATTAGCCTAGCATCTCTCTCTCTCTCAAATTAGTCTAGATACTCTCTCTTCACTGTCCCTCTGTCTCTCTCTGTAATGAGCCTAGCATCACTCTCAAAGGAGCCTAGCATCTCTCTGTCTCTGTATATCTCTCTTTCTCTCTAAGGAGCCTAGAATCTCTCAACCCCCCACTCTCTCAGAGTGGCCTTTTATCCCTTTCTCTCTCTCTCTCTCACAAAAGAGCCTATCATCTCTCTCTCTGTCCATCTCTCTCTGTTTCTCTTTCTGTGAAAGGAGACTTGCATGTAACTCTCTCTCTTTCAAAGGAGACTAGCATCCCTCTCTCTCTCGAAGCATAGCATCTCTCTGTCTCTGTATATCTCTCTTCCTCTTAAAGGAGCCTAGAATCTCTCTCCTTCTCTCTCTCACTCAAAGGAGCCTATCATCTCTCTGTCTCTGTATATCTCTCTTTTCTCAAAGGAGCCTAGAATCTCTCTCTCTCTAACTCTCTCTAAGGAGCCTACCATCTCCCCCTCTCTCTCTCAAAGTAGACAAGCATCTCTCTCTCCCCTCTCTCTCACAAAGAAGCCTAGCATCTCTCTCTCTCTCTCTCCAAGGATTCTAGCATCTAACCCTTTCTCTCTCTCCCTAAGAAGCCTAGCCTCACACTCTCCCTCTTTCAAAGGAGCCTAACATCTCTCTCTCTCTCTTTCTCTCAAAGGAGACTATAATCTCCCTGTCTTTCTATCTCTCTCACTTTACCTGTTACCCCAGGTTCCTGGGAATTTGTCCCCATGGGACCATCTATGGGATGTCCAGATAGAAGGATTATTGGAAAGCTTCCCACATACACCCAGAGAAATCTACCACTTCTCCCCGAGAGTGGAGCGAATGCCCCTGTGAGGAAGGATCTATGGGGGAACACAAGGAGGGTAAAAATATTCACACTTTGGTTGGACGCCCAGGTTCTAAGTCTGTTCAAACTCACATTCGAATGTGGGGCTTGGTGTCATCCTTGATAACATAGCTGCCAGAAGAGTCATCCAGTTGATCTAGAAAACGCACAACAGAAAGCATCAAGAACACTGACTGGAAGTGATGCAGGATCCCCTTTTTCCTACTTTTGTAGAGCAGCTGAAAGCAGGGTTTCCAAGCTTGCAAGGACGGTAGCTCCCTCAGAACACTAACAGCAGAACTACCGTATGATCCAGCAACCACACTTGTGGGTATTGACACAAAAGGACTAAAATCGGGCTCTCAACGAGACACCTGCACTCCATTGTTCCCTGCAACGTGATTCTGAATAGCTAAGAGGTGGTAACAACCAAGATGCCCATCGACACATGAATGGGGAAAGAATATGTGGTTTATACATACGATGGAATCCAATTTAGCCTTGAAAAAAGGAAATTTTGCAATATGCAACAACATGGATGAACCCCTTGAGAACATTAAATGAAACAAGCCAGTCACAGAAAGAGAAATACTGCATGAATACACTTAACATGTAGTATCTAAAGTAGTCAAATCCATATAACCAAATGGGTGGAATGGTGTTGGCCAGGGTTAGGGTCATGGGAAATGGGGAGTTACTAAACAAGGAGTGTAAAGTCTCAGTGAAGGAAGATGAATAAACTCTGGAGATCTGCTGTACGGCACTGCCAACAATACTACATTAAACACTTAAAACATCTGTTAGACGGTAGGTCTTACGTTAACTCTTCTAGCCACAACAAATATTGTTAAAAAATCATGTGGCAGAGGACTGGGACTTTTAGAAAGACAAATTGTAAATCAACAAAGTAACAGGTAAAAATTATTTTTAAAGCAGTTAAAGTCTCTAGAAGTTATCCTAAAGGTATACAGCATTTTAAGAATTATTCATTCAGGACAACTGAGTATTTGTCGGTAAGAATAGTGAGTTTGTGGCATCTGAGGCATGACTTGTTCCCTTACCTACCAAACCCATGCACTGTGTATCAGAAGCTCTACTTGGAGTGCTCTACTCCTGGGAGGTGCAGGCAGGGACAAAGTGGGTACCTTTCCTCACAGCTCTCATACGTAAAGAGCTAAAGGAAGGTACAGTGAAAAAAGCTAATCAAAGAGAGAATACTATTGAGAGGTAGAAATTGTATTTTTTTAGAACCAAATGGAAATCTTGGAGTTAAGAACCATAACCAAAGTGTATATTTGAGCTGGCAGAAGTAACCAGCAGCCAACTTAAAGCGAGATCCATGGAGATTATGGATTTTGCAGAACAGAGAGAAAAATTAATGAATGAAGGAAAACGAAGAGCCACAGAGAAATGTGGGGCATCAATAAGTGCAGCCACACGTGCAATGCGAATACAAGCAGGATTGGAGAAAGGAACAGAAAAATATTTAAAGTATTTAATGGCAGAAAATTCCCAAAATGTGACCAAAAAACAATACATACATCCAAGAAACTCTATAAATTCCAAGTAGCATAAACACAAAGAGCTCTCCATCTGGGCACATCATAGGCAAAATACCGAAAGCCAAAGATAAAGATCTTGAAGGCAAAAAGAGAAAAATAACGTGATATACATGTACACTCCAGTAAGATTAACAGCTGACTTCTCATCAGACATGATAGCAGTTGGAAGGCAGTGGGGACAACATGTTCTCATTGCTGGAAGTAAAAACTCAAACAAGAATCTTATATCCAGCAAATTACCTTTCACAGATGAAGGTGAAAAAAGACATCCTTAGGTAAATAAAAACTGAGGAAACTTGTTGCTAGCTGACATGTCTTACAAGGAACATTAAAGGGAGAGAATTATTCAGCCATGAGAAATAATGAAGTTCTGATACACACAACATGGGTGAAACCCTAAGTTTTCATGCTAACTGGAGGAAAACACAAAGAATCACACATTGTATGATTCTCACTTATAGGAAATGTCCAGAAGAGCCGAGCCTACAGGACAGAAAGTACATTCGTGATTACCTACGGCTAGGGACAGTTCTCCCTTGTGTCATAATGAAAATATCTGAAAATTGATGGTAGCAATGGTGGCACAGCTCTGTGAATATACCAGCCACCACTCTATTGTGTATTTTAAGGGGATGAATTGTATGACATGTGAATTACACCTACACAATGAAAATAAATGCTACAGGAATTTCTTCAGACTGAAAAACTAAATTAAATGAGACAGCTGTCTGAATCCAAACAAACAGAAAACACTGGTAAATGTACTTCTATAGGTAATTATAAAAGTCAGTATAATTGCATACTTTTTCTCTTTACTTAATTCTCTCAAAGAATCCTAGCATCTCTCTCTCAAAGGAGCCTATATCCTCTCTGTCTCTCTCTGTTTATCTCTCTCTCAAAGTGCCAGCGTGTATTGCTCTCTCTCTCTCAAAGGAACCCAGAATCTCTATCTCTCTGTCTCACTCTGTCTCTCTCTCAGAGAAGCCTAGCATCTCTCTCTCTCTCTCTCTCTCTCTCTCTCTCTCTCTCTCTCTGTCTCTCTCTCTCTCTCTAAGGATTCTAGCATCTCTCAAATTCTCTCTCTCCCTAAGAAGCCTAGCACCACACTCTCCCTCTTTCAAAGGAGCCTAACATCTCTCAATCTCTCCCTCTTTCTCTCAAGTAGACTAGAATCTCCGTCTTTCTATCTATCTCTATTTCTCTCAAAGGAGCCTAGCATCCCTCAACCTCTCTCTCTCTCAAAGGAGCCTATCTTCTCTCTCTCTCTCTCTCTCTCTCTCTCCCTCACTCTCTCTAGCTCTCAACAGTGTCAACCATCTAACTCTCTCTCTCTCCAAGGAGTAAATCGTCTCTCCCTCTCCCTCCCGCCCCCTCAAAGTGTACTACCATGCCTTTCTCTCTCTCTCTAAAGGGATTCTAGGATCTCTCTCTTTCTCCCTCTCGCTAAGAAACCTACCATCACACTCGCTCTCTTTCAAAGGAGACTAGCATCTCTGTCAATCTCTCAAAGGACTCTAGCATCTCTCTCTTTCTCTCTCTCACTAAGAAGCCTAGCATCACACTCACTCTCTTTCAAAAGAGCTTACCATCTCTCTAACTATCTCTCTTTTTCTCAAAGGTGACTAGAATCTCCGTCTTTTTTCTCTCTTTCTCTCAAAGGAGCCTAGCATCCCTCACTCTCTCTCTGTGTCTCTCAACAGAGCCTTGCATGTATCCCTTTATCTGTCTCATTCAAAGGAGCCGAGCATGTCTCTCTCTCTCGAAGGAGCCTAGCATAACTCTGTTACTGTATATCTCTCTTTCTCTCAAAGTAGCCTAGAATATCTCTCCCTCTCTCTCTCAAAGAAGCCAAGCATCTCTCTCTCTGTCTATCCCAAAGGAGCCTAGCAACTCCCTGTCTTTCTCTCTCTCCTTCTCACAAAGGGGCCTATCATCTCTCAGTCTCTCTCTGTCTATCTCTCTCTAAGGAGTCTAGCATGTATCTCCCTCTCTCTCTCTCAAATTAGTCTAGTATCTCTCTCTCTTTCTCAAATGATCCTAGCATCTATCTCTTTCTCTCAAAGGTGTCTAGCATCTCTCTCTCTTTCTCACAGTAGACTAGAATCTCTCTCTAAGAGTTGCATAGCATCTCTGTCTGTCTCTCTCTCTCTAATTAGCCTAGCATCTCTCTCTCTCTCAAATTAGTCTAGATACTCTCTCTTCACTGTCCCTCTGTCTCTCTCTGTAATGAGCCTAGCATCACTCTCAAAGGAGCCTAGCATCTCTCTGTCTCTGTATATCTCTCTTTCTCTCTAAGGAGCCTAGAATCTCTCAACCCCCCACTCTCTCAGAGTGGCCTTTTATCCCTTTCTCTCTCTCTCTCTCACAAAAGAGCCTATCATCTCTCTCTCTGTCCATCTCTCTCTGTTTCTCTTTCTGTGAAAGGAGACTTGCATGTAACTCTCTCTCTTTCAAAGGAGACTAGCATCCCTCTCTCTCTCGAAGCATAGCATCTCTCTGTCTCTGTATATCTCTCTTCCTCTTAAAGGAGCCTAGAATCTCTCTCCTTCTCTCTCTCACTCAAAGGAGCCTATCATCTCTCTGTCTCTGTATATCTCTCTTTTCTCAAAGGAGCCTAGAATCTCTCTCTCTCTAACTCTCTCTAAGGAGCCTACCATCTCCCCCTCTCTCTCTCAAAGTAGACAAGCATCTCTCTCTCCCCTCTCTCTCACAAAGAAGCCTAGCATCTCTCTCTCTCTCTCTCTCCAAGGATTCTAGCATCTAACCCTTTCTCTCTCTCCCTAAGAAGCCTAGCCTCACACTCTCCCTCTTTCAAAGGAGCCTAACATCTCTCTCTCTCTCTTTCTCTCAAAGGAGACTATAATCTCCCTGTCTTTCTATCTCTCTCACTTTACCTGTTACCCCAGGTTCCTGGGAATTTGTCCCCATGGGACCATCTATGGGATGTCCAGATAGAAGGATTATTGGAAAGCTTCCCACATACACCCAGAGAAATCTACCACTTCTCCCCGAGAGTGGAGCTAATGCCCCTGTGAGGAAGGATCTATGGGGGAACACAAGGAGGGTAAAAATATTCACACTTTGGTTGGACGCCCAGGTTCTAAGTCTGTTCAAACTCACATTCGAATGTGGGGCTTGGTGTCATCCTTGATAACATAGCTGCCAGAAGAGTCATCCAGTTGATCTAGAAAACGCACAACAGAAAGCATCAAGAACACTGACTGGAAGTGATGCAGGATCCCCTTTTTCCTACTTTTGTAGAGCAGCTGAAAGCAGGGTTTCCAAGCTTGCAAGGACGGGAGCTCCCTCAGAACACTAACAGCAGAACTACCGTATGATCCAGCAACCACACTTGTGTGTATTGACACAAAAGGACTAAAATCGGGCTCTCAACGAGACACCTGCACTCCATTGTTCCCTGCAACGTGATTCTGAATAGCTAAGAGGTGGTAACAACCAAGATGACCATCGACACATGAATGGGGAAAGAATATGTGGTTTATACATACGATGGAATCCAATTTAGCCTTGAAAAAAGGAAATTTTGCAATATGCAACAACATGGATGAACCCCTTGAGAACATTAAATGAAACAAGCCAGTCACAGAAAGAGAAATACTGCATGAATACACTTAACATGTAGTATCTAAAGTAGTCAAATCCATATAACCAAATGGGTGGAATGGTGTTGGCCAGGGTTAGGGTCATGGGAAATGGGGAGTTACTAAACAAGGAGTGTAAAGTCTCAGTGAAGGAAGATGAATAAACTCTGGAGATCTGCTGTACGGCACTGCCAACAATACTACATTAAACACTTAAAACATCGGTTAGACGGTAGGTCTTACGTTAACTCTTCTAGCCACAACAAATATTGTTAAAAAATCATGTGGAAGAGGACTGGGACTTCTAGAAAGACAAATTGTAAATCAACAAAGTAACAGGTAAAAATTATTTTTAAAGCAGTTAAAGTCTCTAGAAGTTATCCTAAAGGTATACAGCATTTTAAGAAATATTCATTCAGGACAACTGAGTATTTGTCGGTAAGAATAGTGAGTTTGTGGCATCTGAGGCATGACTTGTTCCCTTACCTACCAAACCCATGCACTGTGTATCAGAAGCTCTACTTGGAGTGCTCTACTCCTGGGAGGTGCAGGCAGGGACAAAGTGGGTACCTTTCCTCACAGCTCTCATACGTAAATAGCTAAAGGAAGGTACAGTGAAAAAAGCTAATCAAAGAGAGAATACTATTGAGAGGTAGAAATTGTATTTTTTTAGAACCAAATGGAAATCTTGGAGTTAAGAACCATAACCAAAGTGTATATTTGAGCTGGCAGAAGTAACCAGCAGCCAACTTAAAGCGAGATCCATGGAGATTATGGATTTTGCAGAACAGAGAGAAAAATTAATGAATGAAGGAAAACGAAGAGCCACAGAGAAATGTGGGGCATCAATAAGTGCAGCCACACGTGCAATGCGAATACAAGCAGGATTGGAGAAAGGAACAGAAAAATATTTAAAGTATTTAATGGCAGAAAATTCCCAAAATGTGACCAAAAAACAATACATACATCCAAGAAACTCTATAAATTCCAAGTAGCATAAACACAAAGAGCTCTCCATCTGGGCACATCATAGGCAAAATACCGAAAGCCAAAGATAAAGATCTTGAAGGCAAAAAGAGAAAAATAACGTGATATACATGTACACTCCAGTAAGATTAACAGCTGACTTCTCATCAGACATGATAGCAGTTGGAAGGCAGTGGGGACAACATGTTCTCTTTGCTGGAAGTAAAAACTCAAACAAGAATCTTATATCCAGCAAATTACCTTTCACAGATGAAGGTGAAAAAAGACATCCTTAGGTAAATAAAAACTGAGGAAACTTGTTGCTAGCTGACATGTCTTACAAGGAACATTAAAGGGAGAGAATTATTCAGCCATGAGAAATAATGAAGTTCTGATACACACAACATGGGTGAAACCCTAAGTTTTCATGCTAACTGGAGGAAAACACAAAGAATCACACATTGTATGATTCTCACTTATAGGAAATGTCCAGAAGAGCCGAGCCTACAGGACAGAAAGTACATTCGTGATTACCTACGGCTAGGGACAGTTCTCCCTTGTGTCATAATGAAAATATCTGAAAATTGATGGTAGCAATGGTGGCACAGCTCTGTGAATATACCAGCCACCACTCTATTGTGTATTTTAAGGGGATGAATTGTATGACATGTGAATTACACCTACACAATGAAAATAAATGCTACAGGAATTTCTTCAGACTGAAAAACTAAATTAAATGAGACAGCTGTCTGAATCCAAACAAACAGAAAACACTGGTAAATGTACTTCTATAGGTAATTATAAAAGTCAGTATAATTGCATACTTTTTCTCTTTACTTAATTCTCTCAAAGAATCCTAGCATCTCTCTCTCAAAGGAGCCTATATCCTCTATGTCTCTCTCTGTTTATCTCTCTCTCAAAGTGCCAGCGTGTATTGCTCTCTCTCTCTCAAAGGAACCCAGAATCTCTATCTCTCTGTCTCACTCTGTCTCTCTCTCAGAGAAGCCTAGCATCTCTCTCTCTCTCTCTGTCTCTCTCTCTCTCTCTAAGGATTCTAGCATCTCTCAAATTCTCTCTCTCCCTAAGAAGCCTAGCACCACACTCTCCCTCTTTCAAAGGAGCCTAACATCTCTCAATCTCTCCCTCTTTCTCTCAAGTAGACTAGAATCTCCGTCTTTCTATCTATCTCTATTTCTCTCAAAGGAGCCTAGCATCCCTCAACCTCTCTCTCTCTCAAAGGAGCCTATCTTCTCTCTCTCTCTCTCTCTCTCTCTCTCTCTCCCTCTCTCTCTCTAGCTCTCAACAGTGACAACCATCTAACTCTCTCTCTCTCCAAGGAGTAAATCGTCTCTCCCTCTCCCTCCCTCCCCCTCAAAGTGTACTACCATGCCTTTCTCTCTCTCTCTAAAGGGATTCTAGGATCTCTCTCTTTCTCCCTCTCGCTAAGAAACCTACCATCACACTCGCTCTCTTTCAAAGGAGACTAGCATCTCTGTCAATCTCTCAAAGGACTCTAGCATCTCTCTCTTTCTCTCTCTCACTAAGAAGCCTAGCATCACACTCACTCTCTTTCAAAAGAGCTTACCATCTCTCTAACTATCTCTCTTTTTCTCAAAGGTGACTAGAATCTCCGTCTTTTTTCTCTCTTTCTCTCAAAGGAGCCTAGCATCCCTCACTCTCTCTCTGTGTCTCTCAACAGAGCCTTGCATGTATCCCTTTATCTGTCTCATTCAAAGGAGCCGAGCATGTCTCTCTCTCTCGAAGGAGCCTAGCATAACTCTGTTACTGCATATCTCTCTTTCTCTCAAAGTAGCCTAGAATATCTCTCCCTCTCTCTCTCAAAGAAGCCAAGCATCTCTCTCTCTGTCTATCCCAAAGGAGCCTAGCAACTCCCTGTCTTTCTCTCTCTCCTTCTCACAAAGGGGCCTATCATCTCTCAGTCTCTCTCTGTCTATCTCTCTCTAAGGAGTCTAGCATGTATCTCCCTCTCTCTCTCTCAAATTAGTCTAGTATCTCTCTCTCTTTCTCAAATGATCCTAGCATCTATCTCTTTCTCTCAAAGGTGTCTAGCATCTCTCTCTCTTTCTCACAGTAGACTAGAATCTCTCTCTAAGAGTTGCATAGCATCTCTGTCTGTCTCTCTCTCTCTAATTAGCCTAGCATCTCTCTCTCTCTCAAATTAGTCTAGATACTCTCTCTTCACTGTCCCTCTGTCTCTCTCTGTAATGAGCCTAGCATCACTCTCAAAGGAGCCTAGCATCTCTCTGTCTCTGTATATCTCTCTTTCTCTCTAAGGAGCCTAGAATCTCTCAACCCCCCACTCTCTCAGAGTGGCCTTTTATCCCTTTCTCTCTCTCTCTCTCACAAAAGAGCCTATCATCTCTCTCTCTGTCCATCTCTCTCTGTTTCTCTTTCTGTGAAAGGAGACTTGCATGTAACTCTCTCTCTTTCAAAGGAGACTAGCATCCCTCTCTCTCTCGAAGCATAGCATCTCTCTGTCTCTGTATATCTCTCTTCCTCTTAAAGGAGCCTAGAATCTCTCTCCTTCTCTCTCTCACTCAAAGGAGCCTATCATCTCTCTGTCTCTGTATATCTCTCTTTTCTCAAAGGAGCCTAGAATCTCTCTCTCTCTAACTCTCTCTAAGGAGCCTACCATCTCCCCCTCTCTCTCTCAAAGTAGACAAGCATCTCTCTCTCCCCTCTCTCTCACAAAGAAGCCTAGCATCTCTCTCTCTCTCTCTCCAAGGATTCTAGCATCTAACCCTTTCTCTCTCTCCCTAAGAAGCCTAGCCTCACACTCTCCCTCTTTCAAAGGAGCCTAACATCTCTCTCTCTCTCTTTCTCTCAAAGGAGACTATAATCTCCCTGTCTTTCTATCTCTCTCACTTTACCTGTTACCCCAGGTTCCTGGGAATTTGTCCCCATGGGACCATCTATGGGATGTCCAGATAGAAGGATTATTGGAAAGCTTCCCACATACACCCAGAGAAATCTACCACTTCTCCCCGAGAGTGGAGCGAATGCCCCTGTGAGGAAGGATCTATGGGGGAACACAAGGAGGGTAAAAATATTCACACTTTGGTTGGACGCCCAGGTTCTAAGTCTGTTCAAACTCACATTCGAATGTGGGGCTTGGTGTCATCCTTGATAACATAGCTGCCAGAAGAGTCATCCAGTTGATCTAGAAAACGCACAACAGAAAGCATCAAGAACACTGACTGGAAGTGATGCAGGATCCCCTTTTTCCTACTTTTGTAGAGCAGCTGAAAGCAGGGTTTCCAAGCTTGCAAGGACGGTAGCTCCCTCAGAACACTAACAGCAGAACTACCGTATGATCCAGCAACCACACTTGTGGGTATTGACACAAAAGGACTAAAATCGGGCTCTCAACGAGACACCTGCACTCCATTGTTCCCTGCAACGTGATTCTGAATAGCTAAGAGGTGGTAACAACCAAGATGCCCATCGACACATGAATGGGGAAAGAATATGTGGTTTATACATACGATGGAATCCAATTTAGCCTTGAAAAAAGGAAATTTTGCAATATGCAACAACATGGATGAACCCCTTGAGAACATTAAATGAAACAAGCCAGTCACAGAAAGAGAAATACTGCATGAATACACTTAACATGTAGTATCTAAAGTAGTCAAATCCATATAACCAAATGGGTGGAATGGTGTTGGCCAGGGTTAGGGTCATGGGAAATGGGGAGTTACTAAACAAGGAGTGTAAAGTCTCAGTGAAGGAAGATGAATAAACTCTGGAGATCTGCTGTACGGCACTGCCAACAATACTACATTAAACACTTAAAACATCTGTTAGACGGTAGGTCTTACGTTAACTCTTCTAGCCACAACAAATATTGTTAAAAAATCATGTGGCAGAGGACTGGGACTTTTAGAAAGACAAATTGTAAATCAACAAAGTAACAGGTAAAAATTATTTTTAAAGCAGTTAAAGTCTCTAGAAGTTATCCTAAAGGTATACAGCATTTTAAGAATTATTCATTCAGGACAACTGAGTATTTGTCGGTAAGAATAGTGAGTTTGTGGCATCTGAGGCATGACTTGTTCCCTTACCTACCAAACCCATGCACTGTGTATCAGAAGCTCTACTTGGAGTGCTCTACTCCTGGGAGGTGCAGGCAGGGACAAAGTGGGTACCTTTCCTCACAGCTCTCATACGTAAAGAGCTAAAGGAAGGTACAGTGAAAAAAGCTAATCAAAGAGAGAATACTATTGAGAGGTAGAAATTGTATTTTTTTAGAACCAAATGGAAATCTTGGAGTTAAGAACCATAACCAAAGTGTATATTTGAGCTGGCAGAAGTAACCAGCAGCCAACTTAAAGCGAGATCCATGGAGATTATGGATTTTGCAGAACAGAGAGAAAAATTAATGAATGAAGGAAAACGAAGAGCCACAGAGAAATGTGGGGCATCAATAAGTGCAGCCACACGTGCAATGCGAATACAAGCAGGATTGGAGAAAGGAACAGAAAAATATTTAAAGTATTTAATGGCAGAAAATTCCCAAAATGTGACCAAAAAACAATACATACATCCAAGAAACTCTATAAATTCCAAGTAGCATAAACACAAAGAGCTCTCCATCTGGGCACATCATAGGCAAAATACCGAAAGCCAAAGATAAAGATCTTGAAGGCAAAAAGAGAAAAATAACGTGATATACATGTACACTCCAGTAAGATTAACAGCTGACTTCTCATCAGACATGATAGCAGTTGGAAGGCAGTGGGGACAACATGTTCTCATTGCTGGAAGTAAAAACTCAAACAAGAATCTTATATCCAGCAAATTACCTTTCACAGATGAAGGTGAAAAAAGACATCCTTAGGTAAATAAAAACTGAGGAAACTTGTTGCTAGCTGACATGTCTTACAAGGAACATTAAAGGGAGAGAATTATTCAGCCATGAGAAATAATGAAGTTCTGATACACACAACATGGGTGAAACCCTAAGTTTTCATGCTAACTGGAGGAAAACACAAAGAATCACACATTGTATGATTCTCACTTATAGGAAATGTCCAGAAGAGCCGAGCCTACAGGACAGAAAGTACATTCGTGATTACCTACGGCTAGGGACAGTTCTCCCTTGTGTCATAATGAAAATATCTGAAAATTGATGGTAGCAATGGTGGCACAGCTCTGTGAATATACCAGCCACCACTCTATTGTGTATTTTAAGGGGATGAATTGTATGACATGTGAATTACACCTACACAATGAAAATAAATGCTACAGGAATTTCTTCAGACTGAAAAACTAAATTAAATGAGACAGCTGTCTGAATCCAAACAAACAGAAAACACTGGTAAATGTACTTCTATAGGTAATTATAAAAGTCAGTATAATTGCATACTTTTTCTCTTTACTTAATTCTCTCAAAGAATCCTAGCATCTCTCTCTCAAAGGAGCCTATATCCTCTCTGTCTCTCCCTGTTTATCTCTCTCTCAAAGTGCCAGCGTGTATTGCTCTCTCTCTCTCAAAGGAACCCAGAATCTCTATCTCTCTGTCTCACTCTGTCTCTCTCTCAGAGAAGCCTAGCATCTCTCTCTCTCTCTCTCTCTCTCTCTCTCTCTCTCTCTCTCTCTCTGTCTCTCTCTCTCTCTCTAAGGATTCTAGCATCTCTCAAATTCTCTCTCTCCCTAAGAAGCCTAGCACCACACTCTCCCTCTTTCAAAGGAGCCTAACATCTCTCAATCTCTCCCTCTTTCTCTCAAGTAGACTAGAATCTCCGTCTTTCTATCTATCTCTATTTCTCTCAAAGGAGCCTAGCATCCCTCAACCTCTCTCTCTCTCAAAGGAGCCTATCTTCTCTCTCTCTCTCTCTCTCTCTCTCTCCCTCACTCTCTCTAGCTCTCAACAGTGTCAACCATCTAACTCTCTCTCTCTCCAAGGAGTAAATCGTCTCTCCCTCTCCCTCCCGCCCCCTCAAAGTGTACTACCATGCCTTTCTCTCTCTCTCTAAAGGGATTCTAGGATCTCTCTCTTTCTCCCTCTCGCTAAGAAACCTACCATCACACTCGCTCTCTTTCAAAGGAGACTAGCATCTCTGTCAATCTCTCAAAGGACTCTAGCATCTCTCTCTTTCTCTCTCTCACTAAGAAGCCTAGCATCACACTCACTCTCTTTCAAAAGAGCTTACCATCTCTCTAACTATCTCTCTTTTTCTCAAAGGTGACTAGAATCTCCGTCTTTTTTCTCTCTTTCTCTCAAAGGAGCCTAGCATCCCTCACTCTCTCTCTGTGTCTCTCAACAGAGCCTTGCATGTATCCCTTTATCTGTCTCATTCAAAGGAGCCGAGCATGTCTCTCTCTCTCGAAGGAGCCTAGCATAACTCTGTTACTGTATATCTCTCTTTCTCTCAAAGTAGCCTAGAATATCTCTCCCTCTCTCTCTCAAAGAAGCCAAGCATCTCTCTCTCTGTCTATCCCAAAGGAGCCTAGCAACTCCCTGTCTTTCTCTCTCTCCTTCTCACAAAGGGGCCTATCATCTCTCAGTCTCTCTCTGTCTATCTCTCTCTAAGGAGTCTAGCATGTATCTCCCTCTCTCTCTCTCAAATTAGTCTAGTATCTCTCTCTCTTTCTCAAATGATCCTAGCATCTATCTCTTTCTCTCAAAGGTGTCTAGCATCTCTCTCTCTTTCTCACAGTAGACTAGAATCTCTCTCTAAGAGTTGCATAGCATCTCTGTCTGTCTCTCTCTCTCTAATTAGCCTAGCATCTCTCTCTCTCTCAAATTAGTCTAGATACTCTCTCTTCACTGTCCCTCTGTCTCTCTCTGTAATGAGCCTAGCATCACTCTCAAAGGAGCCTAGCATCTCTCTGTCTCTGTATATCTCTCTTTCTCTCTAAGGAGCCTAGAATCTCTCAACCCCCCACTCTCTCAGAGTGGCCTTTTATCCCTTTCTCTCTCTCTCTCTCACAAAAGAGCCTATCATCTCTCTCTCTGTCCATCTCTCTCTGTTTCTCTTTCTGTGAAAGGAGACTTGCATGTAACTCTCTCTCTTTCAAAGGAGACTAGCATCCCTCTCTCTCTCGAAGCATAGCATCTCTCTGTCTCTGTATATCTCTCTTCCTCTTAAAGGAGCCTAGAATCTCTCTCCTTCTCTCTCTCACTCAAAGGAGCCTATCATCTCTCTGTCTCTGTATATCTCTCTTTTCTCAAAGGAGCCTAGAATCTCTCTCTCTCTAACTCTCTCTAAGGAGCCTACCATCTCCCCCTCTCTCTCTCAAAGTAGACAAGCATCTCTCTCTCCCCTCTCTCTCACAAAGAAGCCTAGCATCTCTCTCTCTCTCTCTCTCCAAGGATTCTAGCATCTAACCCTTTCTCTCTCTCCCTAAGAAGCCTAGCCTCACACTCTCCCTCTTTCAAAGGAGCCTAACATCTCTCTCTCTCTCTTTCTCTCAAAGGAGACTATAATCTCCCTGTCTTTCTATCTCTCTCACTTTACCTGTTACCCCAGGTTCCTGGGAATTTGTCCCCATGGGACCATCTATGGGATGTCCAGATAGAAGGATTATTGGAAAGCTTCCCACATACACCCAGAGAAATCTACCACTTCTCCCCGAGAGTGGAGCTAATGCCCCTGTGAGGAAGGATCTATGGGGGAACACAAGGAGGGTAAAAATATTCACACTTTGGTTGGACGCCCAGGTTCTAAGTCTGTTCAAACTCACATTCGAATGTGGGGCTTGGTGTCATCCTTGATAACATAGCTGCCAGAAGAGTCATCCAGTTGATCTAGAAAACGCACAACAGAAAGCATCAAGAACACTGACTGGAAGTGATGCAGGATCCCCTTTTTCCTACTTTTGTAGAGCAGCTGAAAGCAGGGTTTCCAAGCTTGCAAGGACGGGAGCTCCCTCAGAACACTAACAGCAGAACTACCGTATGATCCAGCAACCACACTTGTGTGTATTGACACAAAAGGACTAAAATCGGGCTCTCAACGAGACACCTGCACTCCATTGTTCCCTGCAACGTGATTCTGAATAGCTAAGAGGTGGTAACAACCAAGATGACCATCGACACATGAATGGGGAAAGAATATGTGGTTTATACATACGATGGAATCCAATTTAGCCTTGAAAAAAGGAAATTTTGCAATATGCAACAACATGGATGAACCCCTTGAGAACATTAAATGAAACAAGCCAGTCACAGAAAGAGAAATACTGCATGAATACACTTAACATGTAGTATCTAAAGTAGTCAAATCCATATAACCAAATGGG